>NC_057795.1:50925474-51275401 GCF_018294505.1 Triticum aestivum
TTTTTTATAACTTAGGCGAGCACGAGGCTGCAGCTAAGCCTCCGAGTGGAAGGCTGGCTTACCACTCGGTAGGATTTTGATAAACTTAGGCGAGTGCTTAGACTGCAGCTAAGCCCCCGAGTGAGAGGATTGCTCTTCACTTGGTAGGATTTTTTATAACTTAGGCGAGCACGAGGCTGCAGCTAAGCCTCCGAGTGGAAGGCTGGCTTACCACTTGGTAGGATTTTGATAAACTTAGGCGAAGCGGATTCGCGGCTAAGCCCCCGAGTGGAAGGCTGGCTTACCACTCGGTAGGATTTTTATAAACTTAGGCGAAACGGATTCGCGGCTAAGCCACCCACTGAGGGGGAGTTTTTATGTGGACAAAAGTAAAAAGTGCTGACACAATTATTTCTAAACCCATGGATTACAGAAGTTCTTTATTGCAACTCATCCGAGTGATAAAACTTAAGTGTAAAACGGGCGGAGTAGCTCCGCGTTCCAAGCTCGGGGCTCGTCGATATTATGCTCGACGTTGTAAAGATGGTAGGCCCCGTTGTGGAGAACCTTGGTGACGATGAAAGGGCCTTCCCAAGAAGGAGCAAGCTTGTGTGGTTTGTGCTGATCCACTCGGAGAACCAAATCCCCTTCCTGGAAGGCTCGACCTCTCACATTTCGGGCGTGAAAACGGCGCAGATCTTGTTGGTAGATGGTCGACCGGATCAGAGCCATCTCCCTTTCTTCCTCTAAAAGGTCGACTGCGTCCTGCCGCGCTTGTTCAGCTTCTACTTCGTTGTATATTTCGACTCGAGGAGCATTGTGGAGAAGATCACTCGGCAAGACTGCTTCAGCTCCATAGACCAAGAAGAATGGAGTTCTTCCGGTCGACCGATTGGGCGTGGTCCGCAGTCCCCAGAGCACAGATGGAAGTTCGTCGACCCAAGCTCCCGCCGCGTGTTTGAGATCACGCATCAGTCGCGGCTTCAGTCCCTTGAGAATCAGTCCATTGGCTCGCTCTGCTTGTCCATTCGACTGCGGATGGGCGACTGATGCGTAGTCGACTCGTGTGCCCTGGGAGTTGCAGAAGGTTCTGAATTCCTCTGAGTCAAAGTTCGACCCATTATCCGTAATGATGCTGTGCGGGACTCCATATCTGAATATTAGTTCCCTGATGAAGCTAACGGCAGTACCGGTGTCGAGGCTCTTGATTGGTTTAGCTTCGATCCACTTGGTGAATTTGTCGACTGCCACCAGTACATGCGTGAAGCCACTTCGTCCTGTTCTCAAAGGACCGATCATATCCAGCCCCCAAACTGCAAAAGGCCAGACGAGTGGGATGGTCTTCAAAGCTGACGCAGGCTTGTGCGACATATTCGAGTAGAACTGACATCCTTCGCACTTATCTACTATCTCCTTTGCCATCTCATTCGCCTTGGGCCAGTAAAATCCGGCTCGGTATGCTTTGGCCACGATGGTCCGAGAGGACGCATGATGACCACAGGTTCCCGAGTGAATATCGTTGAGGATGAGTCGACCTTCTTCTGGTGTTATGCATTTCTGACCGACTCCAGTCGCGCTCTCTCTGTATAATTGTCCTTTGATGACAGTAAAGGCCTTAGATCGACGGACGATCTGTCGAGCCTCTTCCTCATCCTTCGGAAGCTCTTTCCTCAAGATATATGCGACATACGGAATCGTCCAGTCGGGAATGATTACCAAAACCTCCATGATCAAGTCGACCACCGCTGGGACTTCAACTTCAGTCGGATCTGTGGCACTCTTGGGCTGCGGAGTTTCTTCCGTGAAAGGATCTTCTTTGACTGACGGAGCATGTATATGCTCCAAGAACACACCACTCGGAATGGCTTCTCTCTTGGAACCTATCTTTGCTAGATCATCAGCTGCTTGATTTTTCAGTCGGGGTATATGATGGAGTTCCAATCCCTCGAACTTTTTCTCCAGCTTCCTCACTGCGCTGCAGTATCCAGTCATGGCTGGGCTTCTCACGTCCCACTCTTTCATCACCTGATTGACCACTAAATCCGAGTCACCATAGACCATTAGGCGACGGACGCCGAGTGAAATGGCCATGCGCAACCCGTATAGGAGGGCCTCATATTCTGCCTCGTTGTTGGAGGAATCAAAGTGAATCTGGAGTACATATCTGAGCTTATCTCCTCTGGGGGAAACCAGGACAACCCCAGCACCGGAACCATTCAACATCTTAGAACCATCAAAAAACATGGTCCAATGCTCCGAGTGAACTTCAGTCGGCTGTTGCTGTTCGATCCACTCGGCGAGGAAATCTGCTATTGCCTGGGACTTAATGGCTTTCTTTGCCTCAAACTTGATATCAAGGGGAAGAAGTTCAATCGCCCATTTGGCCACTCGACCAGTTGCATCTCTGTTGTGCAAAATCTCTGATAGTGGAGCGTCGCTGACGACTGTGATTGAATGGTCAGAGAAATAATGAGCAACCTTCTTTGTGGTCATGTATATTCCATACACAAGCTTCTGATAATGAGGATATCTCTGCTTGGATGGAGTCAAGACTTCAGACAAATAATACACTGGGCGCTGAACTTTGAGAGCTTTTCCTTCTTCTTCCCGCTCGACCGTTAGCACAGTACTGACGACTTGTCCTGTGGCTGCGATGTAGAGCAACAGAGGCTCTTTGCTGATTGGAGCAGCAAGCACCGGCTGGGTGGAGAGCAGAGCTTTTAGCTCGGCAAACGCTGCATCAGCTTCTGGAGTCCACTCGAACTTGTCAGCCTTCTTCATCAGTCGGTAAAGAGGCAATGCCTTTTCACCGAGTCGCGAGATGAATCGACTTAAAGCAGCCAAGCATCCAGTAAGCTTCTGGACATCGTGCACTCGCACAGGGCGTTTCATTCGGAGAATAGTGCCAATCTTTTCTGGGTTGGCGTCGATTCCTCGTTCGGAAACGAGAAAACCGAGTAATTTGCCACCAGGAACTCCAAATGTGCACTTTGATGGATTGAGCTTGATATCATACCTTCTGAGGTTGGCAAATGTTTCGGCAAGGTCAGCGAGCAGGTCGGAACCTTTTCGTGACTTGACAACAATATCATCCATATAAGCTTCCACATTCCGACTGATTTGAGTGAGCAGACACTTCTGGATCATTCGCATAAATGTGGCTCCGGCATTCTTGAGGCCGAATGGCATGGTGATATAGCAGAAGCACCCGAATGGAGTGATGAAAGCTGTTTTTACTTCATCGGGCCCATACAGATGGATCTGGTGGTACCCGGAGTAAGCATCTAAAAAAGACAACCTCTCGCACCCCGCGGTCGAGTCAACAATTTGATCTATGCGAGGGAGAGGAAAGTGATCTTTCGGGCAGGCCCGGTTGATGTGCTTGAAATCAATGCACATTCGGAGCGTCTTGTCCTTCTTAGGAACCATGACGACGTTAGCGAGCCACTCGGAGTGGAATATCTCTCGGATAAATCCTGCCGCCAACAGTCGAGCCACTTCTTCACCAATGGTCTTTCTCTTCTGGACGGCGGACCACCGAAGATGTTCTTTGACTGGCTTTGCAGACTTGTCGACTCTTAGGCGATGCTCAGCCAGTCCCCTGGGAACACCTGGCATGTCAGCGGGCTTCCATGCAAAAATGTCCCAGTTCTCACGGAGGAACTGGATGAGCGCTTCTTCCTATTTTGGGTCGAGTGTTGTGGAGATGCGGGTCGGAGCCGCTTCGGGGTCGGTCGGGTGACTGTGAACAGGCTTCGTCTCACCGGACGATTGGAATGCAGATTCTGTGGCGGGCTTCTTGGATCGCAGCAAGTCACTCGGATCTGCGTTTTGCTTGTATTCTTCGAACTCAACCGCTGTCACTTGGGAATCGGCAATTTTGGAGCCCTTCTGAAAGCACTCCTCTGCTTTTTTCCTATCACCGATGACAGTGATCACACCTTTGGGACCGGGCATCTTCAATTTGAGGTACACGTAACATGGTCGAGCCATGAACCGTGCATAGGCTGGCCTCCCCAAAATGGCATGATATGCACTTTGAAAATCCACGACCTCAAACGTCAACTTTTCTTTGCGGAAATGCTTTGAATCGCCAAATACTACGTCCAAAGCTATCTGGCCGAGAGATTCAGCCTTCTTCCCTGGTATAACTCCATGGAAGCTCATGTTACTAGTGCTCAATCGGGACATCGGAATGCCCATACCTTTCAACGTGTCTGCATATAACAGATTCAGCCCACTTCCACCGTCCATCAGCACCTTTGTCAGTCGAGTGCCTTCGACAACTGGGTCGACCACCAAAGCTTGCCTCCCAGGGGTGGCAATATGAGTTGGGTGATCAGATTGGTCGAATGTGATGGGTGTTTGAGACCACTTCAGATAATTTGCCTTCGCTGGAGCAACCATGTTAACCTCTCGGTTAATTACTTTCAGTCGACTTCTGCTTTCCACATCTGCGAAGATCATCAGAGTGGAGTTGATATGCGGGTATCCTCCCTCACTGTCCTCTTTGTCTTCGGCTTTGTCTGACTCCTTCTCCTTGTCCTTAGACTGTTTTCCCTGAAACTACTGGATCAGGAGTCGACATTGGCGAGTGGTGTGCTTTGGGTAAATGATATTCCCCTCTTCATCTTTCTTCGTGTGAATATGACACGGCATATCCATCACGTCGTTCCCTTCTTTATCCTTCACCTTCTTAGGGTTCCAGGATCCTTTTGGTTTCCCTTTAGACTTTCCTTGAGTCACGGCCAGAGCCTCTCCAGGAGCTGCCGGTTCAGCCTTCCGCTTCTGTTTCCGACTGGAATTTCCTTTTTCCGACTGACTCGGCTTGTGCTTGCCGCTTCGGAGTCGGTCTTCTTCTTCGCCGTTGGCGTACTTGGTAGCAATCTCCATCATCCGACTCAAGGTCATGTCACCGGTTCGACCAAATTTCAAGCTCAGTTCTCTGTTCTTGACACCATCTTTGAAGGCGCATACTGCCTGATGGTCAGAGACATTTTCCACTGTGTGATGCAAAGTGATCCACCTCTGAATATACTCTCTGAGAGTCTCATTGGTTTTCTGCACGCAGACTTGCAACTCTGTCAATCCCGCTGGTCGCTTGCAAGTCCCTTCGAACGTTCTGACGAACACTCGGGACAGATCTTCCCAAGTGTAAATACTGCTAGGAGGTAATTGGGTCAACCATGCCCTAGCGGAGCCTTCCAACATGAGGGGCAGATGTTTCATGGCTACCTCGTCGTTCCCACCACCGATCTGAACTGCCACTCGGTAGTCTTCAAGCCAAGTTTCAGGCTTAGACTCACCAGTGAATTTGCTGACTCCTGTTGCCAACCTGAAATTGGGGGGAATAACAGCGGCTCTGATAGCTCTGCTGAAACATTCGGGACCAGAAACATGTACTCGACTGCTCGCGGGCACTTCTCTGTCGAGTTCACCACGATGGGCTCTGTTCCGGTCGACCAACCCTTGCACGATAATGGATCGCGCGTCGAAGCCTGGCTCCCTGGGGTCAACTGGAACCCTACGCCCTGTACTGTACTGACGCCTATCATCTGGCTGCCGAGGAGCATAAGACCCACCCCTCGGAGGGGAATAGGGCACTCGACGCCTATCATCTCGGTCGAGTCTGTCGCCATATTGATCTCGCCGATACTCACGCCCTTCGCGCCACGGAGGCGACCTGGGGCTGTGAGCCGACTGAACCGTATTCACAGTGACAGATCTACTGTGAATTCTGTTGCGCGACTGAGACACGGCTGAATTCTGATCTCCTGCTGCCCGGAGCAGATCCCTGATCTGCAGCAAACCTCTGCCAGCTTCTGACTGCGAAGGCTGAATGGACTCTGCTATACGGGTCGCAGCTGCTAAATTCTGAATTGGGGTTCGATATACCTGAGTCGGCGGGAAGAGTTGACGTCGACTGGTGTCGGGAACTCGTTGCCGCGCGCGCTCGTCGAGTCCTCGCTGAAGGTTCTCCAGTCGAGTGCGCTCGGCCAAACTGGCCAGACGCGCCTCCTCCAAGGCACGAGCCTCGGGGGTTTCTCCTGCGATGGGAATACGCAGGGGATCCTCGTTCCTGCGGCGAAGCTCTTCTCTTTGCAGGGAGTCGAGTGGCTCGGGCTGGTACTCTTCGTAACCTCGAGCAGGGTCGCCGCCGTCACCTGCTCCACCACCGCGGGCGAAGCCAGGAGGGCTATGAGGCCCGTCGACCATCAAGATTTCCGCTGCTGGATCACTGCTTCCGCACTCGGATGCAGTCTCTCCGGAGCCAGTCGACTGATCGAACAAGCCGTAGAGAGATTCGTTGGGCTCGATTGCCGCAACTTGCGTAGTGGTCGACTGGCGAGCCACCGCGTGACTCACCCATCGCTGAAGCCTCGACCGGCCTGAGCGCTTGCGCTGGCGGGAGACCGGGAGGGTGGAAGATGGAAGATCCGACCGATACGGGGTCGATGGTTGCCGCAGCAGAACGCCGCGGACACATGCGCGAAAATGCGTCGCACCGCGGACGGGGAGTGCATCCACGTCGAGTGGAGCCTCCTGGAGCCATGCGGAGTCGTCAGCGATGAAGGTGAGAGTGCCGAGACGGATCTCTTGACCCTCGATCAAAACTCCAGCAGACACCATGATGAAAATACTCGGAAGAATCGCAACTTCTCCACAAAATCGCTAAAACACCTGCCCCATGGTGGGCGCCAACTGTCGTGGTTCTAAGCCTGACAGTAGAGTGGGGGGTAGGTATGGAGAGGCAAGGTCCTAGCTATGGAGAGGTTGTAAGCACAAAGGATGTACGAGTTCAGGCCCTTCTCGGAGGAAGTAACAGCCCTACGTCTCGGAGCCCAGAGGCGGTCGAGTGGATTATGAATGTATGGATTACAAGGTGCCGAACCCCTCTGCCTGTGGAGGGGGGTGGCTTATATAGAGTGCGCCAGGACCCCAGCCAGCCCACGTAGGAGAAGGTTTAAGGTGGGTTAAGTCTGGGGCGTTACTGGTAACGCCCCACATAAAGTGCCTTTACTATCATAAAGTCTACTTAATTACAGACCGTTGCGGTGCAGAGCGCCTCTTGACCTCCTGGTGGTCGAGTGCGTCTTCGTGGTCCAGTCCTTCAGGCCAGTCGAGTGTGTCCTCGTTGGTCGAGTGAGTCCTCGTTGGTCGACTGGAAGGCGACCTCTTCTAGGGATGTCCTAGGGTAAGTTACTTGGGACAGGTCTGTGACCCTACCCTAGGTACATAACCCCATCAAGGAGTTCATCACCGACCTAGGAGTCATACCCAATGTGTCGGGGCCAATCAAACTCTTCTGTGACAACACTGGAGCTATTGCCCTTGCCAAGGAGCCCAGGTTTCACAAGAAGACCAGGCGCATCAAGCGTCGTTTCAACTCCATCCGTGAAAATGTTCAAGATGGAGACATAGAAATTTGCAAAGTACATACGGATCTGAATGTCGCAGATCTATTGACTAAACCTCTCTCGCGAGCAAAACATGATCAACACCAGAACTCTATGGGTGTTCGATTCATCACAATGTAACTAGATTGGTGACTCTAGTGCAAGTGGGAGACTGTTGGAAATATGCCCTAGAGGCAATAATAAAAGTGTTATTATTATATTTCTTTGTTCATGATAATAGTCTTTTATTCATGCTATAACTGTATTATCCGGAAATCGTAATACACGTGTGAATACATAGACCACAATATGTCCCTAGTGAGTCTCTAGTTGACTAGCTCGTTGTGATCAACAGATAGTCATGGTTTCCTGGCTATGGACATTGGATGTCGTTGATAATGGGATCACATCATTAGGAGAATGATGTGATGGAAAAGACCCAATCCTAAGCATAGCACAAAGGTCGGTTAGTTCGTTTCCTAGAGCTTTTCAATGTCAAGTATCTCTTCCTTAGACCATGAGATCGTGTAACTCCCGGATACTGTAAGAGGGCTTTGGGTGTACCAAACATCACAACGTAACTAGGTGACTATAAAGGTGCATTACAGGTATCTCCGAAAGTATCTGTTGGGTTGACACGGATCGAGACTGGGATTTGTCACTCCGTGTCATGGAGAGGTATCACTAGGCCCACTCGGTGGTGCATCATCATAATGAGCTCAAAGTGACCAAGTGTCTGGTCACGGGATCATGCATTACGGTACGAGTAAAGTGACTTGCCGGTAACGAGACTGAACAAGGTATTGGGATACCGACGATCGGGTCTCGGGCAAGTAACGTATCGATTGACAAAGGGAATTGCATACGGGGTTTGATCGAATCCTCGACATCGTGGTTCATCCGATGAAATCATCGAGGATCATGTGGGAGCCAACATGGGTATCCAGATCCCGCTGTTGGTTATTGACCAGAGAGTCTCGGTCATGTCTGCATGTCTCCCGAACCCGTAGGGTCTACACACTTAAGGTTCGGTGACGCTAGGGTTATCAGGAAGACAAGTATGTGATCACCGAATGTTGTTCGGAGTCCCGGATGAGATCCCGGACGTCACGAGGAGTTCCGGAATGGTCCGGAGGTAAAGTTTTATATATGGGAAGTTGTTAAACGGACACCGGAAAGTTTCGGGGTCATACCGGTATTGTACCGGAACCACCGGATAGGTTCCGGGGGTCCACCGGGAGGGACCACCCCTCCCGGGGGGCCACTTGGGCTCCGTAGGGATAGCAGCCAGCCCCTAGTGGGCTTGGCGCGCCCCCCCTTGGGCCCATGCGCCTAGGATTGGGGGGGAAACCCTAAAGGGGGCGCACCCCCCTTGCTTGGGGGGCAAGCCCCCCACCCCTTGGCCGCCGCCCCCCTCTAGGGTTTCCCCTAGAGGGCCGGCCCCCTTGCCCTTCTCCTCCTATATATAGAGGGGTGAGGCGAGGGCTGCTGGACACAACTCAAGGCGCAGCCCCTATCCTCCCCAACACCTCTCCTCCTCCGTACGTGCTTGGCGAAGCCCTGTCGGAGTACTTCTGCACCAACTACACCACGCCGTCGTGCTGCCGTTGGAGCTGCCTTCCTCAACCTCTCCTTCCTCCTTGCTGGATCAAGACGGAGGAGACGTCGTCCGTACCGTACGTGTGTTGAACGCGGAGGTGCTGTCCGTTCAGCACTTGGTCATCGGTGATGCGAATCACGACGAGTACGACTCCATCATCACCATCCCCTTGAACACTTCCGCACTCGATCTACAAGTGGTATGTAGATGCAAACTCTTCCCCTTGACTCGTTGCTTAGATGAACTCATAGATGGATCTTGGTGAAACCGTAGGAAATTTTTTTATTTTCTGCAACGTTCCCCATCAGTGGCATCATGAGCTAGGTCTATGCGTAGTTCTCTTTGCACGAGTAGAACACAATTTTGTTGTGGGCGTGGATCTTGTCAACTTACTTGCCACTACTAGTCTTTTCTTGCTTCAACGGAATTGTGGGATGAAGCAGCCCGGACCAACCTTACACGTACGCTTACGTGAGACCGGTTCCACCGATTGACATGCACTAGTTGCATAAGGTGGCTGGCGGGTGTCTGTCTCTCCCACTTTAGTTGGAGCGGATTCGATGAAAAGGGTCCTTATGAAGGGTAAATAGAAGTTGACAAAATCACGTTGTGGTTATTCGTAGGTAAGAAAACGTTCTTGCTAGAACTCAATTGCAGCCACGTAAAAGATGCAACAACAATTAGAGGACGTCTAACTTGTTTTGCAGCGATTGATCATGTGATGTGATATGGCCAGAAGTTGTGATGAATGATGAATTGTGATGTATGAGATCATGTTCTTTGTAATAGGATTCACGACTTGCATGTCGATGAGTATGACAACCGGCAGGAGCCATAGGAGTTGTCTTTATTTTTTGTATGACCTGCGTGTCATTGCAGAACGCCATGTAAACTACTTTACTTTATTGCTAAATGCGTTAGTCATAGAAGTAGAAGTAGTCGTTGGCGTGACAACTTCATGAAGACACGATGATGGAGATCATGGTGTCAAGCCGGTGACAAGATGATCATGGAGCCCCGAAGATGGAGATCAATGGAGCTATATGATATTGGCCATATCATGTCACAACTATATAATTGCATGTGATGTTTATTATGTTTATGCATCTTGTTTACTTAGGACGACGGTAGTAAATAAGATGATCCCTTACAACAATTTCAAGAAGTGTTCTCCCCTAACTGTGCACCGTTGCTAAAGTTCGTCGCTTCGAAGCACCACGTGATGATCGGGTGTGATGGATTCTTACGTTCACATACAACGGGTGTAAGACAGTTTTACACAGCAAAACACTTAGGGTTAACTTGATGAGCCTAGCATGTACAGACATGGCCTCGGAACATGGAGACCGAAAGGTCGAACACGAGTCGTATGGAAGATACGATCAACATGAGAATGTTCACCGATGATGACTAGTCCGTCTCACGTGATGATCGGACACGGGCTAGTCGACTCGGATCGTGTAACACTTAGATGACTAGAGGGATGTCTAATCTGAGTGGGAGTTCATAATTTGATTAGAACTTAATTATCATGAACTTAGTCTAAAAACCTTTGCAAATATGTCTTGTAGATCAAATGGCCAGCGCTCATGTCAACATGAACTTCAACGCATTCCTAGAGAAAACCAAGCTGAAAGATGATGGCAGCAACTATACGGACTGGGTCCGGAACCTGAGGATCATCCTCATAGCTGCCAGGAAACAATATGTCCTAGAAGGACCGCTAGGTGACGCTCCCATCCCAGAGAACCAAGACATTATGAATGCTTGGCAGTCTCGTGCGGATGATTACTCCCTCGTTCAGTGCGGCATGCTTTACAGCTTAGAACCGGGGCTCCAAAAGCGTTTTGAGTATCACGGAGCATATGAGATGTTCGAAGAGCTGAAACTAGTTTTCCAAGCTCACGCCCGGGTCGAGAGATATGACATCTCCGACAAGTTCTATAGTTGTAAGATGGAGGAAAATAGTTCTGTCATTGAGCACATACTCAAGATGTCTGGGTTGCACAACCGTATGACCCAACTGAATATTAACCTCCCTGATGAGGCAGTCATTGACAGAATCCTTCAGTTGCTCCCACCAAGCTACAAGAGCTTTGTGATGAACTACAATATGCAGGGGATGATAAAGACCATTCCTGAAGTATTTTCTATGCTGAAGTCAGCAGAGGTTGAAATCAAGAAAGAACATCAAGTGTTGATGGTCAATAAGACCACTAAGTTCAAGAAGGGCAAGGGTAAGAAGAACTTCAAGAAAGACGGCAAAGAGGTTGCCGCGCCCGGTAAGCCAGTTGCCGGGAAGAAGTCAAAGAATGGACCCAAGCCTGAGACTGAGTGCTTTTATTGCAAGGGGAAGGGTCACTGGAAGCAGAACTGTCCCAAATACTTAGCGGATAAGAAGTCCAGCAACACTAAAGGTATATTTGATATACATGTAATTGATGTGTACCTTACCAGTACTCGTAGTAACTCCTGGGTATTTGATACCGGTGCCGCTGCTCATATTTGTAACTCACAGCAGGAGCTACGGAATAAGCGGAGACTAGCGAAGGACGAGGTGACGATGCGCGTCGGGAATGGTTCCAGAGTCGATGTGATCGCCGTCGGCACGCTACCTCTACATTTACCTACGGGATTAGTTTTGAACCTTAATAATTGTTATTTGGTGCCAAGTTTGAGCATGAACATTGTATCTGGATCTCGTTTAATACGAGATGGCTACTCATTTAACTCTGAGAATAATGGTTGTTCGATTTATATGAGAGATATGTTTTATGGTCATGCTCCGATGGTTAATGGTTTATTCTTAATGAATCTCGAGCGTAATATTACACATGTTCATAGTATGGATGCCGAAAGATGTAAAGTTGATAACGATAGTCCCACATACTTGTGGCACTGCCGCCTTGGTCACACTGGTGTCAAGCGCATGAAGAAGCTCCATGCTGATGGACTTTTAGAGTCTCTCGATTATGAATCATTTGACACATGCGAACCATGCTTCCTGGGCAAGATGACCAAGACTCCGTTCTCCGGAACAATGGAGCGAGCAACCAACTTGTTGGAAATCATACATACCGATGTGTGCGGTCCAATGAGTGTTGAGGCTCGTGGAGGATATCGTTATGTTCTCACTCTCACTGATGACTTGAGTAGATATGGGTATGTCTACTTGATGAAACACAAGTCTGAGACCTTTGAAAAGTTCAAGGAATTTCAGAATGAAGTAGAGAATCAACATGACCGAAAGCTAAATTCCTACGATCAGATCGTGGAGGAGAATACTTAAGTCACGAATTTGGTACACACTTAAGGAAATGTGGAATTGTTTCACAACTCACGCCGCCTGGAACACCTCAGTGTAACGGTGTGTCCGAACATCATAATCGCACTCTATTAGATATGGTGCGTTCTATGATGTCTCTTACCGACTTACCACTATCATTTTGGGGATACGCTCTAGAGACAGCTACATTCACTCTAAATAGGGCACCGTCTAAATCCGTTGAGACGACACCGTATGAATTATGGTTTGGGAAGAAACCTAAGCTGTCGTTTCTAAAAGTTTGGGGATGCGATGCTTATGTCAAGAAACTTCAACCTGAAAAGCTCGAACCCAAGTCGGAAAAATGCGTCTTCATAGGATACCCTAAGGAAACTGTAGGGTATACCTTCTACTTAAGATCCGAGGGCAAGATCTTCGTTGCCAAGAACGGATGCTTTCTGGAAAAAGAGTTTCTCTCGAAAGAAGTAAGTGGGAGGAAAGTAGAACTCGATGAAGTACTACCTCTCGAACGGGAAAGTGGTGCAGCTCAGGAAAAAGTTCCTGTGATGCCCACACCAACTGAAGAGGAAACCAATGATGATGATCAAGGTACTTCGGATCAAGTTGCTACTGAACTTCGTAGGTCCACAAGGACACGTTCCGCACCAGAGTGGTACGGCAACCCTGTCCTAGAAATCATGTTGTTAGACAACGGTGAACCTTCGAACTATGAAGAAGTGATGGTGGGCCCAGATTCCAACAAATGGCTAGAAGCCATGAAATCCGAGATAGAATCCATGTATGAAAACAAAGTATGGACTTTGACTGACTTGCTCGATGATCGGCGAGCGATAGAAAACAAATGGATCTTTAAGAAGAAGACGGACGCGGATGGTAATGTCACCATCTATAAAGCTCGACTTGTCGCTAAGGGTTATCGGCAAGTTCAAGGGATTGACTACGATGAGACTTTCTCTCCCGTAGCGAAGCTTAAGTCCGTCCGAATCATGTTAGCAATTGCCGCATACTATGATTATGAGATATGGCAGATGGACGTCAAAACGGCATTCCTTAACGGACATCTTAAGGAAGAGCTGTATATGATACAACCGGAAGGTTTTGTCGATCCTAAGAATGCTAACAAAGTATGCAAGCTCCAGCGATCCATTTATGGGCTGGTGCAAGCATCTCGGAGTTGGAATATTCGCTTTGATGAGATGATCAAAGCGTTTGGGTTTATGCAGACTTATGGAGAAGCCTGCGTTTACAAGAAAGTGAGTGGGAGCTCTGTAGCATTTATCATATTATATGTAGATGACATACTCTTGATGGGAAATAATATAGAATTTCTGGACAGCATTAAGGCCTACTTGAATAAGTGTTTTTCAATGAAGGACCTTGGAGAAGCTGCTTATATATTAGGCATCAAGATCTATAGAGATAGATCGAGACGCCTCATAGGTCTTTCACAAAGCACATACCTTGATAAGATTTTGAAGAGGTTCAAAATGGATCAGTCCAAGAAAGGGTTCTTGCCTATGTTACAAGGTGTGAGATTGAGCTCGGCTCAGTCACCGACCACGGCAAAAGATAAAGAAGAGATGAGTCTCATCCCCTATGCTTCAGCCATAGGATCTATTATGTATGCCATGCTGTGTACCAGACCTGATGTAAACCTTGCCGTGAGTTTGGTAGCAAGATACCAAGGTAATCCCGGCAAGGAACACTGGACAGCGGTCAAGAATATCCTGAAGTACCTGAAAAGGACAAAGGACATGTTTCTCGTTTATGGAGGAGACGAAGAGCTCGTCGTAAAAGGTTACGTCGACGCTAGCTTCGACTCAGATCCGCATGACTCTAAGTCACAAACCGGATACGTGTATATGTTGAATGGTGGAGCAGTAAGCTGGTGCAGCTGCAAGCAGAGCGTCGTGGCGAGATCTACGTGTGAAGCGGAGTACATGGCAGCCTCGGAGGCAGCGCATGAAGCGATTTGGGTGAAGGAGTTCATCACCGACCTAGGAGTCATACCCAATGTGTCGGGGCCAATCAAACTCTTCTGTGACAACACTGGAGCTATTGCCCTTGCCAAGGAGCCCAGGTTTCACAAGAAGACCAGGCACATCAAGCGTCGTTTCAACTCCATCCGTGAAAATGTTCAAGATGGAGACATAGAAATTTGCAAAGTACATACATATCTGAATGTCGCAGATCCGTTGACTAAACCTCTCTCGCGAGCAAAACATGATCAACACCAGAACTCTATGGGTGTTCGATTCATCACAATGTAACTAGATTGGTGACTCTAGTGCAAGTGGGAGACTGTTGGAAATATGCCCTAGAGGCAATAATAAAAGTGTTATTATTATATTTCTTTGTTCATGATAATAGTCTTTTATTCATGCTATAACTGTATTATCCGGAAATCGTAATACACGTGTGAATACATAGACCACAATATGTCCCTAGTGAGCCTCTAGTTGACTAGCTCGTTGTGATCAACAGATAGTCATGGTTTCCTGGCTATGGACATTGGATGTCGTTGATAACGGGATCACATCATTAGGAGAATGATGTGATGGACAAGACCCAATCCTAAACATAGCACAAAGGTCGGTTAGTTCGTTTGCTAGAGCTTTTCAATGTCTAGTATCTCTTCCTTAGACCATGAGATCGTGTAACTCCCGGATACCGTAAGAGGGCTTTGGGTGTACCAAACGTCACAACGTAACTGGGTGACTATAAAGGTGCATTACAGGTATCTCCGAAAGTATCTGTTGGGTTGACACGGATCGAGACTGGGATTTGTCACTCCGTGTCACGGAGAGGTATCACTGGGCCCACTTGGTAGTGCATCATCATAATGAGCTCAAAGTGACCAAGAGTCTGGTCACGGGATCATGCATTACGGTACGAGTAAAGTGACTTGCCGGTAATGAGACTGAACAAGGTATTGGGATACCGACGATCGGGTCTCGGGCAAGTAACGTACCGATTGACAAAGGGAATTGTATACAGGGTTTGATCGAATCCTCGACATCGTGGTTCATCCGATGACATCATCGAGGAGCATGTGGGAGCCAACATGGGTATCCAGATCCCGCTGTTGGTTATTGACCGAAGAGTCTCGGTCATGTTTGCATGTCTCCCGAACCTGTAGGGTCTACACACTTAAGGTTCGGTGACGCTAGGGTTATCAGGAAGACAAGTATGTGATTACCGAATGTTGTTCGGAGTCCCGGATGAGATCTCAGACGTCACGAGGAGTTCCGGAATGGTCCGGAGGTAAAGTTTTATATATGGGAAGTTGTTAAACGGACACCGGAAAGTTTCGGGGTCATACCGGTATTGTACCGGGACCACCGGAGAGGTTCCGGGGTCCACCGGGAGGGACCACCCCTCCCGGGGGGCCACTTGGGCTACCGTAGGGATAGCAGCCAGCCCCTAGTGGGCTTGGCGCCCCCCCCCCCTTGGGCCCATGCGCCTAGGGTTGGGGGGGAACCCTAAAGGGGGCGCACCCCCCTTGCTTGGGGGGCAAGCCCCCCACCCCTTGGCCGCCGCCCCCCTCTAGGGTTTCCCCTAGAGGGCCGGCCCCCTTGCCCCTCTCCTCCTATATATAGAGGGGTGAGGGGAGGGCTGCTGGACACAACTTCAGGCGCAGCCCCTCCCCTCCCCAACACCTCTCCTCCTCCGTACGTGCTTGGCGAAGCCCTGTCGGAGTACTTCTGCACCAACTACACCACGCCGTCGTGCTGCCGTTGGAGCTGCCTTCCTCAACCTCTCCTTCCTCCTTGCTGGATCAAGACGGAGGAGACGTCGTCCGTACCGTACGTGTGTTGAACGCGGAGGTGGTGTCCGTTCAGCACTTGGTCATCGGTGATCCGAATCACGATGAGTACGACTCCATCATCACCATCCCCTTGAACGCTTCCGCACTCGATCTACAAGTGGTATGTAGATGCAAACTCTTCCCCTTGGCTCGTTGCTTAGATGAACTCATAGATGGATCTTGGTGAAACCGTAGAATTTTTTTTTATTTTATGCAACGTTCCCCAACAGTGGCATCATGAGCTAGGTCTATGCGTAGTTCTCTTTGCACGAGTAGAACACAATTTTGTTGTGGGCGTGGATCTTGTCAACTTACTTGCCACTACTAGTCTTTTCTTGCTTCAACGGCATTGTGGGATGAAGCGGCCCGGACCAACCTTACACGTACGCTTACGTGAGACCGGTTCCACCGATTGACATGCACTAGTTGCATAAGGTGGCTGGCGGGTGTCTGTCTCTCCCACTTTAGTTGGAGCGGATTCGATGAAAAGGGTCCTTATGAAGGGTAAATAGAAGTTGACAAAATCACGTTGTGGTTATTCTTAGGTAAGAAAACGTTCTTGCTAGAACCCAATTGCAGCCACGTAAAATATGCAACAACAATTAGAGGACGTCTAACTTGTTTTTGCAGCAATTGATCATGTGATGTGATATGGCCAGAAGTTGTGATGAATGATGAGTTGTGATGTATGAGATCATGTTCTTTGTAATAGGATTCACGACTTGCATGTCGATGAGTATGACAACCGGCAGGAGCCATAGGAGTTGTCTTTATTTTTGTATGACCTGCGTGTCATTGAAGAACGCCATGTAACTTACTTTACTTTATTGCTAAACGCGTTAGTCATAGAAGTAGAAGTAGTCGTTGGCGTGACAACTTCATGAAGACACGATGATGGAGATCATGATGATGGAGATCATGGTGTCATGCCGGTGACAAGATGATCATGGAGCCCCGAAGATGAAGATCAAAGGAGCTATATGATATTGGCCATATCATGTCACTACTTTATATAATTGCATGTGATGTTTATTATGTTTTATGCATCTTGTTTACTTAGGACGACGGTAGTAAATAAGATGATCCCTTACAACAATTTCAAGAAGTGTTCTCCCCTAACTGTGCACCGTTGCTAAAGTTCGTCGCTTCTAAGCACCACGTGATGATCGGGTGTGATGGATTCTTACGTTCACATACAACGGGTGTAAGACAGTTTTACACAGCAAAACACTTAGGGTTAACTTGACGAGCCTAGCATGTACAGACATGGCCTCGGAACACGGAGACCGAAAGGTCGAACACGAGTCGTATGGAAGATACGATCAACATGAGAATGTTCACCGATGATGACTAGTCCGTCTCACGTGATGATCGGACACGGGCTAGTCGACTCGGATCGTGTAACACTTAGATGACTAGAGGGATGTCTAATCTGAGTGGGAGTTCATAATTTGATTAGAACTTAATTATCATGAACTTAGTCTAAAAACCTTTGCAAATATGTCTTGTAGATCAAATGGCCAACGCTCATGTCAACATGAACTTCAACGCGTTCCTAGAGAAAACCAAGCTGAAAGATGATGGCAGCAACTATACGGACTGGGTCCGAAACCTGAGGATCATCCTCATAGCTGCCAGGAAACAATATGTCCTAGAAGGACCGCTAGGTGACGCTCCCGTCCCAGAGAACCAAGACATTATGAATGCTTGGCAGTCTCGTGCTGATGATTACTCCCTCATTCAGTGCGGCATGCTTTACAGCTTAGAACCGGGGCTCCAAAAGCATTTTGAGCATCACGGAGCATATGAGATGTTCGAAGAGCTGAAACTAGTTTTCCAAGCTCACGCCCGGGTCGAGAGATATGACATCTCCGACAAGTTCTATAGTTGTAAGATGGAGGAAAATAGTTCTGTCAGTGAGCACATACTCAAGATGTCTGGGTTGCACAACCGTATGACCCAGCTGAATATTAACCTCCCTGATGAGGCAGTCATTGACAGAATCCTTCAGTCGCTCCCACCAAGCTACAAGAGCTTTGTGATGAACTACAATATGCAGGGGATGGTAAAGACCATTCCTGAAGTATTTTCTATGCTGAAGTCAGTAGAGGTTGAAATCAAGAAAGAACATCAAGTGTTGATGGTCAATAAGACCACTAAGTTCAAGAAGGGCAAGGGTAAGAAGAACTTCAAGAAGGACGGCAAAGAGGTTTCCGCGTCCGGTAAGCCAGTTGCCGGGAAGAAGTCAAAGAATGGACCCAAGCCTGAGACTGAGTGCTTTTATTGCAAGGGGAAGGGTCACTGGAAGCGGAACTGCCCCAAATACTTAGCGGATAAGAAGGCCGGCAACACTAAAGGTATATTTGATATACATGTAATTGATGTGTACCTTACCAGTACTCGTAGTAACTCCTGGGTATTAGATACCGGTGCCGTTGCTCATATTTGTAACTCACAGCAGGAGCTACGGAATAAGCGGAGACTAGCGAAGGACGAGGTGACGATGCGCGTCGGGAATGGTTCCAGAGTCGATGTGATCGCCGTCGGCACGCTACCTCTACATTTACCTACGGGATTAGTTTTGAACCTTAATAATTATTATTTGGTGCCAAGTTTGAGCATGAACATTGTATCTGGATCTCGTTTAATATGAGATGGCTACTCATTTAAGTCTGAGAATAATGGTTGTTCGATTTATATGAGAGATATGTTTTATGGTCATGCTCCCATGGTCAATGGTTTATTCTTAATGAATCTCGAGCGTAATATTACACATGTTCATAGTATGGATGCCAAAAGATGTAAAGTTGATAACGATAGTCCCACATACTTGTGGCACTGCCGCCTTGGTCACATTGGTGTCAAGCGCATGAAGAAGCTCCATGCTGATGGACTTTTAGAGTCTCTCGATTATGAATCATTTGACACATGCGAACCATGCCTCATGGGCAAGATGACCAAGACTCCGTTCTCCGGAACAATGGAGCGAGCAACCAACTTGTTGGAAATCATACATACCGATGTGTGCGGTCCAATGAGTGTTGAGGCTCGTGGAGGATATCGTTATGTTATCACTCTCACTGATGACTTGAGTAGATATGGGTATGTCTACTTGATGAAACACAAGTCTGAGACCTTTGAAAAGTTCAAGGAATTTCAGAATGAAGTAGAGAATCAACGTGACGGAAAGATAAAATTACTACGATCAGATCGTGGAGGAGAATACTTAATTCACGAATTTGGTACACACTTAAGGAAATGTGGAATCGTTTCACAACTCACGCCGCCTGGAACACCTCAGCGTAACGGTGTGTCCGAACGTCGTAATCGCACTCTATTAGATATGGTGCGGTCTATGATGTCTCTTACCGACTTACCACTATCATTTTGGGGATACGCTCTAGAGACAGCTACATTCACTCTAAATAGGGCACCGTCTAAATCCGTTGAGACGACACCGTATGAATTATGGTTTGGGAAGAAACCTAAGCTGTCGTTTCTAAAAGTTTGGGGATGCGATGCTTATGTCAAGAAACTTCAACCTGAAAAGCTCGAACCCAAGTCGGAAAAATGCGTCTTCATAGGATACCCTAAGGAAACTGTAGGGTATACCTTCTACTTAAGATCCGAGGGCAAGATCTTCGTTGCCAAGAACGGATGCTTTCTGGAAAAAGAGTTTCTCTCGAAAGAAGTAAGTGGGAGGAAAGTAGAACTCGATGAAGTACTACCTCTCGAACGGGAAAGTGGTGCAGCTCAGGAAAATGTTCCTGTGATGCCCACACCAACTGAAGAGGAAACCAATGATGATGATCAAGGTACTTCGGATCAAGTTGCTACTGAACTTCGTAGGTCCACAAGGACACGTTCCGCACCAGAGTGGTACGGCAACCATGTCCTAGAAATCATGTTGTTAGACAACGGTGAACCTTCGAACTATGAAGAAGCAATGGCGGGCCCAGATTCCAACAAATGGCTAGAAGCCATGAAATCCGAGATAGAATCCATGTATGAAAACAAAGTATGGACTTTGACTGACTTGCCCGATGATCGGCGAGCGATAGAAAACAAATGGATCTTTAAGAAGAAGACGGACGCGGATGGTAATGTCACCATCTATAAAGCTCGACTTGTCGCTAAGGGTTATCGGCAAGTTCAAGGGATTGACTACGATGAGACTTTCTCTCCCGTAGCGAAGCTTAAGTCCGTCCGAATCATGTTAGCAATTGCCGCATACTATGATTATGAGATATGGCAGATGGACGTCAAAACGGCATTCCTTAACGAGCATCTTAAGGAAGACCTGTATATGATACAACCGGAAGGTTTTGTCGATCCTAAGAACGCTAACAAAGTATGCAAGCTCCAGCGATCCATTTATGGGCTGGTGCAAGCATCTCGGAGTTGGAATATTCGCTTTGATGAGATGATCAAAGCGTTTGGGTTTATGCAGACTTATGGAGAAGCCTGCGTTTGCAAGAAAGTGAGTGGGAGCTCTGTAGCATTTCTCATATTATATGTAGATGACATACTCTTGATGGGAAATAATATAGAATTTCTGGACAGCATTAAGGCCTACTTGAATAAGTGTTTTTCAATGAAGGACCTTGGAGAAGCTGCTTATATATTAGGCATCAAGATCTATAGAGATAGATCAAGACGCCTCATAGGTCTTTCACAAAGCACATACCTTGATAAGATTTTGAAGAGGTTCAAAATGGATCAGTCCAAGAAAGGGTTCTTGCCTATGTTACAAGGTGTGAGATTGAGCTCGGCTCAGTCACCGACCACGGCAAAAGATAAAGAAGAGATGAGTCTCATCCCCTATGCTTCAGCCATAGGATCTATTATGTATGCCATGCTGTGTACCAGACCTGATGTAAACCTTGTCGTGAGTTTGGTAGCAAGATAGCAAGGTAATCCTAGCAAGGAACACTGGACAGTGGTCAAGAATATCCTAAAGTACCTGAAAAGGACAAAGGACATGTTTCTCGTTTATGGAGGAGACGAAGAGCTCGTCGTAAAGGGTTACGTCGACGCTAGCTTCGACTCAGATCCGGATGACTCTAAGTCACAAACCGGATACGTGTATATGTTGAATGGTGGAGCAGTAAGCTGGTGCAACTGCAAGCAGAGCGTCGTGGCGGGATCTACGTGTGAAGCGGAGTACATGGCAGCCTCGGAGGCAGCGCATGAAGCGATTTGGGTGAAGGAGTTCTTCACCGACCTAGGAGTCATACCCAATGCGTCGGTGCCAATCAAACTCTTCTGTGACAACACTGGAGCTATTGCCCTTGCCAAGGAGCCCAGGTTTCACAAGAAGACCAGGCACATCAAGCGTCGTTTCAACTGCATCCGTGAAAATGTTCAAGATGGAGACATAGAAATTTGCAAAGTACATACGGATCTGAATGTCGCAGATCCGTTGACTAAACCTCTCTCGCGAGCAAAACATGATCAACACCAGAACTCTATGGGTGTTCGATTCATCACAATGTAACTAGATTGGTGACTCTAGTGCAAGTGGGAGACTGTTGGAAATATGCCCTAGAGGCAATAATAAAAGTGTTATTATTTCTTTGTTCATGATAATAGTCTTTTATTCATGATATAACTGTATTATCCGGAAATCGTAATACACGTGTGAATACATAGACCACAATATGTCCCTAGTGAGTCTCTAGTTGACTAGCTCGTTGTGATCAACAGATAGTCATGGTTTCCTGCCTATGGACATTGGATGTCGTTGATAATGGGATCACATCATTAGGAGAATGATGTGATGGACAAGACCCAATCCTAAGCATAGCACAAAGGTCGGTTAGTTCGTTTGCTAGAGCTTTTCGATGTTAAGTATCTGTTGGGTTGACACGGATCGAGACTGGGATTTGTCACTCCGTGTCACGCAGAGGTATCACTGGGCCCACTCGGTAGTGCATCATCATAATGAGCTCAAAGTGACCAAGTGTCTGGTCACAAGATCATGCATTACGGTACGAGTAAAGTGACTTGCCGGTGACGAGACTGAACAAGGTATTGGGATACCGACGATCGGGTCTCGGGCAAGTAACGTACCGATTGACAAAGGGAATTGTATACGGGGTTTGATCGAATCCTCGACATCGTGGTTCATTCGATGACATCATCGAGGAGCATGTGGGAGCCAACATGGGTATCCAGATCCCGCTGTTGGTTATTGACCGGAGAGTCTCGGTCATGTCTGCATGTCTCCCGAACCCGTAAGGTCTACACACTTAAGGTTCGGTGACGCTAGGGTTATCAGGAAGACAAGTATGTGATTACCGAATGTTGTTCGGAGTCCCGGATGAGATCCCGGACGTCACGGGGAGTTCCAGAATGGTCCGGAGGTAAAGTTTTATATATGGGAAGTTGTTAAACGGACACCGGAAAGTTTCGAGGTCATACCGGTATTGTACCGGGACCACTGGAGAGGTTCCGGGGGTCCACCAGCAGAGACCACCCCTCCCGGGGGGCCACTTGGGCTGCGTAGGGATAGCAGCCAGCCCCTAGTGGGCATGGCGCCCCACCCCCCCTGGGCCCATGCGCCTAGGGTTGGGGGGGAAACCCTAAAGGGGGCGCACCCCCCTTGCTTGGGGGGCAAGCCCCCCACCCCTTGGCCGCCGCCCCCCTCTAGGGTTTCCCCTAGAGGGCCGGCCCCCTTGCCCCTCTCCTCCTATATATAGAGGGGTGAGGGGAGGGCTGCTGGACACAACTTAAGGCGCAGCCCCTCCCCTTCCCAACACCTCTCCTCCTCCGTACGTGCTTGGCGAAGCCCTGTCGGAGTACTTCTGCACCAACTACACCACGCCGTCGTGCTGCCGTTGGAGCTGCCTTCCTCAACCTCTCCTTCCTCCTTGCTGGATCTAGACGGAGGAGACGTCGTCCGTACCGTACGTGTGTTGAACGCGGAGGTGCTGTCCGTTCAGCACTTGGTCATCGGTGATCCGAATCACGACGAGTACGACTCCATCATCACCATTCCCTTGAACGCTTCCGCACTCGATCTACAAGTGGTATGTACATGCAAACTCTTCCCCTTGACTCGTTTCTTAGATGAACTCATAGATGGACCTTGGTGAAACCGTAGGAAAAAAATTTATTTTCTGCAACGTTCCCCAACAGTGGCATCATGAGCTAGGTTTATGCGTAGTTCTCTTTGCACGAGTAGAACACAATTTTGTTGTGGGCGTGGATCTTGTCAACTTACTTTCCACTACTAGTCTTTTCTTGCTTCAACGGCATTGTGGGATGAAGCGGCCCGGACCAACCTTACACGTACGCTTACGTGAGACCGGTTCCACCGATTGACATGCACTAGTTGCATAAGGTGGCTGGCGGGTGTCTGTCTCTCCCACTTTAGTTGGAGCGGATTCGATGAAAAGGGTCCTTATGAAGGGTAAATAGAAGTTGACAAAATCACGTTGTGGTTGTTCGTAGGTAAGAAAACATTCTTGCTAGAACCCAATTGCAGCCACGTAAAAGATGCAACAACAATTAGAGGACGTCTAACTTGTTTTGCAGCGATTGATCATGTGATGTGATATGGCCAGAAGTTGTGATGAATGATGAATTGTGATGTATGAGATCATGTTCTTTGTAATAGGATTCACGACTTGCATGTCGATGAGTATGACAACCGGCAGGAGCCATAGGAGTTGTCTTTATTTTTGTATGACCTGCGTGTCATTGAAGAACGCCATGTAACTTACTTTACTTTATTGCTAAACGCGTTAGTCATAGAAGTAGAAGTAGTCGTTGGCGTGACAACTTCATGAAGACACGATGATGGAGATCATGATGATGGAGATCATGGTGTCATGCCGGTGACAAGATGATCATGGAGCCCCGAAGATGAAGATCAAAGGAGCTATATGATATTGGCCATATCATGTCACTACTTTATATAATTGCATGTGATGTTTATTATGTTTTATGCATCTTGTTTACTTAGGACGACGGTAGTAAATAAGATGATCCCTTACAACAATTTCAAGAAGTGTTCTCCCCTAACTGTGCACCGTTGCTAAAGTTCGTCGCTTCTAAGCACCACGTGATGATCGGGTGTGATGGATTCTTACGTTCACATACAACGGGTGTAAGACAGTTTTACACAGCAAAACACTTAGGGTTAACTTGACGAGCCTAGCATGTACAGACATGGCCTCGGAACACGGAGACCGAAAGGTCGAACACGAGTCGTATGGAAGATACGATCAACATGTGAATGTTCACCGATGATGACTAGTCCGTCCCACGTGATGATCGGACACGGGCTAGTCGACTCGGATCGTGTAACACTTAGATGACTAGAGGGATGTCTAATCTGAGTGGGAGTTCATAATTTGATTAGAACTTAATTATCATGAACTTAGTCTAAAAACCTTTGCAAATATGTCTTGTAGATCAAATGGCCAACGCTCATGTCAACATGAACTTCAACGCGTTCCTAGAGAAAACCAAGCTGAAAGATGATGGCAGCAACTATACGGACTGGGTCCGGAACCTGAGGGTCATCCTCATAGCTGCCAGGAAACAATATGTCCTAGAAGGACCGCTAGGTGACGCTCTCGTCCCAGAGAACCAAGACATTATGAATGCTTGGCAGTCTCGTGCTGATGATTACTCCCTCATTCAGTGCGGCATGCTTTACAGCTTAGAACCGGGGCTCCAAAAGCGTTTTGAGCATCACGGAGCATATGAGATGTTAGAAGAGCTG
Organism: Triticum aestivum; assembly: GCF_018294505.1. Lineage (NCBI taxonomy): Eukaryota > Viridiplantae > Streptophyta > Magnoliopsida > Poales > Poaceae > Triticum > Triticum aestivum. Next base: position 50,950,279 of record NC_057795.1, read on the forward strand.
AAACTAGTTTTCCAAGCTCACGCCCGGGTCGAGAGATATGACATCTCCGACAAGTTCTATAGTTGTAAGATGGAGGAAAATAGTTCTGTCAGTGAGCACATACTCAAGATGTCTGGGTTGCAGAACCGTATGACCCAGCTGAATATTAACCTCCCTGATGAGGCAGTCATTGACAGAATCCTTCAGTCGCTCCCACCAAGCTACCAGAGCTTTGTGATGAACTACAATATGCAGGGGATGGTAAAGACCATTCCTGAAGTATTTTCTATGCTGAAGTCAGCAGAGGTTGAAATCAAGAAAGAACATCAAGTGTTGATGGTCAATAAGACCACTAAGTTCAAAAAGGGCAAGGGTAAGAAGAACTTCAAGAAGGACGGCAAAGAGGTTGCCACGCCCGGTAAGCCAGTTGCCGGGAAGAAGTCAAAGAATGGACCCAAGCCTGAGACTGAGTGCTTTTATTGCAAGGGGAAGGGTCACTGGAAGCGGAACTGCCCCAAATACTTAGCGGATAAGAAGGCCGGCAACACTAAAGGTATATTTGATATACATGTAATTGATGTGTACCTTACCAGTACTCGTAGTAACTCCTGGGTATTTGATACCGGTGCCATTGCTCATATTTGTAACTCACAGCAGGAGCTGCGGAATAAGCGGAGACTCGCGAAGGACGAGGTGACGATGCGCGTCGGGAATGGTTCCAGAGTCGATGTGATCGCCGTCGGCACGCTACCTCTACATTTACCTACGGCATTAGTTATAAACCTTAATAATTGTTATTTTGTGCCAAGTTTGAGCATGAACATTGTATTTGGATCTCGTTTAATACGAGATGGCTACTCATTTAAGTCTGAGAATAATGGTTGTTCTATTTATATGAGAGATATGTTCTATGGTCATGCTCCGATGGTCAATGCTTTATTCTTAATGAATCTCGAACGTAGTGTTACACATATTCATAGCGTGAATACCAAAAGATGTAAAGTTGATAACGATAGTCCCACATACTTGTGGCACTGCCGCCTTGGTCACATTGGTGTCAAGCGCATGAAGAAGCTCCATGCTGATGGACTTTTAGAGTCTCTTGATTATGAATCATTTGACACATGCGAACCATGCCTCATGGGCAAGATGACCAAGACTCCGTTCTCCGGAACAATGGAGCGAGCAACCAACTTGTTGGAAATCATACATACCGATGTGTGCGGTCCAATGAGTGTTGAGGCTCGCGGAGGATATCGTTATGTTCTCACTCTCACAGATGACTTGAGTAGATATGGGTATGTCTACTTAATGAAACACAAGTCTGAGACCTTTGAAAAGTTCAAAGAATTTCAGAATGAAGTAGAGAATCAACGTGACTGAAAGATAAAATTCTTACGATCAGATCATGGAGGAGAATACTTAAGTCACGAATTTGGTACACACTTAAGGAAATGTGGAATCATTTCACAACTCACGCCGCCTGGAACACCTCAGCGTAACAGTGTGTCCGAACGTCGTAATCGCACTCTATTAGATATGGTGCGGTCTATGATGTCTCTTACCGATTTACCACTATCATTTTGGGGATACGCTCTAGAGACAGCTACATTCACTTTAAATAGGGCACCGTCTAAATCCGTTGAAACAACACCGTATGAATTATGGTTTGGGAAGAAACGTAAGCTGTCGTTTCTAAAAGTTTGGGGATGTGATGCTTATGTCAAGAAACTTCAACCTGCAAAGCTCGAACCCAAGTCGGAAAAATGCGTCTTCCTAGGATACCCTAAGGAAACTGTAGGGTATACCTTCTACTTAAGATATGAGGGCAAGATCTTCGTTGCCATGAACGGATGCTTTCTGGAAAAAGAGTTTCTCTCGAAAGAAGTAAGTGGGAGGAAAGTAGAACTCGATGAAGTACTACCTCTTGAGCGGGACAGTAGTGCAGCTCAGGAAGATGTTCCTGTGATGCCTACACCAACTGAAGAGGAATATAATGATGATGATCAAGGTACTTCGGATCAAGTTGCTACTGAACTTCGTAGGTCCACAAGGACACGTTCCGCACCAGAGTGGTACGGCAACCCTGTCCTGGAAATCATGTTGTTAGACAACGGTGAACCTTCGAACTATGAAGAAGCGATGGCGGGCCCAGATTCCAACAAATGGCTAGAAGCCATGAAATCCGAGATAGAATCCATGTATGAAAACAAAGTATGGACTTTGACTGACTTGCCCGATGATCAGCGAGCGATAGAAAACAAATGGAGCTTTAAGAAGAAGACGGACGCAGATGGTAATGTCACCATCTATAAAGCTCGACTTGTCGCTAAGGGTTATCGGCAAGTTGAAGGGATTGACTATGATGAGACTTTCTCTCCCGTAGCGAAGCTTAAGTCCGTCCGAATCATGTTAGCAATTGCCGCATACTATGATTATGAGATATGGCAGATGGACGTCAAAAATGGCATTCCTTAACGGGCATCTTAAGGAACAACTGTATATGATGCAGCCGGAGGGTTTTGTCGATCCTAAGAATGCTAACAAAGTATGCAAGCTCCAGCGATCCATTTATGGGCTGGTGCAAGCATCTCGGAGTTGGAACATTCGCTTTGATGAGATGATCAAAGCGTTTGGGTTTATGCAGACTTATGGAGAAGCCTGCGTTTACAAGAAAGTGAGTGGGAGCTCTGTAGCATTTCTCATATTATATGTAGATGACATACTCCTGATGGGAAATGATATAGAATTCTTGGACAGCATTAAGGCCTACTTGAATAAGTGTTTTTCAATGAAGGACCTTGGAGAAGCTGCTTAAATATTAGGCATCAAGATCTATAGAAATAGATCGAGACGCCTTATAGGTCTTTCACAAAGCACATACCTTGATAAGATTTTGAAGAAGTTCAAAATGGACCAATCTAAGAAGGGGTTCTTGCCTGTATTGCAAGGTGTGAGATTGAGCTCGGCTCAATGCCCGACCACGGCAAAAGATAAAGAAGAGATGAGCGTCATCCCCTATGCTTCAGCCATAGGATCTATTATGTATGCCATGCTGTGTACCAGACCTGATGTAAACCTTGGCGTAAGTTTGGTAGGGAGATACCAAAGTAATCCCGGCAAGGAACACTGGACAGCGGTCAAGAATATCCTGAAGTACCTTAAAAGGACGAAGGACATGTTTCTCGTTTATGGAGGTGACGAAGAGCTCGTCGTAAAGGGTTATGTCGACGCTAGCTTCGATACAGATCTGGATGACTCTAAGTCACAAACCGGATACGTGTATATGTTGAATGGTGGAGCAGTAAGCTGGTGCAGCTGCAAGCAGAGCGTCGTGGCGGGATCTACATGTGAAGCGGAGTACATGGCAGCCTCGGAGGCAGCGCATGAAGCGATTTGGGTGAAGGAGTTCATCACCGACCTAGGAGTCATACCCAATGCGTCGGGGCCAATCAAACTCTTCTGTGACAACACTGGAGCTATTTCCCTTGCCAAGGAGCCCAGGTTTCACAAGAAGACCAGGCACATCAAGCGTTGTTTCAACTCCATCCGTGAAAATGTTCAAGATGGAGACATAGAAATTTGCAAAGTACATACGGATCTGAATGTCGCAGATCCGTTGACTAAACCTCTCTTGCGAGCAAAACATGATCAACACCAGAACTCTATGGGTGTTCGATTCATCACAATGTAACTAGATTGGTGACTCTAGTGCAAGTGGGAGACTGTTGGAAATATGCCCTAGAGGCAATAATAAAAGTGTTATTATTATATTTCTTTGTTCATGATAATAGTCTTTTATTCATGCTATAACTGTATTATCCGGAAATCGTAATACACGTGTGAATACATAGACCACAATATGTCCCTAGTGAGTCTCTAGTTGACTAGCTCGTTGTGATCAACAGATAGTCATGGTTTCCTGGCTATGGACATTGGATGTCGTTGATAACGGGATCACATCATTAGGAAAATGATGTGATGGACAAGACCCAATCCTAAGCATAGCACAAAGGTCGGTTAGTTCGTTTGCTAGAGCTTTTCAATGTCAAGTATCTCTTCCTTAGACCATGAGATCGTGTAACTCCCGGATACCGTAAGAGGGCTTTGGGTGTACCAAACGTCACAACGTAACTGGGTGACTATAAAGGTGCATTACAGGTATCTCCGAAAGTATCTGTTGGGTTGACACGGATCGAGACTGGGATTTGTCACTCCGTGTCACGCAGAGGTATCACTGGGCCCACTCGGTAGTGCATCATCATAATGAGCTCAAAGTGACCAAGTGTCTGGTCACTGGATCATGCATTACGGTACGAGTAAAGTGACTTGCCGGTAACGAGACTGAACAAGGTATTGGGATACCGACGATCGGGTCTCGGGCAAGTAACGTACCGATTGACAAAGGGAATTGTATACGGGGTTTGATCGAATCCTCGACATCATGGTTCATCCGATGACATAATTGAGGAGCATGTGGGAGCCAACATGGGTATCCAGATCCCACTGTTGGTTATTGACCGGAGAGTCTCGGTCATGTCTGCATGTCTCCCGAACCCGTAGGGTCTACACACTTAAGGTTCGGTGACGCTAGGGTTATCAGGAAGACAAGTATGTGATTACCGAATGTTGTTCGGAGTCCCGGATGAGATCCCGGACGTCACGAGGAGTTCCGGAATGGTCCGGAGGTAAAGTTTTATATATGGGAAGTTGTTAAACGGACACCGGAAAGTTTCGGGGCCATACCGGTATTGTACCGGGACCACCGGAGAGGTTCCGGGGGTCCACCGGGAGGGACCACCCCTCCCGGGGGCCACTCGGGCTGCATAGGGATAGCAGCCAGCCCCTAGTGGGCTTGGCGCCCCCCCCCCCTTTTTGGGCCCATGCACCTAGGGTTGGGGGGGGAACCCTAAAGGGGGCGCACCCCCCTTGCTTGGGGGGCAAGCCCCCCACCCTTTGGCCGCCGCCCCCCTCTAGGGTTTCCCCTAGAGGGCCGGCCCCCTTGCCCTTATCCTCCTATATATAGAGGGGTGAGGGGAGGGCTGCTGGACACAACTCAAGGCGCAGCCCCTCCCCTCCCCAACACCTCTCCTCCTCCGTACGTGCTTGGCGAAGCTCTGTCGGAGTACTGCTGCACCAACTACACCACGCCGTCGTGCTGCCGTTGGAGCTGCCTTCCTCAACCTCTCCTTCCTCCTTTCTGGATCAAGACGGAGGAGACGTCGTCCGTCCCGTACGTGTGTTGAACGCGAAGGTGCTGTTCGTTTAGCACTTGGTCATCGGTGATCCGAATCACGACGAGTACGACTCCATCATAACCATCCCCTTGAACGCTTCCGCACTCGATCTACAAGTGGTATGTAGATGCAAACTCTTCCCCTTGACTCGTTGCTTAGATGAACTCATAGATGGATCTTGGTGAAACCGTAGGAAAAAATTTTAATTTTCTGCAACGTTCCCCAACAGTGGCATCATGAGCTAGGTCTATGCGTAGTTCTCTTTGCACGAGTAGAACACAATTTTGTTGTGGGCGTGGATCTTGTCAACTTACTTGCCACTACTAGTCTTTTCTTGCTTCAACGGCATTGTGGGATTTAGTGGCCCGGACCAACCTTACACGTACGCTTACGTGAGACCGGTTCCACCGATTGACATGCACTAGCTGCATAAGGTGGCTGGCGGGTGTCTGTCTCTCCCACTTTAGTTGGAGCGGATTCGATGAAAAGGGTCCTTATGAAGGGTAAATAGAAGTTGACAAAATCACGTTGTGGTTATTCATAGGTAAGAAAACGTTCTTGCTAGAACCCAATTGCAGCCACGTAAAAGATGCAACAACAATTAGAGGACGTCTAACTTGTTTTGCAGCGATTGATCATGTGATGTGATACGGCCAGAAGTTGTGATGAATGATGAATTGTGATGTATGAGATCATGTTCTTTGTAATAGGATTCACGACTTGCATGTCGATGAGTATGACAACCGGCAGGAGCCATAGGAGTTGTCTTTATTTTTTGTATGACCTGCGTGTCATTGAAGAACGCCATGTAAACTACTTTACTTTATTGCTAAATGCGTTAGTCATAGAAGTAGAAGTAGTCGTTGGCGTGACAACTTCATGAAGACACGATGATGGAGATCATGATGATGGAGATCATGGTGTCAAGCCGGTGACAAGATGATCATGGAGCCCCGAAGATGGAGATCAATGGAGCTATATGATATTGGCCATATCATGTCACAACTATATAATTGCATGTGATGTTTATTATGTTTATGCATCTTGTTTACTTAGGACGACGGTAGTAAATAAGATGATCCCTTAGAACAATTTCAAGAAGTGTTCTCCCCTAACTGTGCACCGTTGCTAAAGTTCGTCGCTTCTAAGCACCACGTGATGATCGGGTGTGATGGATTCTTACGTTCACATACAACGGGTGTAAGACAGTTTTACACAGCAAAACACTTAGGGTTAACTTGACGAGCCTAGCATGTACAGACATGGCCTCGGAACACGGAGACCGAAAGGTCGAACACGAGTCGTATGGAAGATACGATCAACATGAGAATGTTCACCGATGATGACTAGTCCGTCTCACGTGATGATCGGACACGGGCTAGTCGACTCGGATCGTGTAACACTTAGATGACTAGAGGGATGTCTAATCTGAGTGGGAGTTCATAATTTGATTAGAACTTAATTATCATGAACATAGTCTAAAAACCTTTGCAAATATGTCTTGTAGATCAAATGGCCAACGCTCATGTCAACATGAACTTCAACGCGTTCCTAGAGAAAACCAAACTGAAAGATGATGGCAGCAACTATACGGACTGGGTCCGGAACCTGAGGATCATCCTCATAGCTGCCAGGAAACAATATGTCCTAGAAGGACCGCTAGGTGACACTCCCGTCCCAGAGAACCAAGACATTATGAATGTTTGGCAGTCTCGTGCTGATGATTACTCCCTCGTTCAGTGCGGCATGCTTTACAGCTTAGAACCGGGGCTCCAAAAGCGTTTTGAGCATCACGGAGCATATGAGATGTTCGAAGAGCTGAAACTAGTTTTCCAAGCTAACGCCCGGGTCGAGAGATATGACATCTCCGACAAGTTCTATAGTTGTAAGATGGAGGAAAATAGTTCTGTCAGTGAGCACATACTCAAGATGTCTGGGTTGCACAACCGTATGACCCAGCTGAATATTAACCTCCCTGATGAGGCAGTCATTGACAGAATCCTTCAGTCGCTCCCACCAAGCTACAAGAGCTTTGTGATGAACTACAATATGCAGGGGATGGTAAAGACCATTCCTGAAGTATTTTCTATGCTGAAGTCAGCAGAGGTTGAAATCAAGAAAGAACATCAAGTGTTGATGGTCAATAAGACCACTAAGTTCAAGAAGGGCAAGGGTAAGAAGAACTTCAAGAAGGACGGCAAAGAGGTTGCCGCGCCCGGTAAGCCAGTTGCCGGGAAGAAGTCAAAGAATGGACCCAAGCCTGAGACTGAGTGCTTTTATTGCAAGGGGAAGGGTCACTGGAAGCGGAACTGCCCCAAATACTTAGCGGATAAGAAGGCCGGCAACACTAAAGGTATATTTGATATACATGTAATTGATGTGTACCTTACCAGTACTCGTAGTAACTCCTGGGTATTTGATACCGGTGCCGTTGCTTATATTTGTAACTCACAGCAGGAGCTACGGAATAAGCGGAGACTGGCGAAGGACGAGGTGACGATGCGCGTCGGGAATGGTTCCAGAGTCGATGTGATCGCCGTCGGCACGCTACCTCTACATTTACCTACGGGGTTAGTTTTGAACCTTAATAATTGTTATTTGGTGCCAAGTTTGAGCATGAACATTGTATCTGGATCTCGTTTAATACGAGATGGCTACTCATTTAAGTCTGAGAATAATGGTTGTTCGATTTATATGAGAGATATGTTTTATGGTCATGCTCCGATGGTCAATGGTTTATTCTTAATGAATCTCGAGCGTAATATTACACATGTTCATAGTATGGATGCCAAAAGATGTAAAGTTGATAACGATAGTCCCACATACTTGTGGCACTGCCGCCTTGGTCACATTGGTGTCAAGCGCATGAAGAAGCTCCATGCTGATGGACTTTTAGAGTCTCTCTATTATGAATCATTTGACACATGCGAACCATGCCTCATGGGCAAGATGACCAAGACTCCGTTCTCCGGAACAATGGAGCGAGCAACCAACTTGTTGGAAATCATACATACCGATGTGTGCGGTCCAATGAGTGTTGAGGCTCGTGGAGGATATCGTTATGTTCTCACTCTCACTGATGACTTGAGTAGATATGGGTATGTCTACTTGATGAAACACAAGTCTGAGACCTTTGAAAAGTTCAAGGAATTTCAGAATGAAGTAGAGAATCAACATGACCGAAAGATAAAATTCCTACGATCAGATCGTGGAGGAGAATACTTAAGTCACAAATTTGGTACACACTTAAGGAAATGTGGAATCGTTTCACAACTCACGCCGCCTGGAACACCTCAGCGTAACGGTGTGTCCGAACGTCGTAATCGCACTCTATTAGATATGGTGCGGTCTATGATGTCTCTTACCGACTTACCACTATCATTTTGGGGATACGCTCTAGAGACAGCTACATTCACTCTAAATAGGGCACCGTCTAAATCCGGTGAGACGACACCGTATGAATTATGGTTTGGGAAGAAACCTAAGCTGTCGTTTCAAAAAGTTTGGGGATGCGATGCTTATGTCAAGAAACTTCAACCTAAAAAGCTCGAACCCAAGTCGGAAAAATGCGTCTTCATAGGATACCCTAAGGAAACTATAGGGTATACCTTCTACTTAAGATCCGAGGGCAAGATCTTCGTTGCCAAGAACGGATGCTTTCTGGAAAAAGAGTTTCTCTCGAAAGAAGTAAGTGGGAGGAAAGTAGAACTCGATGAAGTACTACCTCTCGAACGGGAAAGTGGTGCAGCTCAGGAAAATGTTCCTGTGATGCCCACACCAACTGAAGAGGAAACCAATGATGATGATCAAGGTACTTCGGATCAAGTTGCTACTGAACTTCATAGGTCCACAAGGACACGTTCCGCACCAGAGTGGTACGGCAACCCTGTCCTAGAAATCATGTTGTTAGACAACGGTGAACCTTCGAACTATGAAGAAGCAATGGCGGGCCCAGATTCCAACAAATGGCTAGAAGCCATGAAATCCGAGATAGAATCCATGTATGAAAACAAAGTATGGACTTTGACTGACTTGCCCGATGATCGGCGAGCGATAGAAAACAAATGGATCTTTAAGAAGAAGACGGACGCGGATGGTAATGTCACCATCTATAAAGCTCGACTTGTCGCTAAGGGTTATCGGCAAGTTCAAGGGATTGACTACGATGAGACTTTCTCTCCCGTAGCGAAGCTTAAGTCCGTCCGAATCATGTTAGCAATTGCCGCATACTATGATTATGAGATATGGCAGATGGACGTCAAAACGGCATTCCTTAACGGGCATCTTAAGGAAGAGCTGTATATGATACAACCGGAAGGTTTTGTCGATCCTAAGAACGCTAACAAAGTATGCAAGCTCCAGCGATCCATTTATGGGCTGGTGCAAGCATCTCGGAGTTGGAATATTCGCTTTGATGAGATGATCAAAGCGTTTGGGTTTATGCAGACTTATGGAGAAGCCTGCGTTTACAAGAAAGTGAGTGGGAGCTCTGTAGCATTTCTCATATTATATGTAGATGACATACTCTTGATGGGAAATAATATAGAATTTCTGGACAGCATTAAGGCCTACTTGAATAAGTGTTTTTCAATGAAGGACCTTGGAGAAGCTACTTATATATTAGGCATCAAGATCTATAGAGATAGATCGAGACGCCTCATAGGTCTTTCACAAAGCACATACCTTGATAAGATTTTGAAGAGGTTCAAAATGGATCAGTCCAAGAAAGGGTTCTTGCCTATGTTACAAGGTGTGAGATTGAGCTCGGCTCAGTCACCGACCACGGCAAAAGATAAAGAAGAGATGAGTCTCATCCCCTATGCTTCAGCCATAGGATCTATTATGTATGCCATGCTGTGTACCAGACCTGATGTAAACCTTGCCGTGAGTTTGGTAGCAAGATAGCAAGGTAATCCCAGCAAGGAACACTGGACAGCGGTCAAGAATATCCTAAAGTACCTGAAAAGGACAAAGGACATGTTTCTCGTTTATGGAGGAGACGAAGAGCTCGTCGTAAAGGGTTGCGTCGATGCTAGCTTCGACTCAGATCCGGATGACTCTAAGTCACAAACCGGATACGTGTATATGTTGAATGGTGGAGCAGTAAGCTGGTGCAGCTGCAAGCAGAGCGTCGTGGCGGGATCTACGTGTGAAGCGGAGTACATGGCAGCCTCGGAGGCAGCGCATGAAGCGATTTGGGTGAAGGAGTTCATCACCGACCTAGGAGTCATACCCAATGCGTCGGGGCCAATCAAACTCTTTTGTGACAACACTGGAGCTATTGCCCTTGCCAAGGAGCCCAGGTTTCACAAGAAGACCAGGCACATCAAGCGTCGTTTCAACTCCATCCGTGAAAATGTTCAAGATGGAGACATAGAAATTTGCAAAGTACATACGGATCTGAATGTCGCAGATCCGTTGACTAAACCTCTCTCGCGAGCAAAACATGATCAACACCAGAACTCTATGGGTGTTCGATTCATCACAATGTAACTAGATTGGTGACTCTAGTGCAAGTGGGAGACTGTTGGAAATATGCCCTAGAGGCAATAATAAAAGTGTTATTATTTCTTTGTTCATGATAATAGTCTTTTATTCATGCTATAACTGTATTATCCGGAAATCGTAATACACGTGTGAATACATAGACTACAATATGTCCCTAGTGAGTCTCTAGTTGACTAGCTCGTTGTGATCAACAGATAGTCATGGTTTCCTGGCTATGGACATTGGATGTCGTTGATAATGGGATCACATCATTAGGAGAATGATGTGATGGACAAGACCCAATCCTAAGCATAGCACAAAGGTCGGTTAGTTCGTTTGCTAGAGCTTTTCGATGTTAAGTATCTCTTCCTTAGACCATGAGATCGTGTAACTCCCGGATACCGTAAGAGGGCTTTGGGTGTACCAAACGTCACAACGTAACTGGGTGACTATAAAGGTGCATTACAGGTATCTCCGAAAGTATCTGTTGGGTTGACACGGATCGAGACTGGGATTTGTCACTCCGTGTCACGCAGAGGTATCACTGGGCCCACTCGGTAGTGCATCATCATAATGAGCTCAAAGTGACCAAGTGTCTGGTCACAAGATCATGCATTACGGTACGAGTAAAGTGACTTGCCGGTAACGAGACTGAACAAGGTATTGGGATACCGACGATCGGGTCTCGGGCAAGTAACGTACCGATTGACAAAGGGAATTGTATACGGGGTTTGATCGAATCCTCGACATCGTGGTTCATCCGATGACATCATCGAGGAGCATGTGGGAGCCAACATGGGTATCCAGATCCCGCTGTTGGTTATTGACCGGAGAGTCTCGGTCATGTCTGCATGTCTCCCGAACCCGTAGGGTCTACACACTTAAGGTTCGGTGACGCTAGGGTTATCAGGAAGACAAGTATGTGATTACCGAATGTTGTTCGGAGTCCCGGATGAGATCCCGGATGTCACGAGGAGTTCTGAAATGGTCCGGAGGTAAAGTTTTATATATGGGAAGTTGTTAAACGGACACCGGAAAGTTTCGGGGTCATACCGGTATTGTACCGGGACCACCGGAGAGGTTCCGGGGGTCCACCGGGAGGGACCACCCCTCCCGGGGGGCCACACTTGCTTGGGGGGCAAGCCCCCCACCCTTTGGCCGCCGCCCCCCTCTAGGGTTTCCCCTAGAGGGCCGGCCCCCTTGCCCTTCTCCTCCTATATATAGAGGGGTGAGGGGAGGGCTGCTGGACACAACTCAAGCGCAGCCCCTCCCCTCCCCAACACCTCTCCTCCTCCGTACGTGCTTGGCGAAGCTCTGTCGGAGTACTGCTGCACCAACTACACCACGCCGTCGTGCTACCGTTGGAGCTGCCTTCCTCAACCTCTCCTTCCTCCTTGCTGGATCAAGACGGAGGAGACGTCGTCCGTCCCGTACGTGTGTTGAACGCGGAGGTGCTGTCCGTTCAGCACTTGGTCATCGGTGATCCGAATCACGACGAGTACGACTCCATCATCACCATCCCCTTGAACGCTTCCGCACTCGATCTACAAGTGGTATGTAGATGCAAACTCTTCCCCTTGACTCGTTGCTTAGATGAACTCATAGATGGATCTTGGTGAAACCGTAGGAAAAAATTTTAATTTTCTGCAACGTTCCCCAACAGGAGCTGAGCCCCGAAGAAGTTCAGAAACCCCCTAAAGAAAAGATGCGGCGGCAAAGAAAATCCACGATCGACATGAGTCGCTAGGAGGACGCACTCACCCTCCTGAGGCTACGGCTGCCACTCCGTCCCCGGGAGCCTCGCTGCCCCGTGCTCAATCAGCCCCTCGTTGGCCAGGTCGTCGAGATCCTTCTGGGTGATGGTCGAGCGGATCCAATACCCTTGGATCCAACCTTGTGGCGGGCGGGACCGCGACGAGGATCCACCCCGACTGGTCGCTCTCCCCTTCACCTACGCCGTCGCCTTCTTCGCCCGCTCCAAAGCCGCCGTCTTCTCCTTCACCATTGTCGCCGACGAGGCTGGTACGGAGCAACGGCGCTGAACAGATGGCAAGGGCAGTGGATGAATCTGAAGACGGGGGAGGGGAAAATGAGGGAGCATTGTTCAAAAACCTCCGCCCGGTTCCTTATATGGAGTCGCTTCCGAGTGGGTGACTGGTGGACCCGGGCAATCCTGTCAAATCCCAAAACAGTCGCGCGAGGGATACATGGCGGAAAAGGTGGCGCAGGGATCGAGGCGTCTATGTCTTATCCCATCCGAGTACCGCGGCCTTCTCCGCTTCACGCGCTTCCCAAAATTCGGATCCCACTAAATCCGCTAACCGCAGGGAAACTTGTCAGACGAAAGATCTCCTGCGATCCGTTGCTCGGAGATCTCCAAGTGTAGAAAGATCACTCGACCTACATCCAGAATGGATCAAGGCGATTGAAAAAGAAGTTGATACTGTCACCTATAGTCATTTGATCCAGAACAAGACGTACTCATAGCATAGAAAGAGGAGTCGAAAGAATTCCCAACTCCTTCCTCACTCAAACCTCGATCCATTCGGGGGCTAATGATGAAGTCATGTACCTAGGGTAGGGTCATGAACCTGTCCAAGGTACCCTCCCCGAGGACATCTTTAGATGAAGTCATCTTCCAGTCGACCTAGAGGGACTCCACTCGACTGACTGGAAGACACTCGACGAACTTGAAGACACTCGACCATGAAGACTCACTCGACCACCAGGAGTTCAAGATCTACTCTATATCCAAACGGTCTGTAATTAAGTAGTCTTTATGGTCATGATGACACTTTATGTAAGGCGTTACCAGTAACGCCAGGCCTTAATGTACTTTAACCCTCCGCTACGTGGGCTGGCTGGGGTCTTGGCATCCTCTATATAAGCCACCCCCCTCCACTGGCAGAAGGGTTCGCACCCCTGTAACTCTTACGCATATAATCCAGTCGACCGCCTCCGGGCTCCGAGACGTAGGGCTGTTACTTCCTCTGAGAAGGGCCTGAACTCGTAAATCTCTTGCGTACACAACTACTCCATAGCTAGGATCTTGCCTCTCCATACCTACCCCCTATTCTACTGTCAGACTTAGTACCACGACAGGAGCCACGTGGTGGGCCGCAGGCAGGCAGGGCTGGATACCCCCATATCCAGGATGCCGACACTTGACAGCATGTCAGTCATCACCGCGGGCCATATGAATGTGGAGAAGAAAGTCTTCAATCCATACTGCGGGATCTGTTGTGCCATCGTATGATTCAATGTTCATGGGTTTAAACCCTTCTGGGAACTGATGCTCCATTGCCTCATCGGTGAAGCATAGGGGGTGTGCGGCTCCTCTGTATCGGGCGACGTCACGATGCAGCTCAGATGGAGTCCGTATGCGGTTTTCGGCCCGGGTGAGGTTGTGTTTATTGCGCCAGGCTGATGGTCGTCTTCTTGCGCTGGTGCACGCCCCCTTGATCCATCAATTGATCTGGTATGACCGGCTCTATTGTCCAGGTCCTATCACAGGTCGTGCGTGTATCCTGCAGCTGTTGTTTCTCTGCCTTTACGGCGAGGTGGCGCGGGTTGGTGTTCGGCTTGGGTTACCTCTCTGTCCCAGCCACGAGGTGGTCGGTCAGGCCCATCAGCCGCATTACGCGTTGTCGGTATAAGCTCTGGGACCTCATCATCGAATTGGGAGAGCACCTGCGCTTTGGGTAACTCTTAGTTGGGTGCTCGAGGCCATATTCCTCGGCTGCCAGGATGTTAGTCCATCTGTCATTGAGTAAATCCTGATCGGCTTGAAGTTGCTGCCGCTTCTTTTTCAGGCTTCTTGTTGTGGCTATTAGACGGCGCTTAAAGCGCTCTTGTTCAAGGGGGTCCTCTAGTATGATGAAGTCTTCGTCGCCAAGGCTTCATCCTCTTCGGAGGTCGGTAAGTAGTTACTATCCTCCGAGCCTCGTTCCCGATAGGATCATCGGGGTTGACTTGCCCTCTTCCCAATCATCCTGATCGGATGTTGGCTCGACAGGGGCGTCTTGGTCTTCGGCGTTATCCGGTGTGTTTATGTCTCCGGTGCCGGTATTGTTATCTTTTTCCCAATGCGATTTTGATCGGCGCCGTTGACGTTCATCCTCTAGATTCCTCTAGATTTCTCCCATTGTCTGAGCACGTTCATCCTCTAGATTCCTCCCATTGTCGCCGTCATCCTCTTTCGGTATGTCCACCACGTATACGTCATACGAGGAAGTGGCCGTCCAGCGTCCGGTGAACGGCGGGTTCTGGCTCTTCCCATCTTCCACCCCGCGGCCGCCGTCCGCTCCGACCCGGACCTCGCAGCCGCCGCGCGTGGGGGCGACTTCCTGCTCACCCGCCTCGAGGACGACCCGGCGTGGCGCTTCCGGGACTGCCGCAACGGCCGCCTCCTCCTCCGCAGAGGCCACTCCCTTTCCCTCTACGACCCCGTCTCCCACCGGCAAGTCCGCGTGCCCCGTCCACCGAAGGACGAGCCCTTCCCTGCAGCTGGAGCAGCGGAGTACTTATGGGACTGCTTGCTGAACGGCCATGGAGAATTCCGCGTGGTCACCGTGCAGCGAGACGGCCAAAGGTTGCGCGCCATGGAGTACGCCTCCCGCACAGCCGAGTGGCGCATCCACCCGTGGGCGGACGGCATCCACATGCCTGCGCATGCGCAGAGCATGCGACCGATGCTCGCTGCCGCGGCCGGGCTCATCTTTTCGAGATATGACCGGAACTCCTCGCTCCTGCTCGATACAAGCACCATGGCATTCTCCTTCTCCATCGTCCCTCTCCCAGTTACAATAGCGACGCACACGATGATGCCGCCGGGAGCATACGCCATCGGAGACACCGAGGCCGGTGTGTGTTGCCTTTTGCTTATGGTCGGCAGGACTACGCTGCAAGTCTGGCTACTCAAGAAGAAGGACGGCGGCGGCGGGCATGCGTGGGAGTTGGAGAAGCAAAGCCATATAGGCTGGCTGGACAGCTTCAACCGGCGGTTTGGTGTCCAAATGGTGGCTGCTGGGCTCGCAATTGTTTACTGCATGAGTTGCAAGTATTCTCACTTTGTCATTGATCTCAAGGACCTGAGCCTCAAGGATAAGTTCCGTTGTCATCGAACCATGGCGTACCCTTTCCAAATGCCATGGCCACCTGCTGCGTTGGTGCCTACTTCTCCGTGCGAACGGCCCACCACACCCCAAACATATGCATGCCGAGGTATGACTGAACTTGCAGTTTCTTTGCCTGTCCCCTGTTGTTGCCGAGAACTTGCTCATGTCCATAGCTCCCATCAGGAGTGTTGGCCCTGGGGTCATATATATCCCAGTCACTCACTATAACATAAGTGTGATATTTGATGAAACTGAATTTTAACTAGTAGTACTAACTTCAGTGCTTCTCTATCCTACTGAACTGAATATACCACCTTTTGGCATTGGGACTGTCGTGATAGACTGAATCTTTTGATACTGATTGGGTCGCCAGCAAAACTGTGTGTTTACCATTTTATCTTGCTATTTACAGATGCTGAAAATCAACACGAAGCACCTTCTTCTAGTAGGAAGCGCAAGAGCAATGATGAAATGGAGCCATGTATTTCCCCAGCTTCTTTGAAGAATGAATTCATCAGATAAGAAATTGTGCTATGAGATTGGACCGCCGACTTGAATATAAAGAAGGCGATCAACAATTGCACCTTTAAACCCCTTGTGAGCAAAATATTCCCCGTTTATCCTTCATATGTGCAAGTTGAAAATACGATAAACTTTGTACTTAGGAAGAGATTTCTATTGACAAGCATATATCCAGAGTCAAAATATCAAATAATGATTTTTTTACTGAAAATATGTATGTGCATGGTAGAAAAGATTATAAGAAACACAACCTATATATCAACTTCTAGACAATCATTCATACGTAGTTCCTAAATAAATATGCACAGAAAGTAAGTTAGGCCAATTTGATAGTGCTCCCTCTGTTCACTTTTATAAGACACTCTAGACATTTCAGACAGCTTGTAAAACAGCTCAATTTCAGTTGTCTGAAACGACTTATAAAAGTGAACAGAGGAGTAGCATTTTACTTGTATATGCACTGAATGAATTCCTCATGGAACCTGCATCGCAACATCAGCCATCTTTGTCTTCTACCGCACTCATGATGTTTTGTTACTATGTTGTTAACAGCACTACTGGGTGTTGAGATACAACTGATTGAGTTGGGAGGGAGCTCCAAATCTGCCTAGCCCTCGTTTTGATGACCACAACAAAGACCAGCTGTTATTTCTTGATCTCCCGTTTCTGTTTGGTTTTTATATTTCTGAATTATTGTAATGCATTAGTCTGTAAGATGGCTTGTAGTTCTAAAGATTATATTGGGGTGTTATCAGATTCGTAAGAACGTTATAAACTGTTATTGTGGGTCATGTAGTTGTAAGTTATATCAGGAATTCAATGTTCTCGTAACCTCCTCGGCCTAGACCAGTGATGGTCTTGGACCTGAATTCAATGTAGTTGTTGTTTCTTGATCTCTTCTTTCTGCCTGGTGTTTGTATTTTTTGACTTCTTGTGATGCAATGGCCTATAAGGTGTCTTGGTTCTAAAGAACATTGGAGTGTTTTCAGAATCGTAAAAACATTATAAACTGTTATTTTGAGTCATATAGGTGTAAGTTATATAGCAGGAATTAAATGTTGTCCTAGCCTCCTTGGCATTGACCAGTGATGGTCTTGGATCTGAAATCACACTACTATTTTCTGAAAAAGAACCACACTTTCGAATATATTCCTTCAGTTGTTGATTGTGATTTTGCATCTTGCAGTTTCAGTCGGTGTAAAAAGGTTGGCAACGACATATGTCCTTGAGAATAGTATACCACGACGATTAAAGATACATGAATCTGTATTTGACATTGTAAATTGCTATATTCTGCCAGTATATTTTTGGTTTTTGAGATCCATTAATCTATTTATTTGAAAAATATATCAAACAGTACATTTCTAGGGTTTTTTTTCTAAAATTCTAACAATACATGTAAGATGAAATGACTCCCTAGTGACTGTCTGTTGCCATCACATGCATCTTGTCTTGCCAAATTCAAGGAAAACTTTAAACTCTTGGTTCATAGATCAAAATAAGCCCTTGTGAATCCTCTCACCAATTTTGCTGGGAGGCTCCCCCCTCTCTCGGTCTAACTTTGAAAGTTTTTTTTTGTCACTGGCAAATATATGTCAGTGGGAACCGCTCCCATTGTCTTTAACGTAAAAAAATATGTTGTAATATGTGGCGGACATTTAATAAGCATACACCATACATTTTTCAAAATATAATGATTTTTTAATATACATTGAATTTTTGTTAACACATAAGGAATATTTAAAAAAATTAGTTTTATTTTAGTAGGGCTTTAAATATTTTGCTCGGTATACAAAATTGAAAAAACTGTTTTTCAGAGAAAAACAGACTATAACCGAAGAGAAAGAACAAAAAAACGCTTAAGTGAGCTTGCCAAACTGGGCTGGCCCTCCATGCTCAAGCGTAGCCTCGACTGCCTGCAAGCATGAGGTCTCGTCAACCAACGATGTAGGAGAACGCAGCGTCTATATCTCGCATTAAGCGAGACGAGAGGGAACTCTCACTGAATCCTCCTACGTCGTATTGGGCTGGTCCACTCGCGCGCGTGTAGCGATTAAAAATAGGAGAGGAAATAGGAGAAGCAGGTATCGATCCTTGATCTCCAGGTGGATCGCAGGTGCTGCTAGGTCCCTCTCGTGATAAGTCATGGGGGCGCATCCTACTTGAGGCTATTCAGCCAAGTTTATTTTCTTTTATTTTTCTTCTTCTCCAATTTTTTATTCTTTGTTGCATTTTATTTCTTTTTTTCCATTTTCATGTTTCTTTTTTTTATTTCACTTCTTTTTTCGGTTTTCTTTGTTCTTTTGGTTATTATTTTACATTTTTTGTACATGCCAACAACATTTTTAAAATAAACGTCTAATGTTTTGCCAATAAAATTTTAAAAAATACATGGTCTTTTCTATACACATTTTTAACATTTTTCAAATACAAGATTAACATTTTCTGAATACATGATAAACATTTTTTTCTATAAATTTTTAACATTTTTTAAAATGCTTGATTAAATTTTCTAAAATACATGGTCAACATTTTTTCTTTACACATTGAACATTCTTCAAATGTTTGATTAACATTTTACAAACACTTGTTCAACATTTTTTGAATTCTTGATTAACATTTTCATATACATGATCAAATTTTTTCATCATTTGATACATGGTCAACATTATTTCTATACACATTTAAATTTTTTCAAATGCTTGGTTAAAATAATTTCAATACTTTTTCAACATTTTTTCAAATTCTAAATTAACATTTTTATATACATGATCAAAAATTTCATCATTTTTTAATACATGATCAAAAAAATTTATATACACATTTAACATTTCCCAAATGCTTGATTAAATTTTTTTAAATACTTATTCACATTTTTTTAAATGCTTGAGTAACATTTTTATATACATGATAACAAATTTATCATTTTTTAATACATGATTAACAATTTTTCTATACACATTCATATTTTGAAATGTGTTTTTTGCAATATATATATATATATATATATATATATATATATATATATAGAGAGAGAGAGAGAGAGAGAGAGTATATTTAGAGTATAAAGAAATTACAAAAATAAAGCAATACGAGAACAGAAAAAAGAAAAAGAAAAAGAGGTCGTGACCTGCCGCGCGCGTGGGCCGGCCTATCTCGGGCCCCCTCAACGAGTCTTGCTGAAGGCCAGATACAGGGCGCCCGTAGGAGACCCAGCGCTAAAAAATGAACTGTTATAGCAGTGGGCACCACGGGGTGCTGTAGGTGAGTGCTTGTTTGGGCTCATGCTAAGCGATATATAGCAGTAGCACCCGTAAAAAAGGCGATTTATAACACTGGCGCGTCCAATGTGATATAAGAGACAGGAATCTGGTGCCTAGCGTCTTAAGAATTTGATTATTCAATATGCGATATAAGTGGATTCACAATAATTCAAAAAAAGAGTCAAGGCTACTCCTGACCAAGGTGCAATGGGTCGGGCCACTCTGGCCAGCTCACTTGGGCTTTTGTTTTTGCTCTATGGTTGTTTCTCTGAAAAAACCTATTGAATAATATGAAAAGTAGTAAAAACATATTCAATGTCAATTAAAAAAGTTCATCATATATCAAGATTTTACCTTCTATTGAATACTTATCAATTATATTAAAAAAAGCTTACCATGTACTCCTCCGTCCCATAATATAAGAACATTTTTGACACTACACTCGTATGAAGAACACTCTTACATTATGGGACAGAGGGAGTATTAAAAATGTTCATCATATATTGGAATATGTTAATGTATATTTAAAAATGTTCAACATGCACTATTTTTTCCAACATGTATTAAAGCACATTCACTGTATATTAGGAAAATGTTTATTGTACATGAAACTTACAAAAAAAGGGAAAACTACAAGAAAAAGCAGAAACCCACAGAAAATTGGAAATAAAAGAAACAACAGCTAAAGGAAGAAAAGGAATAAAAAATGGTCCATCGCGGCGTTGGACGACGAAATAAGCGGGAATTCGTGGTGGGCGGCGAACAAAGCAGAGAGCAGAAAAAATGTGGGCTTTCGCGTGGAGACATTGGTGTAATTGTTCAAATGAGCCCGTTCCGCATCCGTTTGGTTGGGTCCGGGTGACCGACGCTTACATGGCAGATATCCGGACGGCCGCAGACCTCCCCTGGCTTTGCTTCCAGTTTGCGGCATTTCATAAATCCAGACCGAGCTGCAAACGCTTGATACACAACGTTCGATGACATAGAGTGTTCGGACTGCGTGGTCCGGACAATTAGGGTTGATTTGGTGCATGATATTGGAGTTGCCCTGAGGCAAAGACAATAAGCTGATGTAAGGGGACTACAAGGACTAAAATATTATATTCTATTGAGTTGGATGAGAGAGAATAGGAAAGAGAAGGGAAGCACGTTGTGGATTAAGAGTCAGCTACAACAAGGCTCCAATAAATATCATGAGTTG
This sequence comes from Triticum aestivum, assembly GCF_018294505.1. Lineage (NCBI taxonomy): Eukaryota > Viridiplantae > Streptophyta > Magnoliopsida > Poales > Poaceae > Triticum > Triticum aestivum. Next base: position 50,971,085 of record NC_057795.1, read on the forward strand.
AGATGGGTCATGCATTAACAAAGTAGTACATCTAAAAGGTCTTAGGGCATCTCCAAAGGAGACCCTCAAAGCTCTGGCATATGTCCGGATGGTATTGGCCGGACCATTTGTGCCAACTTTTGTCATCCAATGGGGGGCCCGTCGGTCCGCGAAATGATCCGGACGTCTGTTTTTCGGTAAATCCGAGACAAACATGGGGGAGCTTTGCGGGGTCCAGACATGCATTTGACCAATACAAAGCCTCTGCATGGTCCTCCTTTTTTTTCTCTCTTCACATGCATGGCCCCATCTCCTCTGTCTCCTCCCAACCGGACAGCACGCCGCAATATCCCACCACATGTATGGTCCCCACCTACTTCCTCTCCTCCGAACCGTATTATTTTATGAATCGCATTGGATGGACCCCTCTATGCGGACCATATTCGGGCATAAAATGGATATTTATCGTGTCTATTTGTGGGTCAGCGTTGAAGATGCCATTATACCTTACTGAGGGATTATTGCACATGTTGAAGTTGGCTATTGTCGTGAAGTTTGGACAATGAGATAGGGGTAGGAGAGATGCTGGATCTAGCTAGGTGCAATGTGACACAACAAGTTTTACAAGTTCGGGTTACTCTCTGAAGAGGTAACAACCCTACGTCTTGAGCTCTGGGCTTTTCTTTCTCTATGTCTGATGGGGATTACAATGAAATGCAAACCCCTGTCTACGAGCTTGTGAGTGGCCCATATAGAGTGCGTCGAACCCTTAGCCTCTACCGTTACAGGGGATTAAAGTGTTACATTGATTAAACCCACTACAAAGTTGTAACTAGTGGAGTTAATACAAATAACGTATGTTCCACTATCATCTTGATGCCTCAGATATCTTTGTTGGATGTCCATCTGAGTAGTTTACATACCCGATTAGCTTCATCTATATGAGTACCTGAAATTCAGTTCATCTGAATAACAAGAATCCTGATGTTGTCGGAGTGACCTCTTAGAAGATTGAGATTGATCTAAGTATATCTCATGTATGGACCCTATGGTTCATTATACATTGGACCTTTTCATGAGCCTATTCTTAATAGGTAACCTCCTCAGCTATATATGACATGACAACAAAATATAACTATCACTTGACGGAGAAATGACCCACCGCACACGGCGGCAGATGTACCAAAACTATCAACAGACCCGTTGATGCCAAAATCGATGTTGGGTAGGAAATAACTTCATGTATAGCAAACGTGCATCAATTTTCCTTTCAGCGTATAGCACCAATGTCTGGAGTATTAGTAGGTGGACCATATCCTGCACCTGGTAGCCCATATGCGGCAGGACCGAGCGTACACGAAGACTTAGGGCATGTACAATGAAAGCATCTCCTTCATGCTGCCTCAGCTATTTATCAAAACAAAAAATAATGAGGCCACCGTCTTTTAAATTTACTAGCCAACCGTGGCTGCACCTTGTGGACCATCATGCAATACTTCTCTTCCCACATGCATGCCCGTCGTTCTCGTTCCTCTCCCTTGCTCTCTCCTGCATGCATCACCCTTCAGTCCATTTTTCCGCTTTCTCTGCCTTTTCACGCTTGAAGAGGCGGACTCTTCTGCAAGCTACACCTCCACCTGCAGGGCTATCGCTTTTAGTCCGAGCCTAGCTCCGAACCTGCGTGGACCTGTGGGGCAGCAGGTCGAGGCTACCCGTTGGCCATGCCCTTATGCGTCGGAAGTGGCGAATGCGGTCCACACTCATGATTACATGTCCAATTTAACATGCAACAACGTTGAATCTAGGACAACACACATGTTAGCCTTTAAATTTATGCATTGCTTATCTTATCTATCTCATTAGCCACATTTTCTTTATATTGCAAAGACTTTGCAAGAGGCATAAATAAAGTCCTTTATTTCAACAGTTGTGTATGGACTGGATTTCTTTTCATTTTCTGCTGTCTGTAGAAACTTTGAAATTTCACAATGGCAATAGATAAATGATATTTTTGCAATTAATATGCACAGTTAATATAGCAAAAGAATGAAGAAGGTCAGTTCCAGTGTTAATTCTTCTGGGCGTTGCACGTGGCTTTGGATCGATTTGGGTTGGCTCCCAAAGTCTTTGGTCAATGTGAAAAGGACCTGATGGGGACATGCGCGACCAATGCAACACACTATGGTTTCACCTATAATCCATATACTTAATTACGATAAATAATTATAATCTACATACTTCAAACTCATTATCTTTCCGTGCCTTGGCCCACCAGCCAGCCTGGTAAAAGTCCGCATCAGATGGGTGAAAAGGACTGCAGCCAGCGAAACAATGCCCCACACTGAGCTGTGCCGCAGTTAAGGGCTCCTTTGATTCAAAAGAATTTTATAGGATTTCTAGAGGATTGAAATCCTTATGATTTTTCCTATGTTGGTCCTTTGATTCATAGGATTGGATTCCATAGGAGTAATATTTCTTATGGAATCTTTTGTACTACATTTCATGGTAGAAGAGCTAGTGCCCCCGCCCACATAGGCGTAGTGCAACACCGTCATGGTAGAAGAGTACTCGGTGTCGCCTATGTCGGTGATCCGGCAGGCACACGAGGACCGACGCTACACCATTCGGCTCCTCAACAAGCACCGACTCACGGAGAAGAAAATCGTCGGTGAGTAGGCGAACATCGATGTCGTCCCGACCATGGTTGCGAAGGATCTGGGCTTCTTGGATGAGCGGCGGGCGATTTACCATTCCATGTGCAGCACCCGCGGCATCCGATGTGAGCAATGGAGGTTGTGTGTCCAACAGGCGGAGAGAGACGCTCCCATAGATTGATAATGCATGCCTTAATCGACATCAGATGGATTGTTGTTGGGCCACGGATTGCTTGATGCTCCGTGATTGGTCAATGACCATCTCCCGCAGATCGGTCCCTTCTTCCATCGATCTCAGTCGTCCACCCATATTCCACCGGCCGGTTTGAGCTTGTGCAAAAAAAAAAACTTGTTGCTTGCTGATTGATCAATCACCATCTTCCACGATTGATCCCCCTCTAGAGCCGATCTCAACTGTCTGCCTACATCCGACGGCACGCAGACCGCATCCCAGGTTTTTTCCAAAGAATTATAAAATTACATCTATAAAAGCATGTTTAAAGTAAATTTATGGATTCAAAAAAAATTTACTTAGCCACGGACATCACATTAAATCATAGGATTTTAAGGCTATACTATGTTATATTTTCCTTTGCAATTGAGATCAACATAAAATCATAGGACTTTGAAGTCAACATAAAATATCTAAAGGCTAGTGTGCTCGACGTTCTAGCTTCAGGCAGCGCAGACCGCTTTCCTCTGCCACTGGAGCCCTGGCTTTGGCTGGCTGGGGAGTTTGGGGCGGTCTGGACCCGCGGGCCAGCGGCGAGGGGCTGTTTGTCCTGGGTCAAAAGGGCGGCGGCTCTAGCGTTCTTCACGTGCTTGTAGTCGTCGCTAGGTGGTCTACGGATCTGGATGTAATTTTTTATTATTTATGACGTTTGTTGTACCGGCATGATTGGTTGAGGATGAATAGAATGGATGGATGATTTTCTCAAAAAGAAGAAGAAGAAGAAGAAGTTGCAAGCTTTCATGGCAGAACAAGAAGAAAAATTATAATAGTCTGCAGGACAATGTTTTATAAAACCCATGAGTCTCAAATTGGCCGAGTATTGTCGGGTTGGTCGATTAGTACTAGTCGAAGGACGAGAAATGGGTTGTTAGTAAATAGATTGAGAGATGAATTTACCGTGCTAGTAGAATCTAGTGAGCGAGAGAATGTACGTCCCAAGGCGATAAAGGAGTGCTTTCACCACCATCAATCTATCGCTGGAGTTGAGCTATTCGATTAAGGCCGAGACAAAGATTCATCATTACATGTTTTATTTTACGGCGAACAGATGGTAGTGTTGGCACGTTGTGGCGCTCACCCAGCTCGTAGTGCACATGCTGGTGGAAGCAGGTCGCGTTCAACGAATCTAGCTAGAGTTGCACCGACTCCCCTGAGCGCCCGGGAGCCCCATCCCACCGCCACTTCTAGCTCCGTCATCCTTTCCCTCCTCGCCGCCGCCGGAGGGCGAAGCCCGGGCAGCGTCGGGGTCCCTTCTCCTCCTCGTACGGTGGGTGGCAACGCGGGACATCTTTGCTGGCGGGGACGCGATGCTGAGGGGCGCGATGGCGTGGCTCTGTGACAGCGGCGCTGAGGGGTGGCCTTGCATCCAGGGACGGAGCCAGGATTTAGACATAGGGGGGCGAAAGACAACAAGTAAAAAAAATGAACATAAGGTATGGCTATCCTAAGCGTTAGCTTTGCATCTCCAACTATTTACTGTCACTAGATCAAGTGTGGTCATTTGTTGGACTGGAATCGGTACTGTTTTTTCACTAGCTTCTCATTGATTATGATGGAAACTTTCAATCATACAGCCAGATTCAGGTTGTAAAACCAGTTCTGTGGTAGAATGGATAAATTATTTTCCTATTCAGGATTATACATACACAATTTACAATTCATTCAGTTAAAGGTATATAATCAGGTTTAGTGATGATAACACAAATCTACGCAGGTAAGCGAATTCCATCTAAGCGTACAAATAAACATTGTACTCCTATAATATATATCAGCAAAGTAGACTAACCGCACAATATCCTGGCGTCGTTTCATCGTCGCGGAGTGCAGCATCACATCCCCGGGGGCGATCGATTTCGGTTCCAACGTTGCTGATTCGGTACCAGTTTTCTCCTCCCGAAACTGCCATAGGCTTGCAGCTCATCACTGCGTCCGGTCTGCCGGCAAGGCGGCACCGTCTCCGTGGATCGATCAGCGCCTGCCTGTCCCGCATCCCCTTCCCTTCGACCCTTCTTCTCGATGGAGGCGCGATGGAGAGATCCAATCAGCAGCCATTACAGAAGCGGCTTGGAAACGAAGAGGTTAGCCTATAGGCTCTAGCGATATGTGCGTGCGTGGTCCAACTCCAGGTCGTGGCCTCGTGGGTGGGTAGTACGGCCTTGCAACTAAAAGCCTCTCTTGTCCTCCATGATGGGCTGTTATTTTCCTTATCCTCATTTTGTGCTTCTAGCAAAGAGATTGGGTTTCCCTCAAAAGAAAAAGGCAAAGAGATTGGGCTGTACATATGGGCTGAGACGCTGATGCTTCACGTTAATTGAGAAGTCTAAAGCGATAGGGGGGTAAAGCACGTTACCTATACCCACCGAATCAAAAAAAATAGCGATTAACTCAAGGCCATTGAGGGACGACACGATCGTTGTGTGTGTGTGTGGGGGGGGGGGGGGGTCTCGTCCCCCCTTGAATTCGTCCCTGCTTGCATCGGCGACACGGGCTGTCCTCGCTCTGGCATGCTCGATGTTCTAGCTTCAGGCAGCGCGGACCACTTTCCTCTTCCGCGGGAGCCCTACCTGTGGCTGGCTGGGGAGTTTGGGGCGGTCTGGACCCGCTGGCCGGCGTGGAGGATGAGATGCTTGTAGTCGTCACTAGGTGGTCTATGGATTTGGATGTAATTTTTATTATTTATGGTATTTGTTGTACCGGCATGGTTGATTGAGGATAAATAGATTGGATGGATGTTTTCCCCAAGAGGAAGAAAAAGAAGAAGAAGAAGAAGAAGAAGAAGAAGAAGTTGCAAGCTTCCATAGTAGAACAAGTGTAATATTCTTGTGGTTCCCTTCATTTAAATCCGTCGGTCCGTCCGGAGCATTGCAGTGCAAGAATGAATGGTTTTTCTTTTCTTGCTCGGTCGTACGTAGTCCGTCCGCTCATCTGTGTGTGCGTGTGTGGATGGAGAAAAGATGTGGCCTTCTTTTTAGTACGTGTACGTGTGGGCTGAGGAAAAGAAGAACAAGAAGAAGAAGAAATGTTTGGATCGCCTGGCGCACCCGAATCGATTGAAGAAAAAAAAGGAAGTACCAAGTGGAGTCAATTGATGACGTGAGCACGCACGCAAGCAACGCAACGCGAGCGAGCAAATTGATGACGCGAGCGAGGATGCATGGTTCGATCAATGAACGACGAAAAGTGAGAAAACTTGCAACTCAATTGCAAGCCCAGCAGCCACCATATATATGGACGCCGAACCGCCGGTTGAAGCTGTCCACCCACCCTATATTATATGGCTTTGCTTCTCCGACTCCCACGCATGCCCGCCGCCGCCGTCCTTCTTCTTGAGTAGCCACACTTGCAGCCTAGTCCTGCCGACCATAAGCAGAAGGCAACACACATCGGCCTCGGTGTCTCCGATGGCGTATGCTCCCGGCGGCATCATCGTGTGCGTCGCTATTGTAACTGGCAGAGGGACGATGGAGAATGCCATGGTGCTGGTGTCGAGCAAGAGCGAGGAATTCCGGTCATATCTCGAGAAGATGAGCCCGGCCGCAGCAGCGAGCATCGGTCACATGCTCTGCGCATGTGCAGGCATGCGGATGCCGTCCACCCACGGGTGGATGCGCCACTCGGCCGTGCGGGAGGCGTACTCCATGCCGCGCAACCTTTGGCCCTCTCGCTGCACGGTGACCACGCGGAATTCTCCATGGCCGTCCAGCAAGCAGTCCCATATGTACTCCGCTGCTCCGGGTGGTAGTACAGGGAGGAGTGGTTCGTCGTTCCGTGGACGGGGCACGGCGACGTGCCGGTGGGAGACGGGGTCGTAGAGGGAGACGGAGTCGCCTCTGCAGAGGAGGAGGCACCCGTTGCGGCAGTCCCGGAAGCGCCACGCCGTGTCGTCCTCGAGGCGGGTGAGCAGGAAGTCGCCCCCGCGCGCGGCGGCTACGAGGTCCGGGTCGGAGCGGACGGCGGCCGCGGGGTGGAAGATGGGGAGCTGCTGGAGGTCTGGCTGCGAGGCGAAGAGGCCGAGGATGGGTGACCGGGGGTGGAGCTCGCGAAAGCGGCGCAGGAAGGGGGAGCTTGAGGCTATGTCGCGCCAGCGGCGTGAGGCGAGCGCGGCTCGAGCGAGGTGTTAGCAGTAATCTTGATTAAAATGCTGGTACTGATTAGTAGTCAATTAGATTAGGAGAATCATAGGAAATAGTCCGGCTAAGATGCATATTGGTAGTACTATTAGGAGTCCTAGTCGTTTGTACTAGGTTAGCTGGTAGTACACGCGTGAGTGTCCGAGTTGTATTAGGACATCTAGTACGTATAGGATTAGTTTTGTGTTGGGCCGGTGGCTGCTGTGCATATATATATATATATATATATATATATATATATATATATATATATATATATATATATATATATATATATATATATATATAATATATGCACTTGGCCGTGAGTTTTGTAACCATGGCAAGAAAAGGAGAAAATAAAAAGAGGAATTTTTAGGGTATGACACGTACCCTTGGCTATCAGTTTTTCTATCGCGTGTGTTCGTGATTTGATGTGATCGATCCTGTGGCAGAATCTCAACAATTGGTATCAGAGCAAGGTCGGTTTGAAGCCGCGCTTGCCCCGGGGTGGCGACCCGACTAGCGCCTCGGGGCGGGCGATATGGTCGCTGGGTGGTGCAGCGACGAGGAGGAGCGGGCGATAAAGTCGCTGGGCGGTGCAGCGACGAGGTGGAGCAGACGATTGTCGTTCCGTGCAGCGACATGGAGGGAGACGGCGGGCTGTCGTCAGCAAGGCGGTGAAAGGTGATCGCTGACGGGAGAGGTGGTGCCGGAGTGCGGTGCCGGAAGTTCATCAAGATCGTCGTCCATGGGAGTTTGATGAGTCAAGGAGTCGTGCGGGTTAGCACGGTCGGTCGGTCGGTCGGTTGGCTAGGGCATCTCCACTAAGGCCCCCAAGAAGCCCCCCCAGGCACTTTTTTTGACGCCGGCGAGTAAAAAATGCCCCAGTCAGGGCCCCAAGACGTCGTTTTACGCCGGATTTAGCAAAAGTTAGCGCCGGCACGCTCAAGCTTGTCAACGTAGTCCAGGTCATGCTCATCCGCCGGATCCTCCCGTGCCAACGACGGGGCTTCAACATGTGGGAGTTCGATCCGCCGCAGCACCAGACTTTAAGCGGACTCTTCGACACTACGTACGAAGATGTCTGGAAGGTGCTGTTCAAGGGCGCCGAGACTCCCGCATCCGCTACCGAAGATCACGGATTCAGCTCGCAGCGTCCGGCTGACGAGGTAAGCGATTTTGTCCTTTACGGGACGCTTGTTTTCCATAGTTTGACTCTATGCGGGATATAAACTCCCTTTCCTTTGACATGGCTGGCTGAAGAAGGCCGAATAGACTATCTGTCCGGCCCCATTACCAGAGGACCCAGCGGACGCCCGCTTAACGGGGCTGCTGGCTCCGGCACCCCACGTGGTGCCGGAGAAGAAGGCCAAGAAGAAGGCCACGGGCACTCGGAAGAGTTCCCGTTTTCAGGTGCTATCGGATGATGACTCCGAGGTAGACTCCTCCCACAAAGGCGAGGAGGAGAAAAAGAAAGCCTCTCCCCCAGCGGGGGGAGGGAAGAAAAGGAAGGCCTCCCCAACGAGGGAGGCCGAAGGGTCCAAGAAGGGAAAAACTCTTTCCTCGGACTGCTCTGCCAACGCCAGTGACGACGACAAGGACTGGCCTCCAAGGGCCAAGCCCCTGGCGAGATCGTAAGTATCCGGACTCCCGAATAACTTCATGGTTTTTCTTTTTTGCCACACAATGTCTTTTTAATGCCGCATACAACCCTGCAGTCCACCCAAGGATGATCTTCCCGCTTCGTCGAGCGGGTCCTTAGGTGCGTCGGATATGGATTCTCTTCCGACCGCCTCCACCCCCGTGATGCGGACGATGCCGAGGTGGGATCCCGGGAAAGGACCCACCAGGAGGAGGAGGCACCGGAGGTGTCGCAGGACAACCTCCCGGACTTTGCACCGGACTCGGCCCCAGAACCCATAGTGGCTCCGGAGTCCGGCGGGCGGCCCCTTCGTAAGAAGGGCAAGACCGTGACGCCGGCAGCCTCCGTCCAACCGGAGGCGCCGGATAGCTTGCTGGAGGCGCTCAATGGCGCCTCCATCGAAGAGGAACACCGCACTATTATGAGTGCGGTGATTCAGAAGGTTCAGCTCGCCAAGAGCGGGCTGACCGAAGCCTGTAGCAGCCTTCTAACAGGCTTTGAGGTAAGAATTTTGATATATGTAAAATAGTACCGCATAGATAGTAGCCCCTGATGCTTGGCTCGGTGTTCGGAAAGAAAAGCCGGACTGAGGATCTAAAAAGATATACGCAGGAGTCATAAAAAATATGTCAATATGGGATTGCAGGCTGTGCTGCCGACCTTTGCCGCACTGACTGCGGAGGTCAATACTTTGAAGCAAAGCCTCGAGCGGTCCGAGAACGAGCTCGGCCGTGCCAAGAAGCAGCTCGAGGACAAGGAAGGTGAGTAACACCTTATTAAAATTGTACCTTACAGAAAAGGATTTTGGTTGCAAGAAGAATGACAAGGATAACGTGGGTATTGCAGGGGCCACTAACGAGGCGGCTACCCTGAAGGAGGCGGTGGCCGCGGCCGAACGTAATGCGGCCGCGGAGCGCACCGAGCGAGAGAAGCAGGAGGCGCGGGTGGCGGAGGTACAGCAAGAGCTCCAGGATCTCGTGAAAAAATATGAGAGCCTGGAGCGTGACTCGAAGACTCGAGAGTCTGAGCTTGCAACGGCTCTTGAGAGTGCCAAAGCCGCTAAGGCCGAAGCCTACAAGGCCCTCCAAGAGATCGAGGCGTTGAAGAAAATAGCAGCGGGTAAGGCATTTTTCATGCAAAGTAAGCATGTGATTGTTAATTACCTGTTGCTTACTCGAATTCGGAGCTCTCCAGGAGCGTTCGCAGATCTTCCTCGCAGCGTGTCCGATGCTGCCGCGTTCTACCGGGCCGAGGAGGGGAGCTCAACGAAGAAGGTCTTCTGGTCTCAGTATGCTGAGGCCGGACATCCGGTGCCCCTTAGCGACTAGCTGAAGCAGCTGGTCGGGCTCCACAAGGCGGCCGAACAGGCCATGAAGGGCCTCATTGTTCGGCTGTGGCCGAAGGAGGCCATGCCTGGGAGCTACTTCGGCCTAGTGCGGCGGCTGATGGATTTGTGTCCATGGGTTGAAGTCATCAAGCACTCCTCCTGTATTGAAGGTGCCCGTCGGGCCCTTGCCCGTGCAAAGGTGCACTGGGGCAAGATGGATGCTCGGAAGCTTGTGACGGATGCGCCACCGCAGGGCAAGGAGTATCGTACTCCCGAGATGTATTATAAGACTGTGCTGAAGGGTGCCCGCACTATTGCGGGTGAGTGCTCCAAAGATGTAATATTTTAGTAGACTCGCATTTTGTTATCCTGTGCGCTGAAAACTTAGTTCATATGCGCTAAGCAACGCTTGTTAATTTAAAATATTACCTTCTGTGCGGCTGTTTATCAAATTTGAGAGATGGCAAGTCGTCGGCTTCAGCCCCCATGCCGCGAGTGCTGGGGTGTTTGGGATAAACTTGAGCACTCTTGTTCCCATTTTTGGGTCCATCTAGGGAGGCGCTCAACACAACGAACAAGGCAACCGGACTTATAATGCTTGAACACTCTCACTTAGCCATAGAATTCTATAATTTTAAATTTCGGCGAAGCCCCTAGTCTTCGGAAGGCCGAATTTGGGGTGCTATCCACGCCTGGGCCGGACAAAAGCCGGCTCCTCGCTCTAAGCGGCATAAGTCTTTAGGGACTCGCAAAAAACCTCTCGAACAGCGACCAACTCTCGCCTCATCATGACGGTCAGTTTTAGCTTTCTCCACTGAGGCGCTCGCCCAGCTCAACTGGGGCGCAATTGCAGTGGTTCTCCCAGTGCTACCTTAGCCGATACAACGGAACGTAAGGTACCAAAACATGGGAGCCGGGCAAACCCAACTATTGACCCAAGACATGATTCGGAGCCGATGCATATAATGCTATAAGTTCGGGGTGCCACACTTGTGAAAGTGTTCGGACTTATCGCACCACGATGCGGGAAACATAAGCCCCTGGTGTATTTAGCCGTACCAAAATGTACGGATGCAATATGTCATAAATGAACATATGTATAAGAAAGAAATGCAATTGGAAGCAAAAAGGTGTTGCATTACTTATTCAAGAAAAACTGCTGTAAATGCAGAACGATACAAATGGTGTGATAAGCAAGGGATGGGACTATTAAACATGTCCCCCTCCAGGGGTAGGCTGCGGAATGGTGCATAAAACAGATTTAATGCTCGTCATGGAGACCACCTGGATATTCGTTGTAGCCTTTCTCCTTCCCTGGCTGTTGCATCGTGAGTTCGGCAGGTCTGCTGCTGGACAGGGCCTCTGACGAATGGAGTCCTGTGGGTAAAAATAAAAAGGAAAAAGAAAAAAAGAACGACACACTTGAGAGCCCCTGGTGTGGTTGAGCTGCATCCTGAGCCTATCGTGGTCGTGCCCCTCTCCCCCTGCCCATGGTATCTTCAGAGCGTAATGGTGTACGCGAAGGACCTGTCTTGACGTTTTACAGGGGCTGGGGTTGGGGCCGCACTGCTACGCGTGCTCGGAACGTGCCATGTGGTCTTGTTGTAGGTTACTCCGGGCGCGTTTAGCCGTGTCCGGTCGCTTGACGGCCGGACTCGAGAATTGCCTTAAGAGGCTGCACTGTACTTCTGTCACGAGAGCCGTTGTGTGTTCTTCCGTTCGGAGAGAGCGTTCAGTGTTTCCGTTGACCGTGATGACTCCTTGATGGCCTGGCATCTTGAGCTTGAGGTATGCATAGTGCGGCACCGCGTTGAACTTTGCGAACGCGGTACGTCCGAGCAGAGCAGGATAGCCGCTGCGGAACGGAACTATGTCGAACATTAACTCCTCGCTTCGGAAGTTATCCGGGGATCCGAAGACCACTTCCAGTGTAATTGAGCCTGTACAATTGGCTTCTACACCTGGTATGACGCCTTTGAAGGTCGTCTTGGTAGGTTTAATCCTTGAGGGGTCTATGCCCATTTTGCACACTGTATCCTGATAAAGCAGATTCAGGCTGCTGCCGCCGTCCATCAGGACTCTGGTGAGGTGAAATCCATTGACGATTGGGTCTAAGACCAATGCGGCGAATCCGCCGTGGCGGATGCTGGTGGGGTGGTTCCTTCGATCAAAGGTGATCGGGCAGGAGGACCATGGATTGAACTTCGGGGCAACTGGCTCCATCGCGTATACATCCCTAAGTGCACGCTTCCATTCCCTTTGGGGTATGTGCGTTGCGTATATCATGTTCACCGTCCGCACCTGTGGGGGAAACCCTTCTGTCCTCTATTGTTCAGCGGTCGGGTCTCTTCCTCGTCATCGCTATGCAACCCCTTGTCATTGTTTTCGGCAATTAACTTGCCTGCCTGTTTGAATACCCAACGGTTCCTGTTGGTGTGGTTGGCTGGCTTTTCGGGGGTGCCGTGTATCTGGCACGAGCGGTCGAGTATTCGGTCCAAATTGGACGGACCCGGAGTAGTTCTTTTGAATGGCTTTTTCCGCTGACCGGGTTTAGAGCCTCTGAATCCAGCATTGACTGCCGTATCTTCACTATTATCGCCGTTAATGCGGCGTTTGTTTTTGTTGCGACGCGACCTGCCATTACGGTCCTTGATATCCGAACTGCCAGAATTTTTGCTGAGGTTGTTGCTGCGTGCTAGCCAGCTGTCCTCACCCGCGTAGAAGTGGGTCATGAGTGATGTGAGGGCTGCCATGGATTTCGGCTTTTCCTGTCCCAGGTGCCGGGCAAGCCACTCGTCACAGATGTTATGCTTGAAGGCCGCGAGGGCCTCCGCATCCGGACAGTCGACAATTTGGTTTTTCTTGGTTAAGAACCGTGTCCAGAATTGTCTGGCCGATTCGTCTGGCTGCTGAATTATGTGGCTTAGGTCATCAGCGTCTGGTGGTCGCACATACGTTCCCTGGAAGTTATCGAGGAATGCGGCTTCCAGGTCTTCCAACTCCCGATTGACTCTGCTGGCAGGCTGTTAAGCCAATGTCGGGCTGGTCCTTTAAGTTTGAGTGCGAGATATTTGATGGCGTGAAGATCGTCACCGCGGGCCATGTGGATGTGGAGGAGATAGTCTTCGATCCAAACCGCGGGGTCTGTTGTGCCATCGTAAGATTCAATATTCACGGGTTTAAACCCTTCGGGGATTTGATGATCCATTACTTCATCTGTGAAGCATAGTGGGTGTGCGGCGCCTCTGTACTGGGCGATATCACAACGGAGCTCAAAAGAGCTTTGTCTATTTTGTTCGGCCCGGCCGGACTTGCTGTGTCCAGCGCGAAGGTTGTCGTCACGTATCATGGGGCGCCCACGCGATCCATAGATCGATCTTGATTGTCTTGCCTTATCCTCCAATATATCTCGCAAGTCCGGAGCGTTCCCCTATGGCCTTGTGCTTTTTGAGCGATGTCGGGGTACGGTTCTAGTGAAGGGCCTAGGGGCCTCTCTGTCGCGACCACGGGGTGGTCGGTCAGCCGTATTGTCTGCTGGTGATGCAGGTTCATACGCCTCATCCTCTAATTGGGGGAGCAGCTTGCGTTTAGGGTAGCTTTTGGAGGTGCGTTCGAGCTCATGCTCTTCGGCCGCGAGGACTTCAGTCCATCTGTCGGCTAGCAGATCTTGATCAGCTCTAAGCTGTTGCTGCTTTTTCTTAAGGCTGTTTGCCGTGGCCATAAGCCTGCGTTTAAAACGCTCTTGTTCGACGGGATCCTCAGGCACGATGAATTCGTCGTCGTCGAGGCTTGCCTCGTCTTCGGAGGGAGGCATATAATCCTCTACCTCTTCTTCTGCCGCTCTCTCATGAGGGCTGGCGTCTCCGTCCTCCTATGCTGAATCTTGCTGGCGTGGGTTGTCTTCGGCACTGTCTGGTGTGTTATTATCTCCGGTGCCGGAATCTTCATTCTTGCTGTGGCGGGATTTAGAGCGCCGCTGCTGACGTCGGCACTTGGGTTGTTTCTTGGAGGGGTCATCCTCCGCTGTTCCTTCACCATTCCCATCCTTTGGGATATCCACCATGTATATGTCATATGATGAGGTGGCTTTCCAGTGCCCGGTAGGTGCTGGTTCTTGGTCGTCTCCGGCATCGTCGTCCATACCGTCGATGTCTTCGGAGTCGTAGTCTAGCATGTCGGTTAGATCGTCGACAGTGGCTACTAAGTGGGTGGTGGGTGGGCTTTGAATTTCTTCGTCATCCGCATCCCAACCGTCCTGACCGCAGTCCGGCCAGGGCTCTCCTGATAACGAGAGACACTTTAGCGAACTCAAGATGTCGCCGAAAGGTGAGTGTTGAAAGATGTCTGCTGCGGTGAACTCCATGACCGGCGCCCAATCGGATTCGATTGGAGGGGGCGCGGGAGGTTCGGAGTCCGGCACCTCGAAGTCACGAGCTTCATGAGGGACAAGGTCAGTGTTCGGCTCTATCGCCATAGAGGTTGCAGCCCCCGAGGCGGTGTCTAGCCATCCGTCCTCGATCTGCGCAGCCGGCTCCGAATTGAAGATCGGAGCGGGCTCGAGTGCGGCCTCCAGGGTACTGTCCGGCTGCAGAGCTAGATCATGCCCGTCGTGACAGTGCGGCGCGCTTGGCTGTGGCTCAAATCCATCGAAGATCAAGTCCCCGCGGATGTCAGCCGTGAAGTTCAAACTTCCAAATCTGACCTGACGGCCAGGGGCGTAGCTTTCGATCTGCTCCATATGGCCAAGCGAATTGGCCCGCAGTGCAAAGCCGCCGAATACGAAGATCTGTCCGGGGAGGAAGGTCTCACCCTGGACTGCGTCGTTGATGATGATCGAAAAAGCCATCGAGCCTATTGGTGAGGACACAGAGGAACTCTCAATGAAAGCACCAATGTTGGTGTCAAAACCGGTGGATATCGGGTAGGGGGTCCCGAACTGTGCGTCTAGGCGGATGGTAACATGAGACAAGGGACACGATGTTTTACCCAGGTTCGGGCCCTCTTGATGGAGGTAAAACCCTACGTCCTGCTTGATTAATATTGATGATGTGTGTTACAAGAGTAGATCTACCACGAGATCGAGGAGGCTAAACCCTAGAAGCTAGCCTATGGTATGATTGTTGTTTGTCCTATGGACTAAAGCCATCTGGTTTATATAGACACCGGAGAGGGCTAGGGTTACACAGAGTCGGTTACAATGGTAGGAGATCTACATATCCGTATTGTCAAGCTTGCCTTCCACGCCAAGGAAAGTCCCATCCGGACACGGGACGAAGTCTTCAATCTTGTATCTTCATAGTCTTGGAGTCCGGCTGATGATGATAGTTCGGCTATCCGGACACCCCCTAGTCCAGGACTCCCTCACCCCTCCCCTTATGCCCATGGTATTTCCAGAGCATAATTATGTACGCGTGGTACTGGTTTCGCAATCTCGCGAGGGCTGGGGTTGGGGCGCACTGCTATGCTAGCTCAGAACGTGCCAGACGGTCTTGTTGTAGGTTACTCCGGGCGCGCTTGACGGTGTCCGGACGCTAAACAGCCGGACTGGAGAATTGCCTTGAGAGGCTACTTTGTACTTCCACCGCGAGGGCCGCCGTGTGCTCCTCTGTTCGAAGAGAGAGTTCGGTGTTTCCATTGACCGTAATGACTCCACGAGGGCCTGGCATCTTGAGATTGAGATATGCGTAGTGCGGCACCGCATTGAACTTTGCAAATGCGGTTCGTCCGAGCAGGGCGTGATAGCCACTGCGGAACGGGACTATGTCGAAGATTAACTCCTCGCTTTGGAAATTATCCGGGGATCCGAAGACCACTTCGAGTGTAACTGAGCCTGTACAACCGGCCTCTACACCTGGTATGACGTCTTTAAAGGTCGTCTTTGTGGGTTTAATCCTTGAGGGATCTATGCCCATTTTCCGCACTGTATCCTGATAAAGCAGGTTCAGGTTGCTGCCGCCGTCCATGAGGACTCTAGTGAGGTGAAATCCGTCAATGATTGGGTCTAGGACCAATGTGGCGAATCCGCCGTGACGAATGCTAGTGGGGTGATCTCTTCGATCAAAAGTGATCGGGCAAGAGGACCATGGGTTGAACTTTGGGGCGACTGGCTCCAACGCATATACGTCCCTGAGCGCACGCTTCCGTTCCCTTTTGGGGATGTGTGTTGCGTATATCATGTTCATCGTCCGCACTTGTGGGGGAAAGCCCTTCTGTCCTCTGTTGTTTGGCGGCCGGGGCTCCTCCTCGTCATTGCTATGTAGCCCCTTGTCTCTGTTTTTGGCACTTAACTTGCCTGCCTGCTTGAACACCCAACAATCCCTGTTGGTGTGATTGGCTGGTTGTTCGGGGGTGCCGTGTATCTGGCACGAGCGATCGAGTATCCGGTCTGAACTGGATGGGCCCAGAGTATTTCTTTTGAATGACTTTTTCCGCTGACCGAGTTTAGAGCCTCTGAATCCGGCATTAATTGTCGTATCCTCAGTGTTGTCGCTGTTAATGCGGCGCTTGTGCTTGTTGCGACGCGACCTGCCATTGTTGTCCTTGGTATCCGAATTACCAGGGCTCTTGGTCATGTTATTTCTACGAGCTAGCCAGCTGTCTTCTCCCACGCAAAAGCGGGTCATGAGTGTCGTGAGGGCTGCCATGGATTTCGGCTTTTCCTGTCCTAGGTGTCGGGCAAGCCATCCGTCTCGGATGTTATGCTTGAAGGCTGCGAGGGCCTCTGCGTCCGGACAGTCGACTATTTGATTTTTCTTGGTTAGGAACCGTGTCCAGAATTGTCTGGCCGATTCCTCTGGCTGCTGAATTATGTGGCTTAGGTCATCGGCGTCTGGTGGTCGCACATAGGTGCCCTGGAAATTGTCAAGGAATGCGGATTCCAGGTCCTCCCAGCAACCAATTGACTCTGCTGGCAAGTTGTTAAGCCAATGTCGAGCCGGTCCTTTAAGCTTGAGTGGGAGGTATTTGATAGCGTGTAGATCGTCACCACGGGCCATGTGGATATGAAGGAGATAATCCTCGATCCATACCGCAGGATCTGTTGTGCCATCGTATGATTCGATGTTTACGGATTTAAAACCCTCGGGGATTTGATGATCCATTATTTCATCTGTGAAGCATAGTGGGTGTGCGGCGCCTCTGTACTGGGCTATATCACGACATAGCTCAGATGAGCTTTGTCTATTGTGTTCGGCCTGGCCGTATTTGCCATATCCGGCGTGACGGTTATCATCACGTGTCGTGGGGCTCCCACGCGATCCGTAGATCAATCTTGTTTGCCTTGCCTTGTCCTCCAATATGTCTCGTAGGTCTGGCACGTTTCCTCGTGCCTTAGTACTTTTTGAGCGGCGCCGGGGTGCGGCTTGAGTTGAGGGCCAAAAGGCCTCTCTGTCGCGGCCACGGGGTGGCCGATCGGCCGCGTCATACGCTGGTGATGTAGGTTTAGTTGCTTCCTCCTCTAGTTGGGGTAGCAGCCTGCGCTTTGGGTAGCTCTTGGAGGGGCGTTCGAGTTTGTACTCTTCGGCAGCGAGGACTTCCGTCCATCTGTCGGCTAGCAAGTCTTGGTCAGCTCTAAGTTGCTGCTGTTTTCTCTTTAGGCTGCTTGCCGTGGCCATGAGCCTGCGTTTGAAACGCTCTTGTTCGACGGGGTCCTCAGGCACGACAAATTCGTCGTCGTCGAGGCTTGCTTCGTCTTTGGAGGGAGGCATGTAATTATCGTCCTTGACCTTTCTGTCTGCCGCTCTCTCATGAGAGCTGGCTTCTCCATCCTCCTGCGCTGACTCCTGTTGGAGGGGGTTGTCTTCGGCACTGTCCGGGGTGTTATTGTCTCCGGTGCCGGACTCGCCGTGTTTGCTTTGGCGGGATTTAGAGCGGCACCGCTGACGCCGGCGCTTAGGCTGTTTCTTGGAGGGGTCATCCTCCGTTGTTCCATCGCCATCCCCTTCTTTTGGGGTGTCCACCATGTATATGTCGTATGACGAGGTGGCTTTCCAGTGCCCTATAGGCGCTGGTTCTTGGTCGTCTCCTTCATCGGCGTCCATACCGTCGATGTCTTCGGAGTCGAAGTCGAGCATGTCGGTTAAATTGTCGACAGTGGCTACGAAGTGGGTGGTGGGTGGGTTTCGAATTTCTTCGTCGTCCGCGTCCCAACCTTGCTGACCATAGTCCGGCCAGGGCTCTCCTGATAAAGAGAGAGACTTTAGTGAATTCAGGATGTCGCCAAAGGGCGAGTGTTGAAAGATGTCCGCGGTGGTGAACTCCATGATCGGAGCCCAATTGGGTTCGATCGGTAGGGGTGCGGAAGATTCGGAGTCCAGAACGGAGTCCGGCACCCTGGAGTCACGAGCTTCGCGAAGGACAAGATTGGTGTTCGGCTCGATCGCCGTAGAGATTGCAGCCCCCGAGGCGGCGTCCAACCACCCGTCCTCGACCGGCGCAGTCGGCTCCGAGCTAAGGGTCGGAGCGGACACCTGAGCGGCGCTTTGGGCACTGTCCGGCGGCAGAGCTAGATCATGCCCATCATGACAGTGCGGCGCGCTCGGCTGTGGCTCGAATCCGTCGAAGATCAAGTCTCCGTGGACGTCAGTCGTGTAGTTTAAACTTCCAAATCTGACCTGATGGCCAGGGGCGTAGCTTTCGATCTACTCCAGATGGCCAAGTGAATTGGCCCGCAATGCAAAGCCGCCGAATACGAAGATCTGTCCGGGGAGAAAAGTCTCACCCTGGACCGCGTCGTGGTTGATGATCGAAGAAGCCATCAGGCCTGAAGGTGACGACATAGAGGAACTCTCAATGAAAGCACCAATGTCGGTGTCAAAACCGGCGGATCTCGGGTAGGGGGTCCCGAACTGTGCGTGTAGGCGGATGGTAACAGGAGACAAGGGACACGATGTTTTTACCCAGGTTCGGGCCCTCTCGATGGAGGTAAAACCCTACTTCTGCTTGATTAATATTGATGATATGGGTAGTACAAGAGTTGATCTACCACGAGATCAGAGAGGCTAAACCCTAGAAGCTAGCCTATGGTATGATTGTTGTTCGTCCTACGGACTAAAACTCTCCGGTTTATATAGACACCGGAGAGGGCTAGGGTTACACAGAGTCGGTTACAATGGGAGGAGATCTACATATCGTATCGCCAAGCTTGCCTTCCACGCCAAGGAAAGTCCCATCCGGACACGGGACAAAGTCTTCAATCTTGTATCTTCATAGTCCGGGAGTCTGGCCAAAGGTCATAGTCCGGTCATCCGGACACCCCCTAATCCAGGACTCCCTCAGTATGAGTTGTATGTTTTATTTTGGTGTTGTCTTATTCTGCCCTCTGTGTCGTGCAAGCATGAGGGATTCCCGCTGTAGGGTTTGGCAATACGGTCATGATTCTCTTATAGTGGGTTGCTTGAGTGACAGAAGCATAAACCCGAGTAAGGGGGTTGTTGCGTATGGGATAAAGGGGACTTGATATGTTAATGATATGGTTGGGTTTTACCTTAATGATCTTTAGTAGTTGCGGATGCTTGCTAGAGTTCCAATCATAAGTGCATATGATCCAAGAAGAGAAATTATGTTAGCTTATGCCTCTCCCTCATATGAAATTGCAATGACGACTACCGATCTTGTTAACAATTGCCTAGGACAATTCCGCACACCGACCCATCATTATTCCACACTCGCTATTTATAATACTTAAGTAATACATTCTAACTTTATGATAACATCACCTACTTTTATGTTTAGCTCTCTGATACATGCAAAGTTATCCTCTTCATACCCACAACATAGTTTTATTTCTCATTTCTAGTTGGAAGCAAACGTTCGGTGTACGTAGAGTCGTATCAGTGGCAGATAGGACTTGAGAGAATATTGATCTTACCTTTAGCTCCTTGTGGGTTCGACACTCCATGCTTATCACTTCCACCTTTGGAAATTGCTACGACGATTCCCTGCACTTGGGGATTATCAAGCTCTTTTATGGTGCCATTGCCGGGGAGCAATAGCGTGGGGTTGATATTTTTCGTGTATGCTTGTTTGCTTTCTTCACTAAGTAGATTTTGTTTTCCCTTTTGTTTCTGTTTAGTTGTAGGTTAAACATACAAAAACAAAATTTAAAGAATGAAAATACAAAAAAGTTACTTGCCTCTTATGCCTAAAAACTTTTTTTCAAAAAGAGAAGTGATTGGAAAGTTATGCATTGGAGAAGTGAGGGTCGACCTTGGACACTTGTGTTCATGCTCATGGAAACAATGTAGAATTTTTCATGGAATTTTTTCTGTAAATAATTATCCCCTTGTATATATCCTTTGTATTATAAAAATAATGTGCCAAGCTTTGGTTTTAGGATGATTAAAGTGCTTGTTTACTATGTGCAGTACAAAAACAGAAACTTTGGCTGTAGCGCGTGAATTTACATTTTTTTACTGGAAAGTCAAATGGGTCTGAAACGTTTTGCAACTTTCTTCTGTACAAATTGTTTAAATTGTCAATATTCTTTAGAATTTTTGGAATTACAGAAGTATACGAAATTTCCAGATTACTACAGACTGTCCTATTTTTTGTAGATTCTATTTTTTATGTGTTGTTTGCTTATTTTGATGAATCTATGGGTAGTATCGGGGGTTATGAACCACGGTGAAGTTGGAATACAGTAGATATAGTGCTAATATGAAATTGGAATGAGTTTGCAACAGTACCTAAAGGTAGTGATTTGCTTTATTATACTAACGAATCTCACAAAGTTTTTGTTAAGTTTTGTGTGGATCAAGTGTTCGAAGAACGAGGAGTTACCGATGTGAGAAGAATAAAGAGAGGCAAGAGTTCAAGCTTGGGGATGTCCAAAGACACCCAAGTAAATATTTCAAGGATACTCAAGCATTTAAGCTTGGGGACGCCCCGGTTGGCATCCCATCTTTCTTCTTCAACAATTATCGGTATACCTCGGTTTTTGTTTTGTTCACATGATTTATGTCCTTTGTGTTTTTCTTTTTCTTTAAGAACCATGCTAGTATGAGATAGCCCTTCATAGATTTATAGAATGCTTCATGTGTTTCATTTATATCTTTTAAGTATGATTTTATAGAATGCTCTTTGTTCCTTAACATATAATATTTCTACATTTTGACTTCCTTGGTGAACTCCTTGTATTGTTTCCTTAAGCAACCAGACTTTTTGACCAGTGACACAAAGTACATCAGCTCTTAGAACAAAATGAATTAAGTAAAGTTGATAATGATCTGAGAGCAGCGATCTGGAGCTCGGGCTCACATACTCCCCATGCATGAGTAGTAAAATTGTTAAAAATAGCAAAAAAGAAAATCAAAAAATACTGACATTTTGGCATGCTCGGGTACGCAAGGTGAATGCAAATTTTCATAATGTTAGAACATTCAAGGAGCTCTCGGCAAAAAAACAAATTTCAGGTCTCTAAGAAACTTTGATAAAATGCACTGTTGAGAGCTTTTTTTTTTTTTTTGCCATGAGCTCCTCGATTGTTCGAACACCGCCCTTTCCATAAACATTGCGCACCCGAGCATCTTGCATACCAAAAGTATTCAGATTTTTTACCAAAAAAGGCATTTGCATGACGTATATCAAGAGCAGTGTGTGTTATCCTGTCAGGCAACATCTTTTACCAGTCTTATGGTAAACATGCATTTGGATTTTCCTTCTTCCTTTTACAGGGAAAGATTATTGTGAGCACACCATCTGCAAAATTAAAGCTTTCTGCCAAGAATAAAATGATGAATGAGGCTCACTTGATAACTGGCCATTTACAATGTTCACCTGACCTACACAAGTGCAGTACTGCTCACTCTGAATCAGAACCAAAAGAACAAAAAGAAAAGGTTCAGATATAGTAGATCTGGCCTACGTTGAGAAGGCTTTCATGAGGAACATTGAATATCACGCTGTGTTCTCTACAGACCTTCCTGAGGAAGGCATACAGGTGATCCACAACAATCCTCTTGATGATTCCTGAATCCCTGCGCGCACGGACAATGGTGTTGCCGAGGATGTGCACGACGCCGGCGTCCTTGCAGCTGTTGAGGAACTCCAGTTCGTCGCCATATGTTTGGCTGGAATACCTTGTTAGGCTGTTGTTCCCTGTTAGCGGCGACTTGGCCAGCACAATGGAGGAATCATGTGATGAGTAGCTCAGGTCGCTTCCAGCCTTTTCGCTCATCAGCAGTGCGTTAGCCGGTCTCTCGACCTTGTGCTCCGTCATGGTGAAGTCCTCAGAATCAGAATAGCCATCCATCATGCTCTCAAGTCTGACAAAGACCAGGAGCCTGTCAAGAAGCATCTTCTCAAAGTCGTCATGCTTCTTGTGGATGTCCTTGTACCCGTACCTCGTGACACAGCGGAACATGTGAAAGTTCTTTGGCCCGATCCTCTTCATGACAAACCGTTCTTCAACTGGGACAGTGTACACCGGAAGGTACTTGACACACACAAAGACAACCACGGAGTGGATGGCAGGGAGGTTGGTGATGAAATGGGAGAAGATATGTGGAACGCCACTTGCCAACTCGGTGTACACAAAGCCGATCCCAGGAACCCTAACAAGACCGAGGCTCGGCCCAAGCCCTAGAATCCAGGCCATGGAAACCTTGCTGTGCATCTCAAACTCGTACCGCTTCACGGTGCAGAAATGCCACACGTACATGATGATAAAGAAGGTGATTGCAACAGCAAGTGGCACCCAACCACCTTCATCCACCTTATTGATGCATGCTATGAAGTATGGGAACTCCACCATCAACGAGATCACGAGAAAGGTGACAACAAGGATCCAGTGGCTCTTCCATACTAGCAGCATTATTGGGACCATGAGGAACGTCGTTACCAGCATAACTATCACAACTGCTGTGCCTGTTCAGATAGCATGACATGCAAATAAGTAGGGCGTAATCTGTGGAATGCAGGGTGCATTATAAAGGTTCAGCTCCACTTGCTTTCAGAAGCTTATTAGTTGCCAATTCACAAAAGGTTCTTAACAAAATTCAGTTTTTTTTTTGTTAAGTGCTACTGCTCACTAGTTGATGCTGGCCCACTTGACTTCTCAGAAAAGAAACCTAATTTTTAGACCATAGGGACATGGCAGGCTTTGTCAATGAGACAAAACGATACCCCAGGTCAGGCATGCCACCTTCATGGAGGGGAGCATAAAAGTTGAAAGCATAACACATTAATAGAGAGAAACATAGAAACCTAATTTAGCTTAGACTAAGCTTGGAAACATAGTAAATGTTAGGCTAGCCTGAATCAAACATTACAATCCATGGTGATTGAAAGTCCAGTTAGGATTCTCCAGCTATCAGTTCTTACTTCGGTCATTTCTTTTATTCAATTATTGTAGAATCGAATGCACTGGACATATTGTGCGACAAAGGTCTGGCATATAATGTTAAAAAATGTTGATTCTGTTTGTCCAGCAGTCAAATGAAAGATACCCTAGCTATCCTCTGTTTCACAGCAAAGTGAAAACTTGATTAACTTAAAAACTGAAGCGAGTAGCGTAGAAAAGAGAAATAACAAACCTTTGTTCTCCCTATTCCGTTATATGTTCAGAGATGCAAAAGAAGCTGTGAAAAGTAAAGCTCACCGTATGCATTTCCGATCTGGATTTGGTTCTTAAATCCAGCAGTCACAGCAATGCAAAGAATCATAAGTACCCAATTGATGTCAGGGATGTAAATCTGCCCAAGGAATTTTTTTGAGGTGTGCACAACACTGACACGGGGAAAACAGCCCAGCGCAAGAGCCTGCTTTATAATCGAGTACGTAGCAGATATGGTGGCTTGACTTGCAACGATTGCTGCAAGTGTTGCAATGACGAAGGCTGGCCAATATATGGCATCTGCAGTGATCAATCATCTTACCATGAGTATATCATAGTGCATACAGCACTAGTAAACAGTAAGAATGGTGGGATATGCACTATGTCAATCTGTACATCATGGACATGATGCATTGATAATGTTTCTTGACATAAAATGGTAATTTTGTGTGTGGGGACCTGGAATGGAGCGATAGAAGGCATCAACTACATGATCCTTGTGGACAATAATATAAGCAGCCTGCCCAGTGTACCCAAGAAGAAGGCAAGGGAACACCACTAACGTGAAAGCAATCTGCACATAGATATTATTACTTATCAAAGCAATATATCGATCATAATTGATTGAATGAAGGTTCTCACTACCTGAATAGCCAATACAGGGAAATGACATAGATCAGCAAATAATGCTTCGGTCCCTGAAAAGAAAGGTGATACAGGTAATTCTCCTGCTTCTCATGATCACTCCAAAATGTGATTAATCAATGGAACGCATATGAGAATTGCTAATGACCTGTGATGCTAAGCATAACTCCTCCAAGAGAGGTCCAGATCTCAGACTTCGCTCGTCGGAGAAACCGGTAGATATAGACTGGATTATATGCTTTTAGAACTGAACTGTTATACTTGTGTATGTTGAATGCCCCGACGCTCCCAATAAGAATAAACCAAAGGAACACTAAAGGTGCAAAGAGCCACCCAACTTTATCTGTACCATAGTGCTGCATGCTGAATAATCCGATTAATATGGTCACCGCAACGATTACAACCACATCTGTCAGATATTGAAGAAACAAATATCAAAAGATTTCACAACAATACTAGAACAACGACTCAGTGTTCCTCGCTAGATCACAATAAAAATGATTGGATCAGTCTAGCTACTGAAATTCACAATGTTTGCCTATGGATCTTTTTAGATATATGACAGACATTGATTTCTTCCTCTCATTACGCTCAAGTTCACGTTGTTATGTAGTATCACCACAGACCATACAAGCTCGGCTTAAAGAATTAAGCAGAATTGCCCACACACCACTTGCGCAAAGATAATCATATAAAAGAACAGATTTACCTGTACTCATCTTCGGATTCTGAACTCGTATTCCACCTGTTGCAGAGAGAACTGCAGAACATGAACATAAAAGTTACGATCCAAGTTCCAGTTGTATTACTTGGGCAAAACTATGTTGCCAAATACCTGATATAGCAGGAGTAAGGATCCCATCTCCAATGGCAGTACAGGTACCAATAAGAACAAGAATAAGAAGACAGTTCTTTTTATATGCATGTCCCTCTAGCCATCTCTTCACTTTTGCTGCAAGCGAATTCTCCTCATAAGTTTGTCGGCTATATGTCGTTAGTTCTTCATCAGTCTTATGTTGATTGGGTATAGTGCTGACCTTTGCATGCCGGCAAAGTAGAGAATAAAGAGCAAAAGTGCCACCTGTAAATAAAAATAAAGTTGTTAGCTTAAAGTTGTGCAAACAAACTAAGAAACCAAAGGAGACAGTTAAGTAACTGTTGCCCCAGCACAAAATAAAATGCGCTCTGTACTTCATCTCTCAAGATATTCATGATTAGTAAAGTGTTGTGCACCGATAATTGTGGTGTAGAATGTTTAATCCTTGTTGATACAAATTTAATCACCATAATGCTGTCATGTAAATAGATTCCAGTATACAAACCTAATCAATTGATAAAATTGCAGAATCTTTGCATTCACCCATGCTATACTACATTGAATCTTTAACCCATTGAGAAATTCTACCATAATTTTTGTTGTGTGACAGTGTATGATTCTACATTTGCCCATCAAATAAAATGGTAAAGTTACAGAAACTTTGCACTTGCACATGCTAAACTCCAATTAACTACATGTGCAAATGTTTAAGAACTATCCTTTCTACAATTACACTCATGTTCTTGCAAATACCCAAACAATCATAAAAATAGCAAATATGGGTAAGCTTGC
Source organism: Triticum aestivum (assembly GCF_018294505.1). NCBI lineage: Eukaryota > Viridiplantae > Streptophyta > Magnoliopsida > Poales > Poaceae > Triticum > Triticum aestivum. The sequence continues at coordinate 50,996,837 of NC_057795.1, forward strand.
GAGAATATGACATCTCACCTTGACCATTATCATTTGCCCGTAAGACAACAAAAACATATTTCATCAGAGGAATGAGCGTGAGGGTGTAAATGATCAACGAAAGAGCTCCAATAACATCCTCGTCATTGTCGACCCCATGCGGAAATATATTGTAGAAAACATACAATGGCGATGTACCTAAGTCACCAAAGACTACACCAAGGCTCTGAAATGCGAGCCTTAGTAACAAAACTGATGAAAACTTCTGCATGAACAAAAGGAAGAGTCACTTTAGTTTCAGAAAGGGCAAGAACATGACAGAGATACAGAGGAAATCACAGTTTACACCAAGTAAGATATGGTCCCTGGTCTTCTTTATATTAAAAAAATATAGTGCCAGTTACTATCAATTCAACACTATCATTGATACCAAAGAAGCATTCAACTTTATTTCAGATGGATGCAAAAAGACATATGAGATACTCTCTATTCACGAAAGCAGAGCTTACAGAAATAGTATAATATAAAATTCAGTATGCAAGTATCAGTATCCAAATGTACTTACAGACCTTTTCTATGTACATGTTTTTGAGCCTGCTAGCCTCCTCATCCATGGGCACATCAAGATCCTTATCGAGCTCCCAAATGCTCCCGGGGTTCGTCATCTCGATATCTGATGTTGACGCCATCAGCCTCCTTCAAGCTCAAAACACCAGGAACTTTCCCAATGGCCCAGATCGGTCTTTGCAGCAGCACAACAGAACAAAAAGCCTTTCCAGCCTAACCAAAAGAACTCCAGAATCAAGCACAGCTGTTCAATCTCTCACTCGCAATCCTGAAAATACGAGCGTCCCGTTGCTCTAATCAAACGCCAATCTTTGAAGAATGACCAAGAAAGCGAAAAATGATCCAAGTCAGAATGCCGCTTCAAATCTCTACAGCAAAGTCACCCCCTGTCTGACCCCGGAAAGACCACAAAATTGCGTCTTTGCTGGCCGTTGGGAAATTTGTTTAGCATCAACAACGAATGGGCAGGAGGTAGCAGGAGAATGGGCATACCTCAAACCCTCAGTTCGGTGCTCTGTCTGCGATTGGGGAGAAGCAGCCCCTCCCCTCCCCTCCCCCGGGTTAATTGAGCGGCGGCAGCCCGGGTCAGCCGTCTGCCGCCCGCCTGTTCGTCCCCCGTGGACTCGAACGGCGGCGGCGGCGGCGGCGGCGGCAGTTGGCGGAGGTGAGGAATCGAGCGGCGGCACCGGTGGAGGTCGAGGAATCGAGCGGTGGCGGGAGGCGATGAATCAAGGACGGCGGCCTCCCATGGTGGCCCGTGGGCTCAGGCGGAGCCGGCACGCGGGCTCCCGGCGGCGGTGCGGGCAATGCTCGGATCAGGCCTCAGGTGGCGGCGGAACGGACACTGGGAGCGAGCACGAGGAGGAGTGGAAGCAGAGCGATTCGGAAACCTAGCTCGCGGTGGTTTATTGCAGTAGTACTAGTCGAGTCAACGAGAGTGCGGCCGTCCTCATTCCTCAACACGGCGACCACCTGGTCTGCTCAATCTGAAGACTGGCTATTGTTGTGGGATTCGTGCCATAAAATGTTTTGCTCTCTCATTTGAACTGAATTGAATACAATTTTTTGAATTGTACTTGAATACAAGCCTCTATGAAGACTAGTTTGTATGATTCGACAAATCTTTAATTACGGTATGGCTCAGTGTGGTGCATAGTTTGGCCGGCTACAATCCTTTTCACCCATCTGATACGGACTTTTACCGTGCTGGCCGGTGGGCCAAGGCGTGGAAAGAGGATGAGTTTGAAGGATATGGATTATAGGTGAAACCATAGGGACCATACATGAGATATATACTTACATCAATCTTCAATCGTCTAGGAGGTCACTCGGGCGGCCTTGGGGTTCTTGTTATTCGAGCGAACTAGAACTTGAGGTAATCGGACAGATGAAGTTAGTCGGATATGTAAACTACTTGGGGTGAATGAAGCTGAACAACCAACATAGATAGCTGAGGCGTCAAGATGATAGTGGAACATATGTGTTAACTCCATCAATTATAATTTGTAGTGGGTTTAATCGATGTAACACTTTAATCCCCTCTAACGGCAGAAGCTAAAGGTTTGGTGCACTGTATATAAGCCGCTCTCAAGCTCGTACACAAGGGGTCGCATCTCATTGCAATCCCCATCATACACTAAGAAAAAAGGCCCAAAGCTCGAGACGTAGGGTTGTTGCCTCTTCGGAGAGAGGTTCAAACTTGTAAAACTTGTTGTGTCACACTTGCGCCTAGCTAGATCCAGCATCTCTCGTACTCCCATCTCATTGTTTGGAATCATCCCCATGATAATAGCCAACTTAATAGCCAACATGTATAGTGATCTAAAATGTCTTATATTACTTTACAGAGGCAGTATTATACATGTTGGCTATTATCATGGGGATGACTCCAACAATTAGTGATCTAAAATGTCTTATATTAGAGGAAGTAGTTAGTTGCAAATAAGTACTACTTTGTTAATACATGGCACATCTCAACTCATGATATTTCTTGGACCCTCCTTGTTGTTGACTCTTAATCTACAACCCGATTTCCTTCACTCTCTATTCTCTCACATTCAACTCAACAAGAATATAATATTGTAGTCCTTATCCCTTACACCAGTATGTTATATTTGCTCTTATGGCAACTCCAACGCCGTGCACCAAATCGGCCCTAACTGTCCGGACCGTGCAGACCAGACACTTTTAGCCATCCAACGTTGTGCATCAAAGCGTTTGTGGCTCGGTCCGAACATCTGAAATCCTGCAAACTGGAAGCAATGTTGGGGGAGGTTTGCAGCCGTCCGGATATCTGCCATGTAGGCGTCGGTTACACGGACCCAAGCAAAACGAAGGCCGAACTGGCACATTTGAACAATTCCACCACAGTCTAGTCTCCGTGCGAAAGCCCACATTTTTTCCACTATTCGCTTTGTTCGCCACCCACCACCATCCCATTCCCGTCTGTTTTGCCGTTCACTGTCGTGATGGAGCCGTTTTTTCCTTTCTTTTCTTCCTTTAGCTGTTTTTTTAATTTCCAACTTTTTTGTTGGTTTTCCTTTTTTTCTGGTTTTTCCTTTTTGGTTTTCCCTTTCTTTTTATAGGTTTCATGTACAATAAATATTTTATTAATATATAATGAATGTGTTTAATGCATGTTGAACATTTTTTAAATATACATCGAAGATTTTCTAATGTACTAATTTTTTTCTAATATAGGATGGACTTTTGATAAATAAGTTAATAATAATACGAAATATGTATGTGGCAACCGTGTGGCAGATTGCAAAACTGCCACCCTATCTCATCAACGTCCGCGGACCCGATCCCGCCTGGCAGCCCCGATCGAACTGCACGGTTCCGCTTCTCCCGCACACGCGATCGACAGGTTCGCGTGTAGGCTGAGTACCACTGGGATAACTTCATTCACATGTGCACAAATAGATTAGCTAAGTATTCAGGCTGTCAGAGTTCGGATGGATCCAAACCAAGATTTGATCCATCTCATTCTTGTTGGGGCACGTAGCAGAAATTCAAAATTTTCCTACGTGTCACCAAGATCTATCTATGGAGAAACTAGCAACGAGGGGAAGGAGAGTGCATCTACATACCCTTGTAGATCGCTAAGCAGAAGCGTTCAAGAGAACGGGGTTGAAGGAGTCGTACTCGTCGTGATTCAAATCATCGATGATAAAGTGCCGAACGTACGGCACCTCCGCGTTCAACACACGTACAGCCCGGTGACGTCTCCCACGCCTTGATCCAGCAAGGAGAGAGGGAGAGGTTGAGGAAGACTCCATCCAACAGCAGAACAACGGCGTGGTGGTGATGGAGGAGCGTGGCAATCCAGCAGGGCTTCGCCAAGCACCACGGGAGAGGAGGACGACTTGGGAGAGGGGGAGGGCTGCGCCAGAACTTCGTCTGTTGAGCTCCCATGCGTCTCCCCACTATATATAGGGGTGGAGGGGCTGGTTTCTTGCCCTCCAAGTCCATTGGGGCGTTGACCAAGGTGGGAGGAAAGAAATCCCATCATTTCCTTCCCCACCGATTGTTATCCCCCCTTTTTAGGGATCTTGATCTTATCCCTTCGGGATATGATCTTATTCCTTCTAAGGGGGGATCTTGGTGCGCCTTGACCAGGGGTGTGGGGCCTTGCCCCCACTACCCACGTTCATGTGGGTCCCCCCATGCACGTGGGCCCCACTCTGGAACCTTCTAGAACCTTCCCGGTACAATACCGAAAAATCCCGAACATTATCCGGTGGCCAAAATAGGACTTCCCATATATAAATCTTTACCTCCAGACCATTCCGGAACTCCTCGTGACGTCCGGGATCTCATCCGGGACTCCGAACAACATTCGGTAACCACATACAAGCTTCCTTTATAACCCTAGCGTCATCGAACCTTAAGTGTGTAGACCCTACGGGTTCGGGAGACATGTAGACATGACCGAGACGTTCTCCGGTCAATAACCAACAGCGGGATCTGGATACCCATGATGGCTCCCACATGTTCCACGATGATCTCATCGGATGAACCACGATGTCAAGGACTTAATCAATCCCGTATTCAATTCCCTTTGTCTATCGGTATGTTACTTGCCCGAGATTCGATCGTCGGTATCCAATACCTTGTTCAATCTCGTTACCGGCAAGTCTCTTTACTCGTTCCGTAACACATCATCCCGTGATCAACTCCTTGGTCACATTGCGCATATGATGATGTCCTACCAAGTGGGCCCAGAGATACCTCTCCATTTACACGGAGTGACAAATCCCAGTCTCGATCCGCATAAAACAATAGATACTTTCGGAGATACCTGTAGTGCACCTTTATAGTCACCCAGTTACGTTGTGACGTTTGATACACCCAAAGCACTCCTACGGTATCCAGGAGTTACACGCTCTCATGGTCGAAGGAAGAGATACTTGACATTGGCAAAGCTCTAGCAAATGAACTACACGATCTTTTGTGCTAGGCTTAGGATTGGGTCTTGTCCATCATATCATTCTCCTAATGATGTGATCCCGTTATCAACGACATCCAATGTCCATAGCCAGGAAACCATGACTATCTGTTGATCACAACGAGCTAGTCAACTAGAGGCTCACTAGGGACATATTGTGGTCTATGTATTCACACGTGTATTACGATTTCCGGATAATACAGTTATAGCATGAATAAAAGACTATTATCATGAACAGAGAAATATAATAATAACACTTTTATTATTGCCTCTAGGGCATATTTCCAACAGTCTCCCACTTGCACTAGAGTCAATAATCTAGTTCACATCGTCATGTGATTAACACTCACAGGTCACATCGCCATGTGACTAACACCCAAGAGTTTACTAGAATCAGTAGTCTAGTTCACATCACTATGTGATTAACACTCAATGAGTTTTATATTTGATCATGTTGCTTGTGAGAGAGGTTTTAGTCAACGGGTCCGAACCTTTCAGATCCGTGTGTATTTTACAAATCTCTATGTCATCTCCTAGATGTAGCTACCACGCTCTATTTGGAGCTAATCCAAATAACTGTTCTACTTGGAGCTATTCTAAATTGTTGCCCCATTGTACGTATCCGGTATCTCTACTTAGAGCTATCCGGATAGGTGTTAAGCTTGCATCGACGTAACCTTTACGACGAACTCTTTTACCACCTCCATAATCGAGAAAATTTCTTAGTCCACTAGTTACTAAGGATAATTTTGACCGTTGTCCTATGATCCATTCATGGATCACTCTTGTACCCCTTGACTGACTCATGGCAAGGCACACTTTCGGTGCGGTACACAGCATAGCATACTGTAGAGCCTACGTCTAAAGCATAGGGGACGACCTTCGTCCTTTCTCTCTTTTCTGCCGTGGTCGAGCTTTAAGTCTTAACTTCGTCCCTTACAACTCAGGCAAGAACTTCTTCTTTGACTGATCCATCTTGAACACCTTCAAGATCATGTCAAGGTATGTGCTTATTTGAAAGTACCATTAAGCGTTTTGATCTATCCTTATAGATCTTGATGCTCAATGTTCAAGTAGCTTAATCCAGGTTTTCCATTGAAAAACACCTTCAAAATAACCCTATATGCTTTCCAGAAATTCTACGTCATTTCTGATCAACAATATGTCAACAACATATACTCATCAGAAATTCTATAGTGCTCCCACTCACTTCTTTGGAAATACAAGTTTCTCATAAACTTTGTACAAACCCAAAATCTTTGATCATCATCAAAGCATACATTCCAACTCCGAGATGCTCACTCCAGTCCTTAGAAGGATCGCTGGAGCTTTGCATACTTATTAGCATCTTTCGGGATTGACAAAACCTTTCGGTTGTATCACATACAACCTTTCCTCATTAAAATCGTCGAGGAAACAATGTTTTGACATCCTATCTGCAAGATTTCATAAATAATGCAGTAATCGCTAATATAATTCCAACAGACTCTTAGCATCGCTACGAGTGAGAAAATCTCATCGTAGTCAACTCCTTGAACTTGTCGGAAAACATCTTAACGACAAGTCGAGCTTTCTTAATGGTGACATTTACCATCATTGTCCGTCTTCCTTTTGAAATCCATCTGTACTCATTAGCCTTACGACCATCGAGCTGTTCTGCCAAAGTCTACACTTTGTTTTCATACATGGATCCTCTCTCGGATTTTATGGCCTCAAGCCATTTATCGGAATCCGGGCCCACCATCGCTTCTCCATAGCTCGTAGGCTCATTGTTGTCTAGCAACATGACTTCCAAGACAGGATTACGTACCACTCTGTAGTAGTGCGCATCCTTGTCATCCTACGAGGTTTGGGAGTGACTTGATCTGAAGTTTCATGATCACTATCATAAGCTTCCACCTCAATTGGTGTAGGTGCCACGGGAACAACTTCCTGTGCCCTGCTACACACTGGTTGAAGTGATGGTTCAATAACCTCATCAAGTCTCCACCATCCTCCCACTCAACTCTTTCGAGAGAAACTTTTCCTCGAGAAAGGACCCGATTCAAGAAACAATTCACATTGCTTTTGGATCTGAATTAGGAGGCATACCCAACTGTTTTGGGTGTCCTATGAAGATGCATTTTATCCGCTTTAGGTTCGAGCTTATCAATCCTGAAACTTTTCCACATAAGCGTCGCAGCCCCAAACCTTTAAGAAACGACAACTTAGGTTTCTCTAAACCATAATTCATACGGTGTCATCTCAACGGAATTACGTGGTGCCCTATTTAAAGTGAATGTGGTTGTCTCTAATGCCTAACCCATGAACGATAGTGGTAATTCGATAAGAGACATCATGGTATGCATCATATCCAATAGGGTGCAGTTGTGATGTTCGGACACACCATCACACTATGGTGTTCCAGGCAGTATTAATTGCGAAACAATTTCCACAATGTCTTAATTGTGTGCCAAAACTCGTAACTCAGATATTCATCTCTATGATCATATCATAGTCCTCTTGTCACAATGATCTTCTACTTCACTCTGAAATTACTTGAACCATTCAATAATTCAGACTTGTGTTTCATCAAGTAAATATTCTCAACATCTACTCGAATCATCTGTGAAGTAAGAACATAATGATATTCACTGCATGCCTCAGCACTCATTGGACTGCACACATCAAAATGTGTTACTTCCAACAAGTTGCTATCTTGTTCCATCTTACTGAAAAACGAGGCTTTTCAGTCATCTTGCCCATGTGGTATGATTTGCATATCTCAAGTGATTCAAAATCAAGTGAGTCCAAACGATCCATTTGCATGGAGTTTCTTCATGCATATACACCAATAGACATGGTTCGCATGTCTCAAACTTTTCAAAACGAGTGAGTCCAAAGATCCATCAACATGGAGCTTCTTCATGCGTTTTATACCATTATGACTTACATGGCAGTGCCACAAGTAAGTGGTACTATCATTACTATCTTATATCTTTTGGCATGAAAATGTGTATCACTACGATCGAGATTCAATAAACCATTCAGGTTTAATACTAATCTTGATGGTAGAGGGAGCGTGCGATGTTTGATCACATCAAACTTGGAAACACTTCCAACATATATCGTTAGCTCACCTTTAGCTAGTCTCCGTTTATTCTGTAGCTCTTTATTTCGAGTTACTAACATTTAGCAACCGAACCGGTATCTTAATACCCTGGTGCTACTAGGAGTACTAGTAAAGTACACATTAACATAATGTATATCCAATATACTTCTATCGACCTTGCCAGCCTTCTCATCTACCAAGTATCTAGGGTAATTCCGCTCTAGTGACTATTCCCCTTATCACAGAAGCACTTAGTCTCGGGTTTGGGTTCAACCTTGGGTTTCTTCACTAGAGCAGCAGCCGATTTGCCGTTTCATGAAGTATCCCTTCTTGCCCTTGCCCTTCTTGAAACTAGTGGTTTCACCAACCATCAACAATTGATGCTCCTTCTTGATTTCTACTTTCGCGGTGTCAAACATCACGAATATCTCAAGGATCATCATATCTATCCCTGATTTGTTATAGTTCATCACAAAGCTCTAGCAGCTTGGTGGTATTGACTTTGGAGAAACATCACTATCTCATCTGGAAGATCAACTCCCACTCGATTCAAGTGATTGTTGCACTCAGACAATCTGAGCACAAGCTCAACGATTGAGCTTTTCTCCCTTAGTTTGCAGGTTAAGAAAATCGTCGGAGGTCTTATACCTCTTGACGTGGGCACGAGCCTGAAATCCCAATTTCAGCCCTCGAAACATCTCATATGTTCCGCGATGTTTCGAAAAACGTCTTTGGTGCCTCTACTTAAACCATTTATCTGAACTATCACGTAGTTATCAAAACGTGTATGTTCGATGTTCGAAACATCCACAAACAACGTTTGGGGTTCAGCACACTGAGCAGTGCATTAAGGACATAAGCTTTCTACTGTTCGCATAATCGCTACTATCAACTTTCAACTATATTTTCTCTAGGAACATATCTAAAACAGTAGAACTAAAGCGCGAGCTACGACATAATTTGCAAAAGGTCTTTTGACTATGTTCAGGATAATTAAGTTCATCTTATGAACTCCCACTCAGATAGACATCCCTCTGGTCATCTAAGTGATTACATGATCCGAGTCAACTAGGCCGTGTCCGATCATCACGTGAGACGGACTAGTCATCATCGGTGAACATCTTCATGTTGATCGTATCTACTATACGACTCATGCTCGACCTTTCGGTCTCCGTGTTCTGAGGCCATGTCTGTACATGCTAGGCTCGTCAAGTTAACCCTAAGTGTTTTCGCTGTGTAAAACTGTCTTACACCCGTTGTATGTGAACGTAAGAATCCATCACACCCGATCATCACGTGGTGCTTAGAAGCGACGAACTGTAGCAATGGTGCATAGTTAGGGGAGAACACTTCTTGAAATTTTTGTAAGGGATCATCTTATTTACTACCATCGTTCTAAGCAAACAAGATGCATAAACATGATAAACATCACATGCAATCAAATAGAGTAGTGACATGATATGGCCAATATCATATAGCTCCTTTGATCTTCATCTTCGGGGCTCCATGATCATCTTGTCACTGGCATGACACCATGATCTCCATCATCATGATCTCCATCATCGTGTCTTCATGAAGTTGTCACGCCAACGACTACTTCTACTTCTATGACTAACGCGTTTAGCAATAAAGTAAAGTAGTTTACATGACGTTCTTCAATGACATGCAGGTCATACAATAAATAAAGACAACTCCTATGGCTCCTGCCGGTTGTCATACTCATCGACATGCAAGTCGTGAATCCTATTACAAGAACATGATCAATCTCATACATCACATATATCATTCATCACATCCTTTTGGCCATATCACATCACATAGCATACCCTACAAAAACAAGTTAGACGTCCTCTAATTGTTGTTTGCATGTTTTACGTGGCTGCTATGGGTTTCTAGCAAGAACGTTTCTTACCTACGCAGAACCACAACGTGATATGCCAATTGCTATTTACCCTTCATAAGGACCCTTTTCATCGAATCCGTTCCGACTAAAGTGGGAGAGACTGGCACCCGCTAGCCACCTTATGCACCAAGTGCATGTCAATCGGTGGAACCTGTCTCACGTAAGAGTACGTGTAAGGTTGGTCCGGGCCGCTTCATCCCACAATACCGTCGAAACAAAATTGGACTAGTAACGGTAAGCATATTGAACAACATCAACGCCCACAACTACTTTGTGTTCTACTCATGCAAAGAATCTACGCAATAGACCTACCTCATGATGCCACTGTTGGGGAACGTAGCAGAAATTCAAAATTTTCCTACGTGTCACCAAGATCTATCTATGGAGAAACTAGCAACGAGGGGAAGGAGAGTGCATCTACATACCCTTGTAGATCGCTAAGCAGAAGCGTTCAAGAGAACGGGGTTGAAGGAGTCGTACTCGTCGTGATTCAAATCATCGATGATCAAGTGCCGAACGCACGGCACCTCCGCGTTCAACACACGTACAGCCCGGTGACGTCTCCCACGCCTTGATCCAGCAAGGACAGAGGGAGAGGTTGAGGAAGACTCCATCCAACAGCAGCACAACGGCGTGGTGGTGATGGAGGAGCGTGGAAATCCAGCAGGGCTTCGCCAAGCACCACGGGAGAGGAGGACGACTTGGGAGAGGGGGAGGGCTGCGCCAGAACTTCGTCTGTTGAGCTCCCATGCGTCTCCCCACTATATATAGGGGTGGAGGGGCTGGTTTCTTGCCCTCCAAGTCCATTGGGGCGTTGGCCAAGGTGGGAGGAAAGAAATCCCATCATTTCCTTCCCCACCGATTGTTATCCCCCCTTTTTAGGGATCTTGATCTTATCCCTTCGGGATATGATCTTATTCATTCTAAGGGGGGATCTTGGTGTGCCTTGACCAGGGGTGTGGGGCCTTGCCCCCACCACCCACATTCATGTGGGTCCCCCCATGCAGGTGGGCCCCACTCCAGAACCTTCTAGAACCTTCCCGGTACAATACCGAAAAATCCCGAACATTTTCCGGTGGCCGAAATAGGACTTCCCATATATAAATCTTTACCTCCGGACCATTCCGGAACTCCTCGTGACGTCTGGGATCTCATCCGGGACTCCGAACAACATTTGGTAACCACATACAAGCTTCCTTTATAACCCTAGCGTCATCGAACCTTAAGTGTGTAGACCCTACGGGTTCGGGAGACATGTAGACATGACCGAGACGTTCTCCGGTCAATAACCAACAGCGGGATCTGGATACCCATGATGGCTCCCACATGTTCCACGATAATCTCATCGGATGAACCACGATGTCAAGGACTTAATCAATCCCGTATTCAATTCCCTTTGTCTATCGGTATGTTACTTGCCCGAGATTCGATCGTCGGTATCCAATACCTTGTTCAATCTCGTTACCGGCAAGTCTCTTTACTCGTTCCGTAACACATCATCCCGTGATCAACTCCTTGGTCACATTGCGCATATGATGATGTCCTACCAAGTGGGCCCAGAGATACCTCTCCGTTTACACGGAGTGACAAATCCCAGTCTCGATCCGCATAAAACAATAGATACTTTCGGAGATACCTGTAGTGCACCTTTATAGTCACCCAGTTACGTTGTGACGTTTGATACACCCAAAGCACTCCTACGGTATCCAGGAGTTACACGCTCTCATGGTCGAAGGAAGAGATACTTGACATTGGCAAAGCTCTAGCAAATGAACTACACGATCTTTTGTGCTAGGCTTAGGATTGGGTCTTGTCCATCACATCATTCTCCTAATGATGTGATCCCGTTATCAACGACATCCAATGTCCATAGCCAGGAAACCATGACTATCTGTTGATCACAACGAGCTAGTCAACTAGAGGCTCACTAGGGACATATTGTGGTCTATGTATTCACACGTATATTACGATTTCCGGATAATACAGTTATAGCATGAATAAAAGACTATTATCATGAACAGAGAAATATAATAATAACACTTTTATTATTGCCTCTAGGGCATATTTCCAACAATTCTCGCATAAATAGAAAAGCTTGGGCACTCACTAAATTAACCGGCACTTCTATAAACAAGTGACTAGTGTTCAAAATTTGATGCTACTATATATATCGGCATCTCAATTTTCGTACATCTCAACTTCCGCACTTCTATATTTGTTTTAGCTGATGATGATAACTTTGGCCCGAATGAAAAAATTGTTGAAACATTCCCCTGGTAACCTCTATGTAAACCTGGTAACATATGAACACACTCATGGTAAATTTGACTAGGGAAAAAGTTGTTGAATTTTACCACGATAACTTCTATGTCCATAACATGGAAACTTAAGCTCTGCGGATCTGATAACTCACGTACAAACACAGTGATAATTTTTTGACCCAAGGAAAAGAGTTGGTGAAACATACTCTTGTAATTTTTGTGTAAAAAGTCTGGTATTATACGCACCGCAGTGTTGGTAACTTATGTACAAACACCATGGTAAACTTTGACCGGAGAAATTTTTTGTAAAAAACATACCCCGGTAATTTCTATGTAAATAGCATGGTAATATATCCGTTGCAAACCTAATAACTTAGGTACAAACACCACATATCTTTTACCTAGGGAAGCCAACTTACAAGCAAGCCTGCACCTCCGTGCCCCTGTTGACCACCTAGCTGGCATCGAAGGGCCTAGGCCGTTCTTTCATTAGATAGAAAAGAGAGAGCAGTACAAGGCAAAACAGTCTAGGCGATCTAGAGCCGATTGCCGACAGAGTCAGAACTCCGAAAATACAGTGCATAACCTGGCCTAAGTGGGCTCAAGGCAAAACAAGAAGAAGCAGAGAAGAGATCAAAAAAGGGCACCGATACAACCCGCTGCTCTCCAGGCCCTGATATCTTCTCTGACCAAATCCAGCACCCTTTCAACGCTGCAGGCCACATGCTCAAAAATTCTCGCATTTCTTTCTTTCCAGATCCTGCAGTGGATAAGAATGATAATGGTGTCAAAATTGCGCCTGTCAGATTTGGGGACATCCTTCCGTGTTCTCAGCCACCAATCCTCAGTATTGGCATAGCTGTCATCTGGAACAAGAAAAAACACTCTCGTCCAGTCCCTGAACCTCCTCCAAATCTGCTGAGTGAACCGACAATGCACAAAAAGATGCGTGCAGTCTTCGTGCGTCGAGATGCACAACGGACAGTTGCCATTAGAAGGCCAGCCCCTCCTCTCCAAATTATCTACGGTCAAGCACCTGCGATGAACAGCAAGCCACATAAAGAATTTGCATTTTGGGGGAGCTTTTGATTTCCATATTGGCTTGTGGCAAGCAAAGTGCACATTCGCAGCAAAGAACATGTTATATGCGCTGCCAACAGAGAACTTGTGATCCTTGGTCCACCTAGCTGGCATCACCACCACTGGCGTGCGACAACAATATTGGCAGGAGCAGGAAGAGACTTCACTTCAAGGTTACATTGCCTAGTAGGCTCGCGAAATGTTCCATGAAGTGTGTGTCTTGTTCTTTCTGGCGTGGATAGTAGTTGTGGTCGAAAATGACATGTAACTTTTGATCAAATAAGGGTTTTAAAGCAGCGTAGGCTTGATAATTTGCATATAAACATCATGATGCCTTTTTGACTCAGGGTAAACAAATATTTGAAAATATACCTACGATAATTTTTGTGTAATAGCATGGTAATATACGCATTGTAGACTTGATAAATTACGTCCAAAACATCACGATAGTTTTTGACCTGGGAAAAAAACACCGTTGAAACAATACTCTGGTAATTTTTATGTAAAAAACATGGTTTTTAAGCAACCCAGACCTGTTAACCTACAAACAAAATCATGTTGATTCTTTTATCCGAGACTTTTTTGTTCGAAACATGCCGGTAATTTTTATGTAAATAACATGGTGATATAAACTCCAATAACCGATATACAAACATGGTAACTTTTTGACCCAGGAATCTTTTTGTTGAAAAACACATCGTCGCTAGCTTATGTGTAAATAGTATGCAATATACCTCCCTCGTACTCGATAGTTTACGAACAAAACACCGTGGTAACATTAACCAAGGGATGAAAAGGCTGTTCAAATATATACTCGCGACAACTTTTCTGAAAATAGCATGCCAATATACGAACCGTTCACCTGATAATTTGCGTATAAACAACGCGGTAAATTTGACGAAGGGTGGAACAGTTGTTGAAAAACATACCCTGGTAACTTTTATGTAAAAAGCATGGTCATATAAGAATTCCATACTGATAACTTAAGTACAAACATCGCCATGACATATTTGACCAAGGAGGAAAAAGTTGCTGAAAAATATAGCACGGTAACTTCTATGTAAAGAGCATGATAATATAAGAATTCCATAAGTGATAACTTAAGTACAAACACCGCGGTAACATTTTTCACCAAGGAGGAAAAAGTTGCTCAAAAGTATAGCATGGTAATTTCTATGTAAATTGCATGGTAATATAAGAATTTCATACCTGATAACTTCAGTACAAACACTGCAGTAACATTTTTGACCAAGGAGGCAAAAGTTGCTAAAAAATATAGCACGTTAACTTCAGTACAAACAACACGGTAACATTTTTGAACAAGGAGAAAAAAGTTCCGGGAAAATATAGCACAGTAATTTCTATGTAAATAACATGGTAATATACGAACCTCATACCTGATAAATGAAGTACAAACACCGCGGTAACATTTAACCAAGAGGGAAAAATAGTTGAAATACATACTCAACAACTACTATGTAAATAGTATGGTAATATGTGAACCTCATATCAGATAACTTAAGTACAAACACTGTGGTAATTTGCATCTGAAAAAAGGAGGGAAGAGGATGCCCGAGTTTGCGAACCATCTAAACCAGTGTAAAACGTCCAGAAAAAAGTTCCAAATCCAGACAAGTGAGTCTGTCTGTTTGAATTTTCAGTTTCATTCGATCTCATCTCAGGAAGGTATAAGTAGTATGTAAATAGAAAGAAATCAATAATTTGGTGTAGCCTAGTTGGTTGGTGTTGCTAAATATGTTGTGGTAGGTTGTGGGTTCGATTCCCCTCCATTGCATTTTTTTTTTGCTTTTTTTTAAACTGCAAGCGCACAATTGGGACGGGCGTGGGTGGCCGAGAAAATCGGGAGAAGGGAGGGGTTCGTGCGGGGGGATCGGGATGGCCCAGAAAATCCGGAGAAGAAGGAATGGGTTTCGTGTGGCACGAGGGGGTGTGGTGGTTTTGGCAATCTGGCACACGGTTGCCAGTTATCACAGTACATATTATTATTATGATTTTTTTGAATTAACATTTTTAAATACTTTTCATATTATTCAATAGGTTTTTTAAACCATAGAGCTAAAACAAAATAAAACCCAAGAGAGGTCACCAAGGTGGGCCGGACCATTGCGCCTTGCTAAGGAGTAGCCTCAACCCTTTTTTTTTTGAATAATCATGAATCCATTCCAATCGAATATTGAATAATAAAATTCACGCCAAAGGGCACCAAATAGAAGGTCTCTTGTATCGCATTGGAGGCGCCAGTGCTATATATCGCTAAGTACGAGCCCAAACAAGAACTCGCCTACAACATCTCGTGGTGGGCTAGCCTACTACTATGGCAGATCTTTTCATATTTTAAGCGCTGTTCCTACGTCGTCGGCTAACAGTTTCTTTTGCCTTTTGGCGTTTTCTTCGGTTTTGTTCTAGCTTTTCTATTTTCTCTTCCTTACTTTTTCAACGGTTTTCTTTTCAGTTTGGTTTTTCTGTATCCCTTTATCGGTTATCCTGTTCTTCTTCTTTTTCAACATATGCCTTCTTCTTTCTGTCATATTGTAAAATTTTCGTATACATCGGGAACCTTTTTAATACATATGAATCATTTTCTCAATACATGATTAACATTTTTACATATATATATTTTGATGTCTGCCATTTTTTTGTCATATACATGTGAAACATTATTTTATAGATGTTTAACACTTGTAAAAATATATGTTTTGCTTTCAACTTTTTTCATACACATTGTACATTTTTCAAATACATGTGAAACATTTTTTATACATGTTTAACATATTTCTTATACATATTTTTGAACAGTTATTCAAATACGTGTTAGACTATATAAAATACATGTTGAAACATTTTCTGAATGATAAGAAACATTGTTTAAAATATGCGAGCATTTTGAATACATGTTTAGCATTTTTCATACACGATCAGCATTAATTCAAATAAATGCTTGAAAACATTTTATCAACTACGTGTTGCACATATTTTAAATACACTTTGAAGTATTTTTTTACTATGTACTGCAAAGCAATAGCCTCACAACTCTTTATTAAAGGAACCAACCGCCCAAAAGTTTATGTACAGGCATCAAGAAAAGAAGAAACAAAAATACAGCTAAATACAAAAGGAAGGGGGAAGCTAGATACAAAACCTTACCTATGGGAGAGAAGACTATCTCTATATTTACAATTGATTCTGTGTGCAAGAAGGGAAATATAATGGATGAAATTCCTTCTCCAAGCTCTAAAACTTGGTGTCTCATTCCTGAAAATCTTGCCATTCCTTTGAGTCCAGATATTCCAAGTTGCTGTGAAAACCACTTCAGTAAAGAAAGGTTTACCAAAATCCTTCCTAGCTGCTGATGCCATCAAGAATGTTGATTGGTTATGTTGTGCAGACCAGCCAATCCCTAGATAGTTCCAAACCCTCTGGCCGAAGTTACAAGCAAAGAACAAATGAATCCTATCCTCATGTGATAGGGTTTGACAGAGAACACATGTGTCATCTGAACTATCCAATGTCTCCTCTGTAACAAATCCCGCGTGTTTAGTCAGTCAACCAAAAGTAACCATCCAAATACTTTGATTTTGAAGGTGCAAGCACTACGCCAAATCCACATAATATTTGGTCTGTTGTGATGTGACTATGAGCAAAATCATAGTATATCTTGGATTGAAACTCACCCGATTTAGATGGCCATAGCCAAATGTCTTTGCTCTCATTACTAAGAGAGATGGATGACATGATATCCTGCAGTTGTATCAGCTCCTGGTGTGCTTCAGGTGATAATGGTAGATGTAGGTTACTGATCATAGAAGGTAGTCAAAAGTTGCTTTGACAGTGAGTAGATCACCCACCACATAGGAGTGTAATCTTGGAAAACGGTCTTTCATTGGGAGGCACCTTGTATTTTCCATTTGTCTAGCCAGAAAAGAACTGTCTCACCAAAAGTGAACCTCAGGTGTAGCTAGCATACAAAACTTGTCAAGGAGTTTGAAAACATCATGCCGCCAAAAAGAGCCGCATACTTCCGTTGCTTGTGGTGGAGAAGCAGCATAGTATGTGTCCCAGACTAACTGCACCCATGGTACCCGTTGCTTGTTATAGAATTTAAACAAGTACTTCAGCAGCAGAGCTTCATTCTGGGCATGCAAGTTGATCACGCCAAGGCCCCCCAATTTTTTGGACGGCAGACCATGGTCCAGGCGGCCAAAGATTGCCGTGGAGTGTAAAAATTACCTCTCCACAGGCGTCGCCTTTTAATTCTCTCAATCTGCTTTAAAATACCCGGGGGATGGAGAGCGAGCACAGGAAGTATATTGGCATTGATGTAAGGACTGACTGAAGAAGTTGCAGTCGACTATCCTAATTCAGAAAACAGGATGAGGCCGACAGACGACGTTCAATCCTGTCAACCAGAGGCATGAGATCATAAATTGTGGGCCTAGTAGTTTGCATTGGAAGTACTAGATAGGCAAAAGGTAAAGTGCCCAACCGACAACCCAACAAGTTTGCCAACCTAGTTCCTTCCTCCTTAGACATATTAAGTTTCTTTTTATCAATAAATTAATGTATTCTTCTTCCCAAAATTAAAATGAGCATCCATCTTCCTACACACATGACGATGTTCGAAATGAGCTATAGCAATTGAACCAAAGAATACGGTGCCAAAGCCGAATGGAAACAACACATACCCCGTCATTTTTGCATTTGAAGAACACCCATTCGGGATGCTTCGGCGTGCCCGAAGTTAGCCGCAACACTGTCCGCGTGGAGTCATCGCACTATATGAGCAGCATCTGCGAGACGTAGAGCCGCTGCGCGAGCGTCGAGCCAGGCGGACGGCCGACCGAATCCATGCCGGCAAACTGTCGGCGGGGGTGACAGGACAAATGTACCTGCATGCGGCGATGGGGCTCTGTCGGGGGTGCTCCCCAACCATTCCATCTCTTGGCGCAACCACAGGCTGCCGAAAAAGTCAAATCCGGTCACCCGCGTCGAACGGACGCAAATCTGCAACTTTTCGGCTCGCCGACATAGGAGGGGGTGGCGGAGGGCAACCTCGGGCGTGTAGCATCCTTTCGGCGTGATCCCGCCGGCTACTTTCGCCGGAATCGTCAGCGGTGGGGCGAGGGGAGAGGGGAGGTGGTAGGTGGGGAAAAGCGCGGGCTGAAATGTCCTCTCCACCAACCGCTCCCGCTATATACATGGCGTTGATGGGCCGGAGGGGGGGGGGGGGGGGCGTGTATTCATGGGTTGGGGTCGAGATTTTGCCGCGCCCCTCAAAAATATTTACGGACCGGACGCGTTTGCGGGGTCTGTTTGGGTGGAATTTTCCGCGCCGACCCGCATGTAGGCGGTTATTTTGCGGGTTGTGACTTTTTACGGGGTCTGCTTAAGATGCTCTAAGTATCGTTTACATCGAGCGCTAAGCAAACGTCCCTCTTGCGAGATGGTTCTCGCCCAGCAAGTCAATGCACGTCTGTTTCTTTTTAGTTTTTTTACAGATTTCGTTTTGTCAGTCAAATTAATTTATAGTTTGAAAAAGATTTGCGGATGCAAAGCTAAACATTGTGAAGTCAAAAAAAAGTTCACGCGTATTCAAGAAATGTTCATGAATTAAAAAAACATCGTCAAAATTCAAAAATGTTCATGAAAGAAAAAGTTCATGGGTTAAAAAGATGTTCAAAAATGTCTTCATGAATAAAACAGTTCATGGGTTAAAAATATCAAAATTGTTCATGGGTTAAAAAGATGTTCGTTGATTTGCAAAAATGTTCACGAATTCAAAAAAGTTTGTAGATTTTAAAAATATTCATGGATTAAAAATAGTTTGTGGATTTCAAAAGCTGTTTGGGAATACAAAAAAATTAACATTTCAAAAATTATTTTCCAATTTCGAAAGTATTTACGAAATTTCAAAAGTACTGAAAATTAAAATTTGTTTAGAGAATTGAAAAATAGTTGCAAATTTAAAATATTCACGAATCTGTAAAAATGCTCTTGCATTTTACAAAGTTCAAGAATTCAAAATAACTGTCAATTTGATCATTTTCTGAATTCATGAAAGTTTGCGGATTTAAAAAGTAATGTCTGTGATTTCAAAAAGTGCATGACTGCAAAAATTGTTCATTGTTTTTTATATTTTTTACAATTTATAATTTTGTTAAATCCGCAAATAATTTCATGATTTTGTTTTGGCAAAATGTGAACAATTTTTTCAATTTTGAACATCTTTTGGAAAACACGAGTTTTTTATGAAATTGTGTAAAAAAAATTAGAACAGTTTTTCTTAGAAAAGAAAAAAGTTTTTCAAAATTGAATCAAAATTTGAAATTTACGAATTGACAACAAAATCAGAAAAATGAAAATTGATAAAAAGAAAAGAAAAAGGAAATAGTGCAGAGAAGGAAAAAGATTATTAATTTATTAGATTAGATTCGAGAACCATTTTGATAGAAAGTCACGTACATTATTTGAAACACATGATCATTTTTAAAATGTCATAATTTTTTTATTTCTATCATCATTTTCTTAGTTATGCCCAGCGAGCGAGTGCACCTCTGTTTTTTTTTTTGTTTTCTAGTCTCATTTTTTAGTCGTTTTAATTTATAATCTCTAGTCTCTAGTATTTAAAAAGAACGTATGGTTTCCATTTCACCTTTATTCCCATCACCCTTCGGCTAACCTTTGATGTATATGATAATCAATCACCTTAATTTACTTACCTTCTGAGCCAATTCCACTTTAATTTACTTACCAAATTTCTAATCAAAATATAAGTTAATTCATGGTCAGAATTGATGAATATTTATTTACAAAATCGCATTATTATTGACTGGTAAATCACAAACTAACATATTAGAATATTTATATTCTGTTGCAACACGCGTGCATTGTTCCAGTTTTAATAAAACATGAATAGAAAGTAAGATTTAAAATTTGAAAAAATGGTCATGCATATATTAGAAAAATATTCCCAAATTCAAAATTTGTTTGTGAATTTAATAAATAATCAGAAATTCAAAAAAGTCACGAATTTCAAATTGGATTCAGATTTTAAAAAATTTCATCAATGCAGAAATTTCACCAATTTGAAAAATGCTCGTGAGTAGAAAAGCTTTTTGTGTATTAAAAAAATTTCAGGATTTAAAATTGTTCAAGGATTTTTAGAAATGTTGGAGAATTCAAAACATATGCACAAACTGAAAAATTGTTCACTGATTTGACTATTCAAAGAACATTCATGAATTTTAAAAATATTTGTGAATTCAAAATTTGTTTTCAGATTACACAAAGTTCATGAATTTGAAAAATGTTGAGCATACAAAAACTGTTCACATACTCTACTTAAAAATTGAAGAATTCAAAAAATATGTGAGGATTTGAAAAAATGATTCTTCTTTTTTTAGATTTTTGAATATTGTGTGAATACTTGAAAATAACTTCTGAACATTTTTTGGAAAATGATAAGATTTTTTTGAAAACGATAATATATTCTAACAATTTTTTATTATTTTTGTTAACGAATTTTGAATATAAATATTAGAAATAAGAAAAGTTAAAAAATATATAGAAAAACAACACTAAACAAAGAAAAAAAATGAAGAAACAAGGGAAGGATAAAAAACCCAGCAGAAACTTTCTAGAAGGTTCCCGAAATCCGGCTAGGAACCATTCCAAAAACTGATCTGACGGTCGCTTTACTAGATATCTAGTGGGGTGGCCTATCTTCCTAGTGTAGTGGGTGATGGGAGCCTTAGCGACTGCTATGAGCGATTCTTAGCATTTGTGGTATAGACGCTCCTCGTTGGAGGATGATCTTCGTCAATCTGCTTACTGCTTGTATGTAGCCCACGGGGCTTCCTGGCGTGTACGCTATATTAGTTGTTTTCTTGTGTGCACAAAGAAAACAAAAGATCTTCTCGTATAGTTTCTTTATTTTAAAATAAGTGTCTTGACTTTGTACTAACTTTACTATAAAATTATACTAAAGTTGAGATACTTATTTTGAGGCTGAGGGAGTAATGAAAAAAAAACATTAGCCAGGTGGAAAGTAGGTTTCGTAGCTGTAGGCGAAAAAAAATTCAGGGGGAGAAGAGAATTTAGAGGAATGTTACGTAACTGTGTTATGCACGGTTTCGTAGCGGTAGGATTTTTGTTAAGTTAGCCAAGGTTTTATTCTGTTGAATCTTCCACATACGCTACGTAGCCGACATGAACAGAACAGGGTGAGCATGTGATGTGGGTGCTCTGGTCTTGTACAATTATTCACCAACGAATGAAATTAATCACTGAGTTTACAAAATGCTTGAGTGAATGAATGATTTAATCAACAAATGAGGAAGAAGAAGCAAAACTTATGATCTTCTTTTCTGCCGCGTGCAATGGCCGCCTTGCCTTCGGCTGAGAAACTACGTGACAAAACTTGGTGACGATGGTCTAGATCGTGTACAATAGTTACGATAACGACCTCACATTGCGACCATGAATGATGTGCATGTCGTAGGGCGCATTGTGCTTTCGTTCGTGAAACGGTTCATGCACTTGTGTCACAACCCTAGCTTAGGCCTTGTCTGTCACTGCTTAAGCTTCCGTGCATCATGTTTAAATTCCTGAGAAACTTGGAAATGGGGATGACAGAAACCCCCAGCACCACTTAATCCAACTAGGGTTACTAAAATACTTTTTCAATGAATCTGAAATGACCTTCTAAAATGTTATCTTTGCCTTGGTCTAGAACCACTGTCAAAAATGGTTCACATTTTTTTAGGACAACTTGGGTCACTAAATTAAATCATATGGTATTTGCATTTGGGCATTTAAATTCTACAGTGGCCACAGTAGAATATTTTAAATGCCCAAACAATCAAAAACTGAAATGTTTGCTGTTGGAAATATTCCAAACAGTGGGCACAGTCAGTTGCATGATTTTTGAAAGTACCTAGCTATTTTTAATAAAGCCCTAAAGTTACAGAATAATAGAAAACTAGAAATAAAAGAGAGAGAGGAAGCACACTTGGGCCAACTTACCTGGCGCCCCAGCCGGCCCAACACTGTTGCAGGCCCAGCCCGCAGCGCCACCGTCTTCAACCTCGTGCCAGTAGGCACGAGGGCGTGTGCCCGCGGCACGCACGCACGCGCCTCGCCACCTCCTGCCTCCCTGCTTGCCATGGTCGCCTCCACAGGCGCCACGCCACCCCCTAGAACCCTCTCACTTTCTCCCGACCCCTTCCCTCTCCTCTGCTCCCTCTCCCGAGCACATCCGAGCAGAGCTCGTCGTCGCCGACGCCGTTTACCGTGGCCACCGTCCACCCCATGCCTCCCCGATGGGACCAGGGGAACCGCCACCGCCTTCTGCGTCGTCTACACCAACCCATTAGACCGCGGGAGCCGTGTAGCGTCTTCCCCGAGCTCATCCTCAACCTCCGATCGCCGACAACATCACCGGTGATTCGCCGCCGTCTCCGCCTCCCCGAGCCCGCTGAGACCGTCCCCGCCCCCGCTGTGAGCTCCACCATCTTCTCCCCTGCTCCCCGTGCTCATACGCACCCTCTAACCGCCCGAGCCACTGGAGCCGAGAGCTCCTTGCCGCCGTTCATGGAGCTGTCGTGGCCACAGCTGCCGCCACACATTTTCGAGCATGTCGCTGTGCTCACCGTGCTCCCAGGAGCCGAATGCACGCACCAGATCCTCACGCCGTGCTTCGTAGCCCCGTTCCCGTGCACGCCCGAACTTCGGCTGCCCCCACGAGCTCGACTCCGGCGAGCTCGGTCCACCCCAACTCCTCCCGTTTGCCCCGTTGGCTGCACGCGCTTGCCAGCTCCATGTAGAGCCTCTCCGCCGTCGATTTGGTCATCAGAGGACCAAATGCGAGGCCCTCCGCCGTGTCTGGCCTCGCCGGCGTCGAGTCGCCGGTGGGTTTGACCCCGCTGACCAGGGGTTTGACCACCCCTGGGTCACCGACAAGTGAGCCCAGGCCCCTGCAAATTTTGGTTAAGTGCTAACTAAATTTGATTAGCCCCTGCTAACGCTAACATGTGGGCCCAGGGCCTTAACTAGTCTAGATTAGGATTAGTTTAGTGCTTATTAACCTAGGTTAGTTAGTTAGGCATTGACATGCGGGACCCACATGTCAGGTTTGACCTGGGTCAGCGCAGTTGACCTGCTGACAAAATGCTTATGCAATGCTGACGCAGTAAACATTTTCTGGGATTTTAAAATAAATCAGAAATGATTTATAAATTTCAGAAAATGTCCAAAACTTCAATAATTCATAGAAATTCAACCATAACTCCAAATGAGATAATTTATATATGAAAAATGATTAGAAAAATCCAATCTATCCATATGTACCATTTTCATGCATGTTAGAACAACTTATGAATACTGTTTAGGGTAAATCAAATCAATGACATTTGAATATCCACATATGGAGTTTGAATTTGAATCTTGGATTCAAACCAACTTCGTTTAACCTGGTGATAGTTGCATTAGCTCAAATCACATCATATTGACATGTCATGATCATGCATCATATTGTGCATTGCATTGATTGTGTTTCCTTCTCTGTTGCCGGTATTTGTCCCCTCTGAGTAGACGTGTTCCGACGATGTGATCGATGACACCGATGAAGAACTATAATATCTTCAGAAGTGACAGGCAAGCAAACCCCCCTTGTTCATTTCGATACAATCCCACTCTCTCGCTCCTGCTCTCTTTTACTGCATTAGGACAACAACGATTCATCTGTTACATGCTACGGTAGATGAACCCCTTTCCTCTACATGACATGTCATTTCCACAGTAAATAGATGAAACCCACTAGCATGCGTAGGAGTTGTTTGAACCCTGATGTGCCTACTCATTCATGCTTGTTTGTCATGCCTACTATGCTTAGAGTTGTGTCAGGTCTGATTCATCGGGGATGAATTGGAAAGTTGTGAACATGTCATACTGTTGTGAGCTAAGTGTGTGAACACGATTTGGTAAAGGTAGCGGTGAGAGGCCATGTAGGAGTACATGGTGGGTTGTCTCATTGAAGCCATCCTCAGGAACTGAGTTCTGTGTTTGTGATCCATGAACATCTATTACCACTCATTGGGATCCTTAATTGACCCTCTCGACTTATTAACTGCCCATGTCCTCTATTCGGGAGTTGCAAATAGTTTCTGGTGTTTGTAGTTTGCTGGAGGCCGAGCGCAGCACTGACCCGAGGGGTGGGCTGTGATGCGGTAGGCATGTGGCCCGGTGTACCGAGACGCCCGTTTGGTGCCTCGGGAACCCTGCACACATCGTTTAGGGCCGTATGTGGAAACCTCGGCCGGACTCCCTGCGGATGGAACTTGAATAGGCGATAAACCTGGACTAGGGACTTGTGTGGTTAGTGAGGTCGTGGCCGACACCCTCGCCAGGCTTCCGCTTGAAGGTTGCCGAGATACATGACGTGTACATGGTGGTAAGTGGCGAGAGCGTGTGTGATGAAGTACACCCCTGCAGGGTTAACATCATCTATTCGAATAGCCGCGTCCGTGGTAAAGGACCTCTGGGTTGCCTATACAGTTCATAGACAAGTGAAAGTGGATACTCTAAAATGCGCAAGATAAGCGTGAGTGCTATGGATGGCGTTCTCGTAGGGACACGGGAGCGGATCTATAGTGGTGTATTGATACGGTGAATATGTGGACTCGTGTGCGCCACCTCAAAAGAGTTACTTGCAGTCGTAGTTCATGATAGCCACAGTCAAAGCTGGCTTGCTGCAGTTAAACTCCACCAGCCCCCTTGTTGATAATGATGCATATGTAGATAGTTCTGATGTAAGTCTTGCTGGGTACATTTGTACGCACGTTTGCCTATTTTATGTTTTGCAGAGAGACTTCAGTCTCACTAGTAGTTCCGTGTGGACTTCGACGTTTAACTTGTTACCTTGGCTACGATCTTGTGCCCTCGGAAGGGTCTTGTAGATAGTCAGGCTCCTCAACCATTTTCATTTATAGTTGTCTGTACTCAGACATGTATGCTTCCGTTGCTTCTATGCTCTGAATGCTGGGTCATCAGACCCATGTTTGTAATATCTCGCTCCTCGGAGCCTAACCAATAAATACTTTGAGTTGTAGAGTTGTGTTGTGATGCCATGTTGTATTTGCACATATCGAGCATATTGTGTGTATGATTTGAAATGCTTGATATGTGTGGGATCCGACAACCTAGTTATTTCTTCTTGGTAGCCTCTCTTACCGGGAAATGTCTCCTAGTGCTTCCACTAAGCCATGGTAGCTGGCTATTGCTCTGGAACACTTAGGTTGGCCGGCATGTGTCCTTCTTTGTTCCTGTGTCTATCCCTTCGGGGAAATGTCACACATTGTTCCTTTAAGTCCTTGTAGCTTGCTACGACTTGGGTTCATACGTTGATGATCGACACGTTCGTTGCTTGGTCATGTATGCCTGTCCCTGTAAGTTAGCACCACCTTGGGTTTACGACTAGTCATGTCGGCCCGAGTTCTTTGTCATATGGATGCTAGCGACACCATCATATATGTGAGCCAAAAGGCGCAAACGGTCCCAGGCTAGGTAAGGTGGCACCCATGGGAATACCGTGCATGAGGCCGCAAAGTGATATGATGTGTTACATGCTATATCTGTGTGACTTAGGATCGAGGTCCTGACAACTCGCTGCCAGAAGGCCTCCCCCCTCAACTCCTGCCTACGAAATCCGCTGATACAACCAATCATGCATCGCACAACAACTCATCCTCCATGGCCAAGTACCCCGCCTTCATTCTTACTCTGAAAAAGCGAGACGGCGTTCGAAAATAAGCTCAATGGAATTTGACCGAACACCTGTTGGGTGTGGTGGTCGCCATGAAGGTCGCCGATGGGGTGGCAGAGTGTACTTGCGTATAAATGGCGGCAGGGTAAACAACGCCGTCGTAAAAGGCGAGCGGGCACGTCTGTGCTGGTTGCAAATGTCCGGAAATGCTTGTGTGGCAGCCGGGGAGATACAGCGGTGGCGACGAAGATGAAGGGTGCAGATGCAAAGAAAGTAGGAGAAGTGACAAAGTGGAAGAGAATGAGACCGGGAGGGCGGATCTAGTGGGCCTGGGTTGTTAGAGTCCAACATGGCTGCTGTCCAGAATCCCACAACCCCCCTCCTCCAACTTTGTCAACACTCAGGAGAAAGTGTGTTCAGACAGCGGAACAAACCGACACAGACCCGCATTGGATGGTTTTCGCGGTCTGAATTACAAGGTCCAAACATATGCTGGTGTAGGATCGAAAGTATGTCTAGAGGGGGGGGGGTGATTAGACTACTTGACCAAATAAAAACCTAACCTTTTCCCAATTTTAATTCTTGGCAGATTTTAGCAACTTAGCACAAGTCAAGCAATCACAATACAATTCAAGAAAGCATGCAAAGAGTATAGGAGCAGCGGAAAGTAAAGCATGCAACTTGCAAGAAAGTAAATGGGAGGAGTTTGGATGAAGCAA
The DNA here is from genome assembly GCF_018294505.1 of Triticum aestivum. Lineage (NCBI taxonomy): Eukaryota > Viridiplantae > Streptophyta > Magnoliopsida > Poales > Poaceae > Triticum > Triticum aestivum. Next base: position 51,023,665 of record NC_057795.1, read on the forward strand.
ACGCAATGTGGACACGGAGATTTTTGGCGTGGTTCCGATAGGTGGTGCTATCGTACATCCATGTTGATGGAGACTTCAACCCACGAAGGGTAACGGTTGTGAGAGTCCATGGAGGGCTCCGCCCACAAAGGGTCCACGAAGAAGCAACCTTGTCTATCCCACCATGGCCATCGCCCACAAAGGGCTTGACTCACTTGGGTAGATCTTCACAAACTAGGCGATCTCCTTGCCCTTACAAACTCCTTGGTTCAACTCCACAATCTTGACGGAGGCTCCCAAGTGACACCTAACCAATCTAGGAGACACTACTCTCCAAAAGGTAATAGATGGTGTGTTGATGATGAACTCCTTGCTCTTGTGCTTCAAATGATAGTCTCCCCAACACTCAACTCTCTCCCACATATTTGGCTATGGCGGAAAGATGATTTTAGTGGAAAGCAACCTGGGGAAGGCTAGATATCAAGATTCTTGTGGTTGGAATGGAATGTCTTGGTCTCAACACGTGAGTAGGTGGTTCTCTCTCAGAAAATGAATGGTGGAAGTGTAGGCACGTTCTGATGGCTTTCTCCACGAATGAAGAATGGGTGGAGGGGTATTTATAGCCTCCACATAAAATCTAACCATTACACAAAGATTCCCAAACTCGGTGAGACCGAATGGTAAAATTTGGTCAGACCGATTCAGGTTAAAATATGAACGTTAGAGTTTTCGACGGGACCAACATGATCAACTTGGTGGGACCGATGCGCTAGGGTTAGGGCATAACATAATCTCAGTGAGACAGATCACATGAACTTGGTGGGACCGATTTCAGTAATAGGGACATAGAGAGTTGGTCAGGCAAACTCGGTTGGACCGATTCGCTCATTTTGGTGGGACCGAAACGTTACGAAAATGAAACATGAAGTTTGCATTGCGAACTCGGTGGGACTGATTCACTCATTTTGGTGGGACCAAAATGTTACGAAAAGGAAACATGGAGTTTGCAATCCCATCTCGGTGAGACCGAGATCCCTATCGTTGAAACCGAAGTGATTAGGGTTTGTGGCAGTGGCTATGTCAAACGAACTCGGTGGCGCCGGATACATCAAATTAGTGGGGCCTAGTTTGACTTTTAGGTTTGGGACATATGTGGAAATGAGAAAGTGGTTGAGGGTTTTGGAGCATATCACTAAGCATTTTGAGCAAGCAAGCCATTAAGCAACACCTCATCCCCTTTTAATAGTATTGTCTTTCCTATGGACTCAATGTGATCTTCGATCACTTAAATAAAAATGTAGAGTCTTGAGCTTGTTGCCAATATGTGTCCTTAGCATTTTGAGGGGTCCACATCTCTAGTCCATGCCATGCCAATCATTGAACTTTCTGAAATGATCATCTTGAAAGAGCATTAGTTCAATGAGCTATATGTTGTTAAGAATTACCAAAACCACCCAAGGATTAGTTGCACTTTCAATCTCCCCCTTTTTGGTAATTGATGACAACATATAGATCAAAGCTTCAACAAATGATAATAAGAATGAAAAAAATCGTCGCTTTGAGAAGTATGTGATAAGTAAGAGATCCCCCTAAATTTGTGCATTATTTAAGATTTGCTTTTGAATGCAAATGCACAACCAATTAGGATCATGGGTTACTCTTACTTGTCACATACATCTTGGTGGATCGCTCAAAATGATAGAAATAGGAACAAGCACTCATCACCAAGGCAAAGTGAATGATCATACATAAGAGATAGATAATATCATCATCCAAGCACAAGCATTAAGCATGATATGATCAAACACATGACCATACAAAGTATCTCACACACATAAATATAAAGTATCAACCAAGCAAATAAGAAAATAAGTAGCAAAAGAAGCAAATGCTCTCTCTCCCTCGAAGCCTATGATCTATACACTTTCTCCCCCTTTGGCAACAAGTTACCAAAAAGCTTGAAAATGCATAGTGCTATGCATCTTTCTAAGCTTGATCTTCAGGAGGTGGTGTTGAGAGGAATCCAAGGATGAAAGCATCTGTTGAAGTTGACGGAGCTGGTGGAGTTGTCACTGGAGGGGCAACTGGAGCTGTGGCTACAGGTGCTGATGCTGTAGCTCTAGTGTCTGACACTGGCACTGCTGCAGATCTCTGTGCCCTAGGCACTCTCTGAAATACTTCAATGGTTGCTTTCCCCTTCCTCTCTTCTCCTTCTTCTTGGAGCTGCTCAACTGTTGTTTGTATCTTTGTCACCTTCAAGTCAAGATCATAGAATTTTATTTCAATGATCCTCTCCAAGCTCTCTTGGTTCCGAGTCAGGGTGTCCAATCCTTTCTCAATCCTCAAGGTAGATTGAATAAGATATCCAAGTTGGGCTTGCTTTGACTTGAGGAACACTTGTGAAGCTTCTTCATCACTTGACATCTTTGCTGCCTCCTCAGCTTTTGTCTTCTGCCTCTTCTCTTGAGCTTCCAAAGATGTGGGATCTTTAGCATTCATGACAACAATGTTGTACTCAAAATCAGGCATCAAGGGAAGATGCTCTTTGTCCAACAAGTATACTCCTTTGGGCATCTTGGAGTTAATCAACATCTGTATGTGTGGAGCATATCCACATGACCTCTTCTGGCCAGCAGCCGTTCTCTTGATGGTCTCAACAATCAAACTCATAACTTTGAATTTCTAGGGCAAATCAAAGAGCTGAAGAAAATTGATGGAGTGGCCTCTGATCATCCTGTGATGTCCTGATTTGAGCAACAAGGTGTGCCTCAGAATGGTATTCATTGTGGCCAATCCAAACATCAAGTAGTACACCGAGCCTAGCTTGTGTCTCTCCAAGGCTTTGTTAGGTATCTCCTTGTACATGTTGGCCATGGAGTTGTGATCCTTCTTCTTCTTAGTATAGACATGACTGTCTTTCTCAGCTTCTTTGGGGACATTTATGAGCTTGGCCCACTCATCAACAGAAGATTGGTACCTTATACCTTCAAACATCTAGACAATTTTTCCATCAGGATAGAAATGAGCTGTTGAGTGCATAATGAGCTCATCATTCCATTTCGTCAACTTTTGACCCACAAACTTGTCAACTCCATTGATCTTGAAGCTTTCATGCACTCCTGGAAAGTGATATTCATTAGCATCAATATATTCCCAATCAACCCACTTCATGTCACAAACTATGGGCTTCTTGTTAAGTAACACTGTCTCATAGGAATTTTGCTGTTCTTTGGTGTGAAACCTGTAGTTCACAACAGTTCTCCTCCTCACAACATAACGATCTGCCTATCTCTAGAGTACGATACATGCATCCTTTCTTTCCTTCATGTTTTCTACCACTAGATGATTTTCATCATGGTCTGGTATCTTTGGCTTGAGTTTTCTGAGCACTTGGGCTTCATCTTCTTCTTCAACCTCAGGCACTGGGGCCTTGTTCTTCTTTGTAGCAGGAATGTTCCTGGTGCTTTTCTTGGGTGCAGTCTTGGAGGCTTGAGCTAGAGCTTTGGGGGCAGTCTTGGGCTTTGAAGGTGCAGCCCCAGACTTGATGGCATCCCCCATCAGCTTTTGAGACTTGGGTGCTGGTGCAACATCCTCTTCTTCCTCTTCTCCTGCAGAATCTCTCCTCATTGATGGATGTCCAATCACTCTTGCAACTGTTTTCCTGACCCTTTCTCTTCTCTTCTTTCCATCAGCATCTTTTCTGGGCTCAAGAGTGAATTCCATTGTTTCTTGTGTTGATGCCCTGTCCTTTGACATTGGCACTCTCTTTGCAAGTGCTTTCTTGTTCTGACCTGGCTTGGTGGAAGTAGCAACAACATATTCTTTCTTAAGCACTTTTTTCTTTGAAGTTACTTCCTCAACCTCAAAGTCTTCATCCTCTGAATCTGAAGTTTTCTTCTTTCTCTGCCTAGTTGTTTCCTTAGGCAGGTTGCTTGGTCTGCTCCTGCTACCCTCATCAAAGCTGCCAGAGGGACTAGTGCCCTCACTCAGGTCCATCTGCTCCTCAGACTTGTTCTGGCTGTCACTCTAATTAGACATTCTGACACTGCAAACTGAGTGTTGACCCTATGAATAGTTGTAGATGAGATAGAGTGGATGAGCATCACAAAGTGCAAATTTTTTGCAAAACAAATGAGTCGAAAACTTAGTTTTAATTTTCCATAGAAAGCATTTCGGAGCTACGGATTTGTTAAACTCGGTGACACCGAAGCAACTTTGGAGTCTAAACTAGTGGAATCGGTCAGACTGAGACACAGTTCGGTGACTCCGAGTTTGCTAGGGTTTCACAAAGTCCTGAACTTGGTCACACCGATTTGTAATTTTTGGTCAGACCGAAAATCACATGTGCAATGGCCTAAGCCAAATCGGTGAGACCAACTTTTACAATTCTGTCGGTCCGAGATGAGTTCGGCGGAAACCTAACCCTAAATTTTTGAAGCAAAACTGATCTAAAGGAAGTTTTCTCTGGATAGATTGATCTCATACTTGATAAGAACCATGACATTGTCTTTGTGCTACGAATCAGAGGTAAAAGAATGCACAAAGTGTAGAACTCATACCCTAACTTGGCGATGAGCTCGCTACAGCGGCAACGGAGGTGAAGATTTCCGTTGACGGCGGTGGAGACCAGCACGGGAGGTCGCTGGTGACGAGAGGACGATCCAGAGACCCGAGTCGGCAGAGCAGGACACGCGCGGGCGAAGAGGTTTTGGAGAAATTTCCAAAATTTGACCCGTCGATATATATATCCTGACACTGTCGGTGTGACCGAGTGGAACAACTCGGTGGCACCGAGATTTAGAACCACAAGAGGTTACTGCAACTCGGTGTGACCAAAAAGTTTTAATCAGTTGCACCGAGATTGGAAACTAGATCAACTCAGTGAACTCGGTATGACCGAAAAGGATGAATCGTTCAGACCGAAATGCACAAAGAGGTTTTGGAAGTTTAAGTCTATGACGAATCGGTGACTCCGAGTGCTCCTCACCCAGAGGGTTCGAATATGACTTGTTCAAACTTTGTGATGTAGAAAAATAGAGTTTGAGACGAGAAAAGCATAGATATATAGAGGAAGTTCTTAGGCATTCTTGTCCATCCATTTGGCAAAAGAAGAAGAGCCAAACAATCAAAGCAACAAATGGATGTCCTCGAATGAGAAAAGTATGCAATCAACATGCTTACATAATAAAATGGCAAATAAAATATGTGGCAAAGCATGCACAATCATTTGAGCATCTATCAAGCAATTGGCGATGACTAGGTCATCTATATGTGAGTATATTGACTTAGGAGTTGGTTGACACAAGTGCTAGACCGGCAACACCTTCATCTTGAGTATATGCGGAGTTGGAGTGATGACTTCTCTTGGAGTGGTGGTCGGAGTCGGAGCCGGATACCCATTCACCAACATGAGCTTGATGTCTTCGTTTTGTGTAGCTCCTTGATGACTTGTCCTTCCTTTCTGAATCCTTGCTTGTTCGAAAGGTTCTTCGTTCATAGCGATCATCTCTACTCCTTCTCTCCCTTGGAGGTGATTCTTCCCTTTTGCTTCTCCTTTTAGGTGAGTCTTCTCTTCTTTTGTAGGGAGCAGCACACTCATTGGAGTAATGTCCGGGTCTTCCACAGTTGTAGCAATTTCGCCCACGACTAGAAGATCTTTTGTGATTGTAGGACCTTGACTTGGAACTTCTTTCCTTGCTTCTACTCTTGTAGAATTTGTTGAAGTTCTTCACCATTAAGCTCAATTTTTCATTGAAGGCTTGTTTCTCATTTGATGATGTTATCACATGAGGCTTTGTAAGCACCACTAGACTTTGTTGTGAAGCTCTTCTTTATCCTTGAGTGACATCTCATGAGCAACAATTCTTCCAGTGACTTTGGTTGGATTGAGATCTTTGTAGTTTGGCATCATTTGGATCAAAGTGCACACGGTATCATATTTTCCATCCAAGGATCTCAAGATCTTTTTGATGATGAATTTTTCGGTCATCTCTTCACTTCGAAAACCGACAATCTCATTTGTGATGAGAGCAAGCCTAGAGTATATTTTAGTGACCTTCACCATCCTTCATTTTGAACTTGTCAAGTTGACTTTGAAGCACATCCAACTTGGATTCCTTGACAGAGTCGGTACCTTCGTGCATATCAATCAAAGTATCCCAAATTTCCTTTGCATTCTTAAGACGGCTGATTTTGTTGAATTCTTCGGGGCACAATCCGTTGAAGAGGATATTGCATGCTTGAGCATTGTATTGCAACATCTTCAATTATTCCACGGTAGCTTCTCGATTCGGTTCTATCCCATCGAAGAATTCACCTTGCAAACCAATACACACAATAGCCCAAACGACGGGGTTATGTCCAAGAATATGCATTTTAATTTTATGTTTCCAACTAGAAAAATTAGTACCATCAAAGTAAGGACCTCTACAGTGGTAATTTCCCTTGCTAGACGCCATACTCTCCTAGGTTGTGAAACCAAGGCTATGTTCACTAAAACTATGTAAATCAAGGCAAATGGAGACCAAAGCTCTGATACCACTTGTAGGATCGAAAGTATGTCTAGAGGGGGGGGGGTGATTAGACTACTTTACCAAATAAAAACCTAACCTTTTCCCAATTTTAATTCTTGGCAGATTTTAGCAACTTACCACAAGTCAAGCAATCACAATACAATTCAAGAAAACATGCAAAGAGTATATGAGCAGCGGAAAGTAAAGCATGCAACTTGCAAGAAAGTAAATGGGAGGAGTTTGGAGGTAGCAAACACAATGTTGACATGGAGATTTTTGGCGTGGTTCCGATAGGTGGTGCTATCGTACATCCACGTTGATGGAGACTTCAACCTACGAAGGGTAATGGTTGCGCGAGTCCATGGAGGGATCCATCCACGAAGGGTCGACGAAGAAGCAACCTTTTCTATCCCACCATGGCCATCGCCCACGAAGGACTTGCCTCACTTGGGTAGATCTTCATGAAGTAGGCGATCTCCTTGCCCTTACATACTGCTTGGTTCAACTCCACAATCTTGACAGAGGCTCCCAAGTGACACCTAACCAATCTAGGACACATCACTCTCCAAAAGGTAATAGATGGTGTGTTGATGATGAACTCCTTGCTCTTGTGCTTCAAATGATAATCTCCCAACACTCAACTCTCTCTCACAGATTTGGCTATGGTGGAAAGATGATTTGAGTGGAAAGCAACTTGGGGAAGGCTAGAGATCAAGATTCTTGTGGTTGGAATGGAATGTCTTGGTCTCAACACAAGAGTAGGTGGTTCTCTCTCAGAAAATGAATGGTGGAAGTCTAGGCATGTTTTGATGGCTTTCTCCATGAATGAAGAATGGATGCAGGGGTATTTATAGCCTCCACACAAAATCTAACCGTTACACACAGATTCCCAAACTCGGTGAGACCGAATGGTAAAACTCGGTCAGACCGATTCAGGTCAAAATATGAACGTTAGAGTTTTCGGTGGGACCGACATGATCAACTCGGTGGGACCAATGCACTAGAGTTAGGGCATAACATAATATCGGTGAGACCGATCACTTGAACTCGGTGGGACCGATTTCAGTAATAGGCACATAGAGAGTTGGTCAGACAAACTCGGTGGGACCGATTCGCTCATTTAGGTGGGACCAAAACATTACGAAAAGGAAACAGGAAGTTTGCATTACGAACTCAGTGGGACCGATTCGCTCATTTCGATGGACCGAAACGTTACGGAAAGGAAACATGGAGTTTGCAATCCCATCTTGGTGAGACCGAGATCTCTATCGGTGAAACCGAAGTGATTAGGGTTTGCGAAAGTGGCTATGTCAAATGAACTCGATGGCGCCAGATACATCAAATCGGTTGGGACGAGTTTGACTTTTTGGTTTAGGACATATGTCAAAATGAGAAAGTGGTTGAGGGTTTTGGAGCATATAACTAAGCATTTTGAGCAAGCAAGCCATTAAGCAACAGCTCATCCCCTTTTACTAGTATTGACTTTCCTATGGACTCAATGTGATCTTGGATCACATAAATAAAAATGTAGAGTCTTGAGCTTGTTGCCAATATGTGTCCTTAGCATTTTGAGGGGTCCACATCTCTAGTCCATGCCATGCCAATCATTGAACTTTCTGAAATGATCATCTTGAAAGAGCATTAGTTCAATGAGCTATATGTTGTTAAGAATTACCAAAACCACCCAGGGATTAGTTGCACTTTCAGCTGGCGATTTAAGGGTTAGTGTTGAAGATGCGCTTGCAAAGTTTTATTCGATATGTTTGTTTCATTCGCGGCATGGCAACTATCTCACACGTGCTTCCATAGCTGGCTGGCTACAGCCTCCTTGCTCGTTCACCTCACGTGAGTGGCATCTGTTGGAAACCTTTAGAGCATCTCCAGCCGTTCGGCCCCCAGGGGTTTGAAATAGCACCGCCTAGAGGCGAACCGACAATAAATTTGGCATGGGGGCGGTAGGTTTTCCAGCCGCCGCCCCAAGGTTGGCCCAGACGCAATTTTTTAAACCATATTCGGGCAAAATTCGGCCAAATACGACACAAAATTGGGCGAAATTTAGGTGTTTCATTGATTTTGTACATATCTAAAGCATATTTTGAAAACAAAAAACAACGACTATGCCGCCGCCCGCCGCGCCGCCTTGGGCCTACACACCGAAGATCTTGCAGAAGGCGTTGTAGTCGCCGCCGCCGCCGCCGTCCTCCTCCTTCTTCACGCTGCCGCTGTCCTTGCTACACCCCTGCCCCGGGTTGCCTTGGCGGACGGGTTTGGTTCATGGCGGTGCCTCGTCGTCGTTGTCCTCGAGGAAGATGACACCTCCCTCGTTGCAACCATAGTGCCGGGCGGCGACCTCCTCGAAGGCGCGATGCTGGTACTCCAGCTCCAGCTGGACATAGTCATCCCGCACCCATTTTAGGGCGGCCATGTCATCGAGCTCCTTCTTGAAGGCGACGAGCCCCAGGTCAGGCTTTGGCTTGACGAGGCGTGAGGACGAAGGAGAGGGGCCACCGCGGGTGCGCCGCCCGAGCAGCGTCTCCACAGGCTCAACCTTGACCGGGGAAAGCGCCAGCGACCTGGAGCAGCAGGAGCGGGAGGAGGAGGAGGAAGAGGAGCCGCCCGCCATGCGCCTCGGCAGCCAAGAAGAGCTGCCGCTTCAGCGAGGGACAGGGTCCAGGGCCGTCGGGTACTCGAGCGGCGGCTCGTTGCCGCCATCGAGGTGCTCGAGGACGGCGTGGAGCGTGCGGCCGGGGACGCCCCACCACAGGCGGCGCCCGTCGGTGTTGTAACGTTTGAAGCGCAGGGCCGAGCCCCTAGGGACTAGTCATCGCGTGTAAGTCAAGCCGAAAACTCGATCCTCCGAAGAGGATTCTTTCCTGATATCACACCTTATCCCTTATATGCCGTGCTTTTGCAGAAGCAACGTTCGAAGCGCAGGGCCGAGCCCCTAGGGACCCGTCAGCCACAGGCGTCCGGATTGGGTAGGCTCAAGAGGAAAGCGATTAGAACCGACACACCTCTACAGAGGTAAGAAAACAACCTGTCATGTAATTTGTTGTCATTTGAAGTATAACAGTGCCCTTTTTACCTCTTGGCAGGAAGAGGAATATCCGGACTATATCCGGAGATCCCGCCAACCATGCCTCCACCAGTCGGGCTCCAAGACCAACTTCGAGAGAGGAGGCGGACGTAGGGCCGACGCCGCATAGTCCTCCAACAGAGGACGCAGACATGCTCTCTGCCACAAATTCGGAAGTAGAGAGCGCCATGCATCATCGGCATCGACGGGCCGTGCTTCGCAACAACATCTTTTCCGAAGGGGCATTTAATGCTTTCAATTCGGGAGACGCATACATCCGAGCTGCTCAAAGCGGACTCGCTCGGGCGACAGTCCAGTATACCAAAGATATACGGGTAAGAAAGTTTGATAAGCATATATATAGCAGTAGCCCCTGAGACTTGAAACGGTTCAAACAACAGTTTTAAGTATCAATTCATGCGCAGGTTCTTGTAGATAAGAATGAGCAACTGTCTCGGGAGCTAGAGGAGTGCAAGACTCAACTGAGGGCCACAATTGCCAAGCTAGAGGAATCCCAGAAGGCCTCATATGGTAACATTTATCTGAATTATATGAAAATGCACCAGTTGGCAACTAACTGGTATGATAAATTTAACAGAAAGTTTTGTAGACAACCTCGGAGTAAATCCGGAGGGCGGCGGGGATGACGAGTCGCATCTCCAGAGGCAACTGAAGGCCGGTGAGCGCATTCTTACGCAAGTGAAGCATGATAAGAATATGCTCCAAGATGCCAATGTTCGGCTGGACGTGGAATTGTAGGACGTCTGCGCGCAGCTGGCAGACTTCGTGAAGGAGAACAGAAGGCTTCGCCGTGGCATTTATTGTAAGTGTCTAAACGAACTGTAGCATAGTTCGGCGAGGAAGTATATTGAAAAAGTGATGTTTGCAGGAATGCTGACGGGTCGCCCTGAGGATGAGATGCCCGCTTCTGCAGGTGATTTACTGCAGGACCTCTCACAACTGCACGAGCGAGCTCGGCAGGTGATGCAGGGCATTGCGCAGTCTTTGTGGCCATCAAGCTCCCTGCCAAATGGCATGGGGGGGGGGCTTGTGGACATGCTTCAAGGAGCACGGCAGCGCTTCCGTTTGTGGAAGATATCAGCCTGCCGGCAAGGTGCAAGAGAAGCATGGGCGATGGTGAAGACACGCTACACCAAGCTGGACCTGAACCATATGGCCGAAGTTGGACCGGCCGGGCCAGATGGGCAAGAAATTCCCGTGAGTCTGGTATATGACCAGCTGGCGTTAGCCGCAAAGTATTCTCAACAGGATTGTAAGCTAGATAGCATGTTGGATGGTATAGAGGATGAATATAATCAGTCCAAATGACCGTGTAATTCGATGGACATAAGTAGCCCCTAGCCGGATTAAAATCATTTGTCATGGCGGACCTTTTCGCTTCAGCCCCCGGATCCTAAAGTACGGGGTGTGTCCGAATACCCGCTCGGTTATACAAAACCGGAGTATGTGTGGAGACCAGGCGTAGGGGTCATAAGTGCTTGAACAGACAAGTACCCAACTAGTTATGTTATATTACATGGTTAGTAAGAAACATCTTCCAGGGAGAATAGTTCCGTTAAGGGTTCCTTTCCCTGGGTAAGCATGTGTCAAGGCACATGTCTGGACTACGAACCAAAGCGCAGGATACAAAACTTCTAGGGATTAATGTTATAATAAACGAAGACATCTTTTGTTCACCGACCGAATATTCTCTTAAGGAAACTAGCTTTCGGCTTCACCCAGTCTGAGGTACACATCCGGCTCAACCGACAGTAACAATCGCAGAGGTGCTCCCCTTATGCCCTAGCCGAATTAACGGGAACGTAGGGCATAAACACTGGAGCCAGACAACCCAGCTTGGCCACGTCTTAAGTCATACTGATGCATATAATGGTGAAGGAAAGGCGCACATGGAAAAGGAAACACATGTGTGACGGGCAAAAAGCCCTGAAAGTAATTTATATTTAGCTTCCGTATAGGAAGCCCCCATGTAAAGTTTACACATATAGTGCGGCCGGAGTAATCCAGGAATCCGTACTGTATTAAATACTGTGTGTGAAAAGAAAGAGATCGAGAAAGGAAAAAAAGGGGGGGGGAGCATAATTGAAGAAGGAGGGTTAAGGAGACGAACACTGAGTTCGGCGCTAGGCGTAGAATCTCCGGAGTCTGGCCGCGTTCCATGGGTTCAGCTCGAGTCTGTTATCAGACGCATTACGTAAGCAGTACGCTCCTCCGGTGAGAACTTTGTCGATGATGAAGGGGCCTTCCCACTTGGGTTTGAGCTTGTCCTTCTTCTTTTCCGGTAGGCGTAGAACGAGTTCACCAATATTGTAAGTTTTGGCCCACACTTCTCTGCTTTGGTATCGTCGAGCCTGTTGCTGATAGAATGCGGAGCGGGCCTTAGCGACATCGCGTTCCTCCTCCAGGGCATCCAAATTATCCTGCCAATCTAACTCGGCTTCCTTCTCTTCGTACATGCGTACGCGTGGCGAATCATGTATTATGTCGCAAGGTAGTACTGCTTCCGCACCATACACCATGAAAAATAGTGTATATCCGGTGGTGCGATTCACCGTGGTCCGCAACCCCTAGAGTACGGAGTCGAGCTCCTCGACCCAATGAGTACCCGAATCTGTCAAGGATCGCACTAGTCTGGGTTTCATGCCGCTCATGATGAGACTGTTTGCCCGTTCGACTTGACCATTTGTCTGAGGATGGTAGACGGAAGCATAGTCGAGCTTGATGCCCATTTTGCCGCACCAAGATTTCACCTCATCGGCCGTGAAATTTGAGCCATTATCGGTGATGATGCTATGGGGGACACCGTATCGGTGTACGACCCCGGATATAAAGTCTATCACTGGTCCGGATTCGGCCATTTTCACTCGTTTGGCTTCTATCCATTTGGTGAACTTGTCTACCATGACCAATAAATATTTTTTCTTGTGGCTTCCCCCTTTAAGGAGTCCAACCATATCAAGCCCCCAGACCACGAAGGGCCAAGTATGGGGATTGTTTGGAGAGCGGTAGGGGGCATATGACTCTGATTGGCAAAGAGCTGGCAACCTACGCAGTGTTGGACAAGGTCCTGTGCGTCTGCTCGGGCTGTCGGCCAATAGAAACTTGTACGGAAGGCCTTGCTAAGTAATGCTCGAGCCGCAGCGTGGTGCCCGCCCAGTCCGGCATAGATTTTAGCCAAGAGCTGCCGCCCTTCCTCTTCAGAGATGCACCTTTGGAGCACTCCGGTCGCACTTTTCTTATAGAGTTCCCCTTCATGCACTTTGTAAGCTTTAGAACGCCAGACGATGCAGCGTGCTTCATTTTGGTCTTCAGGGAGCTCCTGCCTATTTAAGTAGGCCAAGAAAGGCTCACTCCACGGGGCAATGACAGCCATTATTTCATGGTCTGACGATATTATTTCGGTGGTAGAACCTCTGATTATGTTTGATAGTTCAGAATCTGGGGATATATTCGGATCCGTGCTGATATTGCTGGACTCCCCTTCCCATATCACGGATGGCTTGAAAAGCCTTTCCAGGAATATGTTAGGTGGGACAGGGTCGCGTTTAGCACCGATGCGGGCAAGGACATCTGCCGCTTGATTGTTTTCTCGAGCCACATGGTGGAATTCAAGCCCCTCGAACCAAGCTGAAATTTTAAGAACGACATTGTGATAGGCCGCCATTTTCGGATCCTTGGCATCAAAGTCTCCATTTATTTGTGATATTGCGAGGATTGAATTCCCGCGCACTTCTAGGCGTTGAATGCCCATAGAGATTGCCATCCGAAGACCGTGCAACAGAGCCTCATATTCGGCTGCATTGTTGGAGTCTGTGTATAATATTTGGAGTACGTATTGGGCCGTGTCTCCGGTGGGAGAGGTCAGGACTACGCCTGCTGTAACACCCCAAAAATTTAACCATGAATTTTTGAATAAAATTTTGCCAAGGAATTAAATTTTTACTTTCTGGATTTTCTTTTGATTTCAGAACCCCCTTTTCTTTAATATTGTGAAGTCTTTACCTCAAGGGAAAACTTTCCAAGAATTTATTGAACTTGTATACCCTCTCAAGAAAACTATTCTTTTTATCAGTGGATTTATTTGCATAGTTGTTTTTCTTGAGCTTTATTCTTTTAAAATGATTTTTCATAAGTTTTAGGGCCTCTTTTGCACTGCAACCATTTGACAAATGCATTTAAAATTTTCACCAAAATTTGGGGATGTCATGTGATGTTTTTAAATCACTCTGATGCAAAAATATCTTTTATTCATTGGAGATTTTAAGCTCTACCCCTAGTTTTCAAAACTGGTCCAGTTGGTAAAATTTCACTACAACCTATTTAAATATTTCTTTAAAAATTACATAAATATTTGGAGATATCAGTAGATGCATATAATTCATTTTTATGCAAAAACCCATGATTGTTCATTGAAAAATTTGAGCAAATCATTATCTTTTGCTCTCTGGTCCAGTTGGGTGTTTTGTACTACAACTCTATTTTCTTCTTCTCTAATGCACATGATCTTCCTCCTGCTTATAAACCACCCTACAAAACCCTTAAGTCCAGGAGAGTGGCCCCATGGGAGTAAACTTGGTCCATGTAATGATGCCCTTTACCTTCTGTCCAGAATTGGTTTTCTCAAAAACTTGCACTAACAAGTTTCTATCCTTGACAAACTAACCTTGCCACCCTCTTTAGCATCTAAAGAGACACTGATCTGGAGATTTTGGCCACCCCAAGAGTTGCCTAGATGCCCTTGGCATTCTGTCAAACACCCTTAGTGCATGAGCAATTTTGGCATGAGATTTAGTTGACATAGTGGACTTGATCCCCTTGCCGAACCAACATGTCCAGTAAGTCTCTAGACTACCCTAACCTAGTCCTGTTAAACCCTAGCTCCGCCCAAGCCTCCTGGAATGCGCTGGCATTGCGTCGAGCACTTGGCGTACGTGCTCTGGGCGCGGCCAGAGCGCGCGTTTTGCACGTGCGTGCACCCGAGTCACCACGTCTCGTTGCCGCCTCCCCCGCGCCCGTTCTGATCCTCTTCCACTCGCATCCAATGCGCCCCGACTCCCCCCTCGCTGCAGAGCCGCCTGGCCCCCTCCAGGTGCCCTACAGCGCCACCGATGCAAGACGCCACCGAGGCTCCGACAGCTCCTGCCGTGGACGCCGCCGCCCGAGCCACCCGCGCTCGCCAGCTCGCCCCTGGAGCAGTGCCTGCTCGTCCTCTAGTCTCCGCCGCCATCCCTAGCCTCGACACGTCGTTCTGCGAGCTACAGAACGACGGTTTGCCGATCTTATCCACGGCCGCCATCGGAGCCGACCTTGGCTGCCTATATATAGGAGCCTCCAAGCTCGTTCAGTACCTCACGCAACCTCAAGCCGTCCCCCTTGTGCCCCCTCAGCCAGCAAACGACGGAAGGAGGCTTTCTCCCTCGTCTCCGGCAGGTTCGGCCGCCGCCATGCTCCGGCTCCATTCGTCGTGAGCAGGTCCTCCCTCGTCCATCTAGCACCACCACCCATCTCCACTTGGTCTTGCGGAGCCGCCCAAACCCTCAGCTTCGACGGAGAGCCACCATGGCCCGAACCCCCAATTCCTTCCGAAGTTGCCGTCCACCGCGGAGCTTGCCGCCGGCGACTCCCTTCGTCCCCGCCAGCCTGTCAACCACCAGGAGGACCGCCCTGGTCTGGCGGATCCATCCCCGCCATTGGAAAACCGTGGGGAGCTGCCATTCGCCGGTGTCGATCGCCGGAGCCCCGCCTCTGTTCGGCCAGAGGAGGCGGGGGCGACTGGTCAAACCTGACCAGTGGGCCCCCTGGACCCACTGTTAGTGACCCGCACATGTCCACGTGGTTTAAGTCGAGGCGTAAACTCAAAGTGCGTCTTCGACGTGTATCTATTCGAAACATTTTTTTCCTTTTTCCGTTTTATTTAAAAACAGAAATTGACTGAAACTTTGACTGGCTATATCTTTTTAAATAAAACTCCAAATGAGTTGATTCTTCTTCCTACCTCTCTCAAATTTCATCTAGTTTATTTTAAGATTTATTTCAAAAATAATTAGGAAAACTTTTTGTACTATTTTAAAGTTTGTGATAATTTGAATATTTTCAAAAATAGGAGTTTGAAGAAGGAGACCACTTTCAAAAGTGCAACCCCCTCTTGCATACTCTTGAAGGCAAGCATTCTTAACCCTGACATAATATTTTTGTGCGTTGTTCGATACAGTTACAAGACCACCTTGACATGGAGCATTCGTTATTTTATGTGATGATATGATCATACTAGTGAGTGCATAATGAATGTCCTTGCTGTTGGAAAATGGTTATGCTTGTGATAGTAATCATCCTCGTATGCCTTTCATGCCTACTGGAAAGAAGCCGGGAAAGCCTCTGTCTTGGGTAGACACGAACTTGTCCCTAGTTCCTCGTCAAGACGGTTGTGTCCGGTATGGCATGATGAGGTATGATGAGTGGTGATTCTGTCTGTTGGTTGAAATATATTTGTTATGCTAATCATGCAGGGAATACTTAAACCTCCTGAGTCGACTGTAGATTGAGTCTTGTTCCAGCAACCCCCATACTTGTTTCGTACTACCACTTGTCCCTGCCATAGGTAGGGTACGGTTCAGTAAGTCGTCATCCCCTTTCTAGCACACACCGTACAGAGAGGCCATGGTGGAAGATACCGGCTGCATCCGGTAGGCATGCCACCTGGTCCGGGGGCATGGGTGTTTCCGATTGTAGCCGAGAGGGTAGGTCCCCTAGTTTGCGCGTGTTATAAATTTTGTGATCCCATGCTAATCGAGGTTGTAGCCTCCCCACTTAGAGTTTTGCTTAACGAGTGTCGTGGGTGATTCCAGACACCGATAAGTTAGGCTGGTGTATGCGGTCAGGTGTGTTTTCAATTAAAAGACCGTAGACGGAATTAGTCCCTATGGACTAACGGAATCCGTTACTCGTGGGTAAAGAGTACACCCTCTGCAGAGATTACATCTATTCGAATAGCCGTGTCCATGGTTAAGGACTACAGTCTGGGATGGGTCAAGTGTCAGTCTCAGTGTCGATCTTCGGAGGAAAAACTGCTAAACCAGAACATTGAATATGACCTGTGACATATGATGATTATAATTATTATTATTGTGGACTAACCAGTTATATTATTTGAATTATTGGGTATCACTGGGACAGTTTTACCTCCTAGATATTCACTGTAATTATTCTCTTATAAGCCCTTTATGTGGTGTCGCTTAGACGCCCGACTGCGGCATGCTTGTCATTTATATCACTTATAAGCCCTTTATGTGGTGTCGCTCAGACGCCCGACTGTGGCATGCTTGTTATTTAAATCACTTATAAGCCCTTTATGTGGTGTCGCTCAGACGCCCGACTGTGGCATGCTTGTTATTTAAATCACTTATAAGCCCTTTATGCGGTGTCGCTCAGACGCCCAACTATGGCATGCTTTAAATTATTATCCTTTCGAGGCGTCGCATCAGACACCCGATCGGTGCATTCTATTCCTACTCTATTATTGTATACTCGAGTTATGAATAACTTGTCCGTGTGCATCATGTTTTTTTATTTTTGTGATTTACATTATGATTATAGAATAATTCTGAGCATGATTATCATCTGATATATTATACCTGTGCTCATAATGTTTGCGAGTACATTCAAAGTACTCATTGGCTTGTCCCTGGCTATTGTCTTGGCCAGATTTCTTGCACGAAGAGGAGCGTTGCAATGACAGCCCCGGAGCCTACGCAATGATGATAGCAGCCTCGCGAAGGTAGGAGTTATCCTGGTCAGCTGTTCCTGTGGGAAATGGAGTCCCATAGACGCTGATGTACCACAAACCGCTTCCGCCATCAACCACTAGCAACCTTGTGTTGTACTCATAGGCCGGAATTGCCTTGTACTACATATTATGTATTTTTGCTTGGAGTTTCTATATCAAGTTGGTGCCTCATCAGCTAATAATAATCCTGGGGCTGGTGAGCACAAAGGTCATTTTCTGGGAAATTAATACCCGGAAAACCGGTCATTACAAACTTGGTATGAGAGCCAGGTTGACCATTGGCTAATCCTATCTTAGCCAGGTCAATAAACCTAGATTAACCAACCCACCAGACCTTAACCTAACCCCGGCCAAGCTTCTCGTGTAAGATAGCCATACAGTGACCCCGACACCTCCGGGCAGTCGGTGCCCAACCTATCAGCCTAGCCTGCCGATCACGCGCCAGTGACATACACCTAAATTGTCTCATTCGCAAGCGTGCGGAGGAAGACTCCATCCCCCTTTTCCTATAAAAGGACACGCTAGCCTCAACCCAGCACAACACAACCTCTTTCCCAAAACCGAGCTAAAATGCCTGGCCCCATTGTGCACAATGAGACCACAGCAAACAACCTTGGAGGTTTTGTGACCGTGCTAGCAAACCTCACCCGCTGTGCCTTTGCATTAGAAGAGCCCCCAGAATATGTGGTGTACCAAGGACCCATGAGCGGTGAGAGCCGTCAATTCTGGGCCACTGTGCACATCTATGGTAGGGGCCTATCGCCCGAACGCCCCTACCGGTTCACCAGAAGGACGACTTCCTTTGAGCCACAAGCCATCCAACTAGCGGCTTGAGAGGCTATAGTTCAACTCCGACACCTGTCGCCCAGAGTTAACTGTCGCTCGTTCTACTACTACCCCAGCCGTGATGGGTATGGTAGGCCACCCCAGGTTGTCAACGGAGATCACGAGACGGATCCTGCATTGTTGCATCTGGTGCGCTATGTAAGTGCACTAGAGGAACTGTTCGATCAAATCACCCTTGATCTGATCACAACTCGTGGAGAACTGGTTTGCCGAGCCCCGACGAGAGGAGAAGATGAACCAGATGCCGACAACCCAGTCGTGCTATTCAGACAACCGATTAAATCCTTGAGGTCTGCCCCAACCATCGACCAAAATACTTTGGTGTCCCCGGAAGTGCTTCGTTGCCTTTTGGTAACACGCTCCAGCGGGGTTGTGGCCAACAACCCCCGCGATGGTCATCATCGCTACCCCGACCCTGCAGCCCCTCAACCCCATCCAGCTAACCCCGACGGTGAAATCCATGGAGAAGCCTCGACATCCACAAGGCATGACCGCTTAGATATCAACGAGGTAGACTAAGTCGCTCGAGTAGTACCAAGTCTCAGTATGCCCACGCCATGTAATTATGTAATCTTGCATCGCCTTGAATAAACGCATCCTACTTGTGTGCCTCTGTTTTGAATAGTAGCCTTGCATAATTATGTTAGACTGCGGTTGCTTTTTAATCCCGGGCACAAATACCAAAAACCACCCCAACGACACCCACAGTAATACGTCGCTTTTGTGAGATATGTGTATCTATAGCATTGACCCCGACCCCGTAGAGTAGAACTGACAGACTAGTTACTCTTCACCGCGGTAAAAGACCCCGCCCGGATGATATATAAAAGGCCACCTCGTGACCTTGCCAAGTACCCCTCACCTTGTGCACAACTCTCACAGCCATTTCTTTACCATGCCGAGCCCCAGCATTTATCTGAGAACTCCAGATGCAACCCCAAGTAGCTTCGTTAAAATTTTGTGGGACTTTACCTGCAGTACCATGAGTGCCATCCGTCCACCCCAGTACGAGTTACTCAAATCGAGGATCACACCATCCACCTCGAAATATTGGGCAGTGGTGCACATCCCTCCCACAAACCCAAATCAAGACCCAACGGAAGTCTCCTTCATGGGGAAATCTATGCCAACCCCACATATGGCCATAGAAGCTGCTGCATACGAAGCGCTTGCTCGCCTTCGATTCGCGGTACCCTATGCCAGCGAACGGGGGTATTATTACTTCCCGAGTCGTGCAGCACCAGGAGAAGTAGCATCTTTTCCCGGTGGACGAATCGAGAGACCCAGTACTGGCAAACCTGGCCTAGTATGTCATCACTCAAGAACGTTTGACCCAATGAGTGATGGGTTATCTCCAGAGCCTCGCTGATTTGAATCCTCAGATCGCCATCGGCAGACCACTGAGGCCCGACCAGGAGAGACGCGTTCACCGACTCGTCAATCCGCTTCCTCCGATAGAAGAAGAGTGTGCCCCAATTCCAAAGACGTTTTCTCAGGACCCTGTCCATTTACCGTTGTCATTGTAGACGTCACTGCTATGCTTATTGACTCAGCATTTATTTTTTTGTGTTGCAATTTATGCGTGGTATCCTAAATTTGTGTGATGAATTAAATTCTTAGTTCCAATCAATGTGAGTAGTTTTTACTGCTGTAATTTTTTTACTAACTGTTTTCACTATCGGTAGTTTCTGAAGTGAGATTTTTCCCTGAGCTGTCGCGGCATATATCTCTTCACGACATAGATTTTTATTTCCGCAGCACCACGACAGCAGACGCACAACCACAACCACTCGACCTCGTGCACTGATTGCAAATCCACATGCACATTTTTGCACCTAACTGATCACCTCACAGGCACCACAGTCTCTAAAGGAGAGATTAGTGGGTAAATATTCGGGTACTAGTTACCTCCAGTACACCGACAACGGTTAGGACCCGACACCATACTTAATCCTCATGATCACCGCCACCGTGGAGAGCTAACACTCGAGCGGCCGCATCGCGACGATCATCGAAGATCATCACGCACAAGAGCACAGAGAACCCCAACAACGCCGCCAACCCTCCACACACCAGGATCACGTACCAGTCCGGCATCACCTCCGCCATTGCAGCCTCATTTCGAGCTCCTGCAAACAGAAATGGAGGAGAAGGAAGGAGGAGGAGAAGCAAGGGCAGGTGTGAGGAAGAAGAAAGGAGCACCTCAGTCGTTTTATAGCTCAAGATCGGTGTATGGTAGGCGAAGTCCACCAGCGCCGCTCGTTGCCCGATCGCCGGTGTTCGGAGGCGAATCCGCGAGCAGTGCCGACAGCGCACTTGCCCGCGAGGTGAGTGCACGCTGTGCCGGCAGCTAGCACACCGCACACTACCGCAATACAACCTAGATGTCCTACGCGCTAGCCGTCGCCGGTGGAGAAAGTGCGGGAAAGCACGCAAGAGAGAGGGAGAAGAGAGAGCCATAGGTAGAAGAAGAGGCCAACAGTGGGCCCCGGGTCCACCTGTCTGCCAGAGAGAGCACTGTGCTCTCGGGTACGACCAACGTATTTTAGTAGTTTAGATTTTTAATCAAAATTTTACTATATCTAACAGTAGAATTTATCGTAAAATTTTTCCATGCAACGCCAGCATGCCACACTGTAGTTTTGCACCACTTATGGCCCACTCACTGTAGCCACATCTTAATTGCATAAATATGATGGTTATTTTTGTGATATTATTTTTGAAAAGTAGGAGTATTTCTTTTCTAAACAACCCCTAGCAAATCTCGAGGACGAGATTTTTCTTAAGGGGGGTAGTGTTGTAACACCCCAAAGATTTAACCATGAATTTTTGAATAAAATTTTGCCAAGGAATTAAATTTTTACTTTCTGGATTTTCTTTTGATTTCAGAACCCCTTTTTCTTTAATATTGTGAAGTCTTTACCTAAAGGGAAAACTTTCCAAGAATATTATTGAACTTGTATACCCTCTCAAGAAAAACAATTCTTTTATCAGTGGATTTATTTGCATAATTGTTTTTCTTGAGCTTTATTCTTTTAAAATGATTTTTCATAAGTTTGAGGGCCTCTTTTGCACTGCAACCATTTGACAAATGCATTTAAAATTTTCATCAAAATTTGGGGATGTCATGTGATGTTTTTAAATCACTCTGATGCAAAAAATATCTTTTATTCATTGGAGATTTTAAGCTCTACCCCTAGTTTTCAAAACTGGTCCAGTTGGTAAAATTTCACTACAACCTATTTAAACATTTCTTTAAAAATTGCATAAACATTTGGAGATGTCAGTAGATGCATATAATTCATTTTTCTGCAAAAACCCATGATTGTTCTTTGAAAAATTTGAGCAAATCATCCTGTTTTGCTCTCTGGTCCAGTTGGGTGTTTTGTACTACAACTCTATTTTCTTCTTCTCTAATGCCCATGATCTTCCTCTTGCTTATAAACCACCCTACAAAACCCTTAAGTCCAGGAGAGTGGCCCCATGGGAGTAAATTTGGTCCATGTAATGATGCCCTTTACCTTCTGTCCAGAATTGGTTTTCTCAAAAACTTGCACTAACAAGTTTCTATCCTTGACAAACTAACCTTGCCACCCTCTTTAGCATCTAAAGAGACACTGATCTGGAGATTTTGGCCACCCCAAGAGTTGCCTAGATGCCCTTGGCATTCTGTCAAACACCCTGAGTGCATGAGCAATTTTGGCATGAGATTTAGTTTACATAGTGGACTTGATCCCCTTGCCGAACCAACATGTCCACTAAGTCTCTAGACTACCCTAACCTAGTCCTGTTAAACCCCAGCTCCGCCCAAGCCTCCTGGCATGCGCTGGCATTGCGTCGAGCACTTGGCGTGCGTGCTCTGGGCGCGACCAGAGCGCGTGTTTTGCACAAGCGTGCACCCGAGTCGCCGCGTCTCGTTGCCGCCTCCCCCACGCCCGTTCTGATCCTCTTCCACTCGCAGCCAACGCGCCCCGACTCCTCCCTCGCTGCAGAGCCACCTGGCCCCCTCTTGGCGCCCTACAGCGCCACCGACGAAAGCCGCCACCGCCGCTCCGACAACTTCTGCCGTGGACGGCGCTGCCTGAGCCACCCGCGCTCGCCAGCTTGCCGCTGGAGTAGTGCCCGCTCGTCCTCTAGTCTCCGCCGCCATCCCCAGCCTCGACAAGTCGTTCTGCGAGCTACAGAATGATGGTTCGCCGATCTTATCCACGGCCGTCGTCGGAGCCGACCTTGGCCGCCTATATATAGGAGCCCCCGAGCTCGTTCAGCCCCTCAGGCAACCTCAAGCCGCCCCCCTAGTGCCCCCTCAGCCAGCAAACAACAAAAGGATGCTTTCTCCCTCGTCTTCGGCAGGTTCGGCCACCGCCACGCTCCGGCTCTGTTCGTCACGAGCAGGCCCTCCCCCGTAGCACCACCACCCGACTCCACTTGGTCTTGCGAAGCCGCCCAAACCATCAGCTTCGACGGAAAGCCACCATGGCCCGAACCCTCAATTCCTCCCAAAGCTGCAGTCCGCCACAGAGCTCGCCACCGGCGACTCCCTTCGTCCCCGCCAGCCTGTCGACCACCAGGAGGACCGCCCTGGTCTGGCGGATCCATCCCCGCCCTTGGAAAACCGTGGGGAGCCGCCGTTCGCCGGTGTCGATCGCCGGAGCCCCGCCTCTGTTCGGCCAGAGGAGGAAGGAGGCGGGGGCGACTGGTCAAACCTGACCAGTGGGCCCCCTGGACCCACTTTCAGTGACCCGCGCCGGTCCACGTGGTCTAAGTGGAGGCGTAAACTCAAAGTATGTCTTCGACGTGTATCTATTCGAAACGTTTTTTTTCTTTTTCTGTTTTATTTAAAAACAAAATTTTACTGAAACTTTGACTGGCTATATCTTTTTACATAAAACTCCAAATGAGTTGATTCTTCTTCCTACCTCTCTCAAATTTCATCTAGTTTATTTTAAGATTTATTTAAAAAATAATTAGGAATTTTTTTGTACTGTTTTAAAGTTTGTGTTAGTTTGAATATTTTCAAAAATAGGAGTTTGAAGAAGGAGACCACTTTCAAAAGTGCACCCCCCTCTTGCATACTCTTGAAGGCAAGCATTCTGAACCCTGGCATAATATTTTTGTGTGTTGTTCGATACGGTTACAAGACCACCTTGACATGGAGCATTCATTATTTTATGTGATGATATGATCATACTAGTGAGTGCATAATGAATGTCCTTGCTGTTGGAAAATGGTTATGCTTGTGACAGTAATCATCCTCGTATGCCTTTCATGCCTACTGGAAAGAAGCCGGGAAAGCCTCTGTCTTGGGTAGACACGAGCTTGTCCCTAGTTCCTTGTCGAGATGGTTGTGTCCGGTATGGCATGATGAGGTATGATGAGTGGTGATTCTGTCTGTTGGTTGAAATATATTTGTTATGCTAATCATGCAGGGAATACTTAACCTCCTGAGTCGACCGTAGATCGAATCTTGTTCCAGCAACCCCCATACTTGTTTCATACTACCACTTGTCCCTGCCATAGGTAGGGTACGGTTCAGTAAGTCGTCAACCCCTTTCTAGCACACATCGTATAGAGAGGCCATGGTGGAAGATACCGGCTGTATCCAGTAGGCATGCCACCTAGTCAGGGGGCATGGGTGTTTCTGGTTGTAGCCGAGGGGGTAGCTCCCCTAGTTTGCGTGCGTTATAAATTTTGTGATCCCATGCTAATCGAGGTTGTAGCCTCCCCACTTAGAGTTTTGCTTAACGAGTGTCGTGGGTGATTCCAGACACCGATAAGTCAGGCTGGTGTGTGTGGTCAGGTGTGTTTTCAATTAAAAGACTTTGTTATATTATGACCTGTGACAGTCTGGGATGGGTCATGGTTAAGGACTACAGTCTGGGATGGGTCAAGTGTCGGTCTTAGTGTCGGTCTTCGGAGGAAAAACTGCTAAACCAGAACATCGATTATGACATGTGACATATGATGATTATAATTATTATTATTGTGGACTAATCTGTTATATTATTTGAATTATTGGGTATCCCTGGGACGGTTTTACCTCCTGGATATTCACTGTAATTATTCTCTTATAAGCCCTTTATGTGGTGTCGCTAGACGCCCGACTGCGGCATGCTTGTCATTTATATCACTTATAAGCCCTTTATGTGGTGTCACTCAGACACCCGACTGTGGCATGCTTGTTATTTAAATCACTTATAAGCCCTTTATGTGGTGTCGCTCAGACGCCCAACTGTGGCATGCTTGTTATTTAAATCACTTATAAGCCCTTTATGCGGTGTCGCTCAGACGCTCGACCGTGGCATGCTTTAAATTATTATCCTTTCGAGGCGTCGCTTCAGACACCCGATCGGTGCATTCTATTCCTGCTCTATTATTGTATACTCAAGTTATGAATAACCTGTCTGTGTGCATCATGGTTTTTTTCTATTTTTGTGATTTACATTGTGATTATAGAATAATTCTGAGCATGATTATCATCTGATATATTATACCTGTGCTCATAATGTTTGCGAGTACATTCAAAGTACTCACTGGCTTGTCCCTGGCTATTGTCTTGGCCAGATTTCTTGCATGGAGAGGAGCGTTGCGATGACAGCCCTGGAGCCTACGCAATGATGATAGCAGCCTCGCGAAGATAGGAGTTATCCTGGTCAGCTGTTTCTGTGGGAAATGGAGTCCCATAGACGCTGATGTACCACAAACCGCTTCCGCCATCAACCACTAGCAACCTTGTGTTGTACTCATAGGCCAGAATGGCCTTGTACTACATATTATGTATTTTTCCTTGGAGTTTCTGTATCAAGTTGGTGCCTCATCAGCTAATAATAATCCTGGGGCTGGTGAGCACAAAGGCCATTTTCTGGGAAATTAATACCCGAAAAACCGGTCATCACACCTGCTCCCAATCCGGCCAACATTTTAGAGCCGTCAAAGTGCATGATCTAGTTAGAGTACGTGCCGTACTCTTTAGGGAGTTCGGTTTCCGTCCATTTGGCGATGAAGTCAGCTAATACTTGCGACTTGATAGCCCACCGAGGCTTGTATGTTAAGTCAAACAGAAGGAGCTCGATGGCCCACTTAGCAATCCGGCCTGTGGCATCACGATTATTTATTATATCATTTAGTGGTACCTCAGAGGCCACCGTAATCAAACACTTTTGAAAGTAGTGTCGCAACTTTCGGGATGACATGAAGACCGCGTATGCTATTTTTTGATAGTGTGGGTATCGGGATTTGCATGGGGTGAGGATCGTGGATACATAAGAGACCGGCCTTTGAAGCTGGAATTTGTATCCGTCCACCTCTCATTCGACGACGAGTACAACGCTTACAACTTGATGTGTTGCAGCTATATACAGAAGCATGGGTTCGCCGATAGTTGGCGCTGTTAGGACTGGATTATTGGCCAATAAGGTCTTAATTTCATCAAGTCCGGCCGCGGCTGCATCTGTCCACACAAAGTGTTCGGTACGCTGAAGAAGGCGGTAAAGAGGCAATGCCTTTTCTCCTAACCTGGAGATAAAGCGGCTCAAGGCAGCCACGCATCCAGCTAATTTCTGGATGTGTTTGAGGTTTGTTGGTATAGCCAACTGCGACAAAGCTCAAATTTTTGCCGGATTAGCTTCAATTCCTCTATTGGAAACAATGAAGCGCAGCCGTTTTCTAGAGGGGACGCCGAAAATGCATTTCTCCGGATTCAGCTTGATGTCGTATGTTCGTAAGTTGTCGAACGTAAGCCTCAATTCTTCTATTAAGGTTTCGACGTGTCTTGTTTTTACGACTACGTCGTCCATGTATGCCTCCACTGTTTTGCCGATTTGCTTTTCCAGGCATGTTTGAATCATGCGTTGGTATGTTGCGCCGCCATTCTTAAGCCCGAAAGGCATAGTGTTGAAGCAGAACGGGCCATATGGCGTTATGAAAGTTGTTGCAGCTTGGTCGGACTCTGCCATCTTTATTTGATGGTATCCAGAGTATGCGTCGATGAAACACAGCGAGTCGTGTCCGGCTGTGGCATCGAGGATTTGATCGATGCGAGGGAGGGGAAATGGATCCTTGGGGCAAGCCTTGTTAAGGTCTTTGAAGTCGACGCACAGGCGCCAGGATTTTTCCTTCTTTAGTACCATTACCAAGTTCGCCAGCCAATCCGGATGTTTGATATCTCTGATGAATCTGGCCTCAAGTAGCTTGGTTAGCTCCTCCCCCATAGCTTGCCGTTTGGGCTCTGAGAACCACCTTAGGGTCTGTTTAACAGGTTTGTATCCCTTCAGTATGTTAAGGCTGTGTTCGGCCAATTCGCGTGGGATGCCCGGCATGTCTGATGGGTGCCAGGCAAAGATATCCCAGTTCTCGCATAAGAAGTCGCGTATTGCAGCATCCATAGCAGGGTTCAACTGTGTCCCGATGGAAGCTGTCTTCATGGGGTCCGTTGGGTGGACTTGGAATTTGACTATCTCATCTGCGGGTTTAAATGAGGTGGACTTGGGTCGCTTGTCGAGTATCACGTCGTCCCTGTCCACAATGGCATGCAGCATTGTTAATTCTTCTGCCGCTAGGGCTTCGGATAGTGCCTCCAAGGCTAGTGCTGCAGTTTTGTTTTCGATGCGGAGTGCGACGTCTGGATCACTAGCTAGAGTGATAATTCCATTGGGTCCGGGCATTTTAAGCTTCATGTACCCGTAATGGGGTATGGCTTGAAAGCTTGCAAACGCGTCCCGCCCTAGAAGGGCGTGGTATCCGCTGTTGAAATGAGCCACTTGGAAGGTGATTTCTTCAGACCTGTAATTCTCTGGGGTGCCGAATACCACATCGAGTGTGATTTTCCCGCACACCATGCCTCCCGACTAGGGATAATTCCCCTGAAGGTTGTGCCGCTTTGTTCAATGCGGCTTTTGTCAATCTCCATCTTCTTGAGTATTTCTTCGTAGATTAGGTTTAATCCCCTTCCGCCGTCCATGAGTACTTTAGTGAGCCGAAAGCCGTCCACTATTGGGCTGAGGACCAGAGCGGCCGGCGCCCGGACGGACTGGAATTGGGGTTCATCACTGGCATTGAAGGTTATAGCAGTGTCGTTCCACGGATTTATTTTTGCCACATGGCAAATTTCAGCGGAGCTTCGATGCGCTCGCTTGCGCCTATTGTTTGAGGCGAAGGTCTCGAAGACTGTCAGTACTGTATTGTGTTCCTTGGAGGGATGTGGTTCTGCTTTATGGTTCTCGAGGATATCTTCGCCACTCTTAGCTACCTGCCGGAGTATCCAACATGCTCTAAGGCTATGGGTCGGCGTTGCATCCGGCGTGCTGTGAAGCTTACATGGCCCGTTAAGCCATTCTTCCAATACGGTTCCACGCCCTGGGGCGGGTTTTGGTTTCTTGGGAATTGAGTTGGTCGACTTACAAGAGTTTGGCCATTTAGTTCGGACAAAGGTTCTGGTGAGGGCCGTACTATCCAAAAATTCTGTTTGGGTCTTCCAGGCACTTTCCATCACACAGTACTTCTGCACTATGGTTGCCAAGTCCGTAAAGTGCACTATGTCACGGCGACTTATAGCATTAAGGAGTCCTTTGTTCATGCAATTTCTGCAGAAAAGAGAGACTACGTCCTCCTTGTGGCAGTCCTTGACTTTATTAAGAGCAAGGAGAAATCTGGCCCAGTAACGGTGTGCTGTCTCCTGGGGCTGCTGCCTAATATGGGAGAGACGGTTTAAGTCCGAGCAGGCGTCGTTGACTGAATCCGGATTCTTATCCGATCTGATGCCCGGGGGCGCGGGAAGTACTGAGCTCGACAGTTCGGGATCTGGAGAATTACCTAATCCCTTCGGCCCAACGCCCGATTCTAAGTCCGGGACCTGGGTCATGTCTTCTTTGGGTGGGTGTTCGGCTCACTGAGTTCGGTGATCTGGACATAATTTGTCCTCAAAGTTGAGGGGCAACCCACGTGTGGTTCCTCCACTACCGCTATCTCATGGGTGGCCGACGGGGATCTAATGTCCCTATGGTCGGGTTTAAGCCCAATCCGGTCGTAGTCCATAGCGACTCCCAAAGCGGCAATGCGATCCAAGAGCTCGTTAAGAGAGGAGAGCTCCATCGGATCCATCTGTTCGGCGAGCTCCGAATTGATGCGAAGGTTATGCGTGATGACCCGAGAGGTCATCATCGGCACGACAGCCGATGGGGCGGTCATAATGAAGCCACCCAGCCGAAGAGTCTGGACTACAACCAGTGCTTCCCTAGAGGTGATGTCGTCCTTGACAACAAGACGAGCCATCGAGCCTTTGCAGCGACGACACAGAGAAACTCTCAATGAATGCACCAATGTCGGTGTCAAAACAGACGGATCTCGGGTAGGGGGTCCTGATCTGTGCGTCTTAGGCTGATGGTAACAGGAAGCAAGGGACACAATGTTTACCCAGGTTCGGGCCCTCTCGATGGAGGTAAAACCCTACTTCCTGCTTGATTAATATTGAAGATATGTGTAGTACAAGATTAGATCTACCACGAGATCGTAGAGGCTAAACCCTATGAGCTAGCCTATGATGGTATGATTGTAATTGTGATCGGCCTTCTAAGGACCATCCTCTCCGGTTTATATAGACACTGGAGGGCTAGGGTTTACATGGAGTCGGTTACAAGGAAGGAAACATAATATCCGGATCACCAAGCTTGTCTTCCACGCAAAGGAGAGTCCCATCCGGACATGAGACGAAGTCTTGAGTCTTGTATCTTGACGCTTCTATAGTCCGGACGATGAATATAGTCTGGCTGTCCGGATACCCCCTTATCCAGGACTCCCTCACCAAGGTGTTGGTTTTGAACGAAAGTTCAATGCCAATGGAGTTGAGTGGGAAGAAGATCAATATCCCAAGACGAAGTTTGTTCCTCAACAAGAGAAGTATGATCCTACTTCCTTTAAGGGGACACAAGCTCAAGATGATCTTCCTCCACAAGACCACAAGCAAAAAGGCAAGGACAAGCTTCAAGAGGAGATTGATGCATTTGAAGAAGCTCCTAAGGCCTTGGTCAAGTGGGTTCCCAAGACTACGTCAAGTTCTACTTCATCAAGTACGACTACAACTCCAAGGATTCCCATCAAGATGATGTGGATCCTGAAGAAGAAGAACTAGAGAGTTCTTGAGGGTGACTCTGCCAACATACTTCACTCATATCTTTTTGGCAACAAAAAGTGCAATCAACTTCCACATCTTGCACTAGTTCAAGGAGTCACAAACCCTCTTGTTGGTAAGACAAGGGCCAAGGTAACCTAATGCTTTCATGGACATCATCTTGTGTGTGCATCACTCTATGTCTATGGAAATACTTGTTTGTTCCTTGTGGGACTAACCCGTGTAGGTATTGAAAGTGCAACTCACTCCAAACGATTGCTCCAAATGATCTTCATCAACATTGAGCATCCACATCTTCAACACCTACATGAAGTCATCATCGACAAAACCCAAGGTTAGTTCATCCCTCTAAGGGGGGATCTCACATCTAGGGGGAGCTTAACTCTAAGAATTGAGTCAAAGCAACTCTAATGGTGTGAACACATCAATGCATTATGTAAAAGTGGTAACCCCACTTGAGCTTAAACGATGAGTATGACCTATGATCAAATGTTCTCATTTGACTCCTAAGTCAATATACTCATATATAGATGACCTAGTCATCGCCAACTGTTTGATAGATGCTAGAATTGGTTGTGCATGCTTTGCCACATATTTCATTTGCCATTTTATTGTGTGAGCATGTTGGTTGCATATTTAACTCATTCGAGGACATCCACTTGTTGCTTTGATTGATTGGCTTCTTTTTCTTTTGCCAAGTGGATGAACAAGAATGCCTAAGAACCTTCTCTAGCTATCTATGCTTTTCTTGTCTCAAACTCTATTCATGCTACATCACAAAATTAGATCAAGTCAGATTCGAACCACTCTGTGTGAGGAGCACTCGGAGTCCCCGATTCGTCATAGACTTAAACTTCCAAAACTTCTTTGTGCGTTTCGGTCTGACCGATTCTTCCATTTCGGTCATACCGAGATCACTAAGTCGATCTAAGTTTTTAATCTCGGTGCAACCGATTTGAACATTTCGGTCACACCGAGCTGCTGTAACTGTCAACAGTTATGCATCTCGGTGCCACCGAGTTGTTCCACTCGGTCACACCGACAGGGTCGGGCTATATATACTCACGGGCAAAAATTTGGAAACTTTCTCCAAACCTCTTTGCCCGCGCATAGCTCGTTCTGCCTCCAGGGTCTCCGGATCATCCTCTTCGTCGCCAGCCGCCTCCAGTCGCTGGTCTCCTCCGCCGTCAACGGAATTCAACCCCACTATTACCGTCGTAGCGAGTTCATCGCCAAGCTAGGGTATGGACTCGATCACAGTGCTATCCCCGTCTGATTCCTAGCACATTGTGTTCATCATGATTCTTGCCACGATTGAAACGATTCTATCCAGTCAAAATAATCCATAGATTAGAAGTGAATTGGAAATTTAGGGTTAGGTTTCTGCCAAAACCATCTCGGACCCACCGAGTTGGAGAACTCGGTTCCACCGATTCGGCTAAGGCCATTGCACAAGTGATTCCTGGTCTGACCGAGAATTGAAAATCGGTGTGACCGAGTTCAGGACTTTGTGAAACCCTAGCAGTCTCGGTGCCACCGAACTGTGACTCGGTCTGACCAAGTTCACTAGTTTAGGTTCCAAAAGTTGCTTCGGTATCACCGAGTTTGCAAATCGGTTGATCGGAAATGCTTTCTGTGGGAAACTAAAACTAAGTTTTTGAATCATTCTTTTGCAAAAACCTCTGTATTTTGTGATGCTCATCCACTCTATCTCATCTATATTTGCTCACAGGGTCTGCAGTCAGTGTTTGCAATATGTCTGATCAAAGTGACAGCCAGAACAAGCTAGAGGAGCAGATTCACATGAGTGAGGGCACTAGTCCCTCTAGCACCTCAGATGATGGCAGCAGGAGCACCCCAAGCAACTTGCCCAAAGCTGCCACCAGGGCTAGAAAGAAGAGAACCTCAGACTCTGAGGATGAAGGCTATGTGGCAGTTGAGGATGAGGCCACTTCCAAGAAGAAAGTGCTCAGAAAGGAATATGGCACAATTGCAGCCACCAAGCCAGGTCTAAATAGGAAAGTTCCTGCCAAGAGGACACCTATGCTGAAAGTCAGAGCATCAACTCAAGCATCTGAGAAATCTGATCCCAAAGAGGCTGCTGCAGAAGGGAAGAAGAGGAAGGAAAGTGTTAAGAAGACCATGGCCAGAGTTGTTGGACAACCTTCCATGATGGAAGAGGAGGAATAAGAAGAGGCTGCTGCTCCAGCACCCAAGGCTCAAAAGCTTATGGGTGATGCTATTAGGTCAGGGGCTGCATCATCAAAGCCTAAAGAAGCACCCAAAGCTGCCTCCAAGCCCAAGACTGCACCTAAGAGGAATACCAGAAACATACCAGCTGCTGAGAAGAACAAGGCCCCAGTGCTTGAAGCTGTTGCTGAAGAGGAAGATGATGAAGAGCATATCTTGAGAAAGTTGAAGCCAAAGATTCCAGACCACAATGATGCTCGTCCTGTGGCTGAGAACATGAAGCTGAGGAAGGATGCAGGACTCAGATAGTGGAGGTTGTCTGATCCTTATGGTATCAGGAGAAGGACTACTGTTGACTACAGGTTCCACACTAAAGAACAGCAGGATTTCTATGAGACTGTGCTGCTGGACAAGAAACCTATTGTATGTGACATGAGGTGGGTGGACTGGAAATACATCAAGGAGAATGAGGAACACTATCCTGGAGTATTTGACAGTTTTAGTGGTTGTGGAGTTGTAGACTTTGTTGGACAGAAGTTCACAAAGTGGAATGATGAGCTCATAATGCAATTCTACTTCACAACACACTTCTATCCAGATGGCAGGATAGTATGGATGTCTGAAGGTACTAGATACCAATCAACTATTTAAGAATGGGCAAATCTGATCAATGCACCTAAGGAGAAAGAAGATGACTTGGATGTCTATGCCAAGAAGAAGAATGATCACAATTCTATGGCACACATGTACAAGGAGATCCCAGATAAAGCTCTTGAAACTCATAAGTTTGGATCTGTACATTATCTTCTGTCAGGACTGCCAACCATCAATTGGATCCTCAGGCATACTATCTTGCCCAAGTCAGGTGACCACAACATGATCAAAGGCCATGCAATAAACTTGCTACACATATTTGATGTGCCACAGAAGTTCAAGGTCATGAGCCTCATAGTTGAGACTATCAAGAGGACAGCAGCTGACCAGAAGAGAAGCTGTGGGTATGCCCCACAGATCCCAGGAGCTGATTAACTCCAAGATGGGCAGAAGCAGATACTTGCTAGACAAGGATCACATTGCTATCTATCCAGATTTTGAGGACAACCAAGTGGTTATGAATGAAGATGAACCATCTTCTGTGCATGCTCAAGCAAAGAAGGAGAAGGCAAGGACAAAGAAGGCTACCAAGATGCCAACAATGGAAGAGGCATCTCAGTACTTTTTGAAGAGCAAACAAGATCAACTAGGCTACTTGATTGCATCCACTCTGAGGATTGAGAAGGGGTTGGCCACCTTGACTCAAAACCAGGAGAGCCTGGAGAGGATCATGGAGCAGAAGTTCTATGACTTGGATGTGAAGGTAACTGAGATCCAGTCTGTTGTTGAGCAGCTTCAGGATGATATGCAGGAGAGGAAGGGCAAGACAACCACTAATGCATTTGCCAGAGTGCCTAGAGCTCAGAGATCAGTTGCAGTGCCAGTGACAGACACCAGAGCCACTTCATCTGCACTAGCTACAGCTCCAGTGCAACCAGCTCCAACACCTCCAGCTCCATCCACATCAACTGAAGTCTTCGTCCAAGGAGCCATCTCTACACCACCACCTGAAGATCAAGCCTGAGAGTTAATTTAGTACTATGCATTTTCTATGAACTTTTTGGTAACTTGTTGCCAAAGGGGGAGAAAAATGTATAGATCATAGGCTTCGAGAGAGAGTGTTGCTTTTTTTCTCTCTTGCTTTGGTGGTTGAACTTTATTTGCTTGTTTGAGATACTTTACGTCTGTGTGATACCTGGATGATCATGTGTTTGATCATATGCTACATTTATGCTTGTTGAATGACATTATCCCATTTATCTCTATATGATTATTCACTTTGCTTGGTGATGAGTGCATGTATTCAATCTTTACTATTTTGAGCGCTCCACCAAGATGTATGTGACATGGAAGAGTAACCCATGAGCCTAACTCCTTGTGCATTTGCAGTCCAAAGAAAATCTTAAACTATGAACAAATTTAGGGGGAGCTCTTGCTTATCACATACTTCTCAAAGCGACAATGTTTTTCACTCTTATTATTATTTGTCGAAGCTTTGATCTATATGTTGTCATCATTTACCAAAAAGGGGGAGATTGAAAGTGCAACTATCCCTAGGTGGTTTTGGTAATTCCTAACAACATATAGCTCATTGAGCTAACATCATTCCAAGATGAACATTTCAGGAAAAGCTCAATGAATGGCATGGCATGGATGAGGAAAGTGGATCCCTCAAAATACTAAGGATAAAAGGATTAGCTCAAGCTCAAAAGCTCAAGACTCTACATTTTACATTTTAGTGATCCAAGATCACATTGAGTCTATAGGAAAAGCCAATGCTATCAAGGAGGAATGATGTGTTGTTTAATGAGTTTCTTGCTCCACGGTGCTTAGTGATATGCTCAAAAAACCTCAACTGCTTCCTCATATCCACATATGACCTAAACCAAAAGTCAAACTCGGCCCCACCGATTCTTTCTATCCGGCGCCACCGAATTTAGATGTCATAGCCACTGCCACAAACCCTAGGCAAATCGGTCTCACCGAGATGGGATTGTAATATCTCTGTTTCCCTTCGTAACGTTTCGGTACCACCAAGATGAGCGATCGGTCCCACCGAGATTGCAATGTCAACTCTCTGTTTCCTTTCCGTAACATTTAGGTCCCACCGAAATGAGCGAACCGGTCCCACCGAGTTTACCTGACCAACTCTCTGGTTAGCTTATTACCAAAATCGGTCTCACCGAGTTTGTGTAATCGGTCTCACCGAGATTACGTTATGCCCTAACCCTAACCATATCGGTCCTACCGAGTTGCATGTCGGTCCCACCGAAAATCCTAACGGTCACTAGGTTTACTAAATCGGTCTGACCGAGTTTGTTGATTCGGTCCCACCGAGATTGGTAAATTGTGTGTAAAGGTTAGATTTTGTGTGGAGGCTATATATACCCCTCCACCTCCTCTTCATTCGTGGAGAGAGCCATCAGAATGAACCTACACTTCCAACTTACCGTTTCTGAGAGAGAACCACCTACTCATATGTTGAGGCCAAGATATTCCATTCCTACCATATGAATCTTGATCTCTAGCCTTCCCCAAGTTGCTTTCCACTCAAATCTTCTTTCCACCAAATCCAAATCCTGTGAGAGAGAGTTGAGTGTTGGGGAGACTATCATTTGAGCACAAGAGCAAAGAGTTCATCATCAACACACCATTTGTTACTTCTTGGAGAGTAGTGTCTCCTAGATTGGCTAGGTGTCACTTGGGAGCCTCCGACAAGATTGTGGAGTTGAACCAAGGAGTTTGTAAGGGCAAGGAGATCGCCTACTTTGTGAAGATCTACAGCTAGTGAGGTAAATCCTTCATGGGCGACGGCCATGGTGGGATAGACAAGGTTGCTTCTTCGTGGATCCTTCGTGGGTGGAGCCCTCCGTGGACTCGCACAACCGTTACCCTTCGTGGGTTGAAGTCTCCATCAACGTGGATGTACGATAGCACCACCTATCGGAACCACGACGAAAATATCCGTGTCTCCAATTGCGTTTGAATTCTCCAAACCCTTCCCTTTTACATTCTTGCAAGTTGCATGCTTTACTTTCCACTGCTAATATACTCTTTGCATGCTTGCTTGAATTGTGTGAAGATTGCTTGACTTGTGCTAAGATAGCTAAAATCTGCCAAAGACTAAAATTGAGAAAATGATAAGTTTTTAATTGGTCAAGTAGTCTAATCACCCCCCCTCTAGACATACTTCCGATCCTACAACGCCCGAACACGCCTGATCCCAGCGTCGGTCGGTGACAGGAGGACGGGGACGCCTTCGGCACTGAGCTTCCACGAGCCCAACACGCGCATGTCAGGTGGCACAAAGCAGTTCACCTCATGGAGGAGGTACGCATCACACTCGTGAAGGTGACGACGGCCGAAGCCATTGGCCGCCGCTCCATCGCCGGAGAATCGGTGGGCCATCGGTGGTAGCTGCAGACAGGGAGAGAGATGGGGTATCGACTGCGAGAGAGGGAGAGAGATGCGGTGAGGGAGTGTGCGACAGAGCGGTACTTATAGGGGGGCGCGGGAGGCGAGCGGGCGACAACCTTGTGTGCGCGTGGCGGCGAGCCTTCGCTGCGCCGCCCGTGAGGAATCGGTGGAAGGCTGGCCGGCGACAGTCTTGGCATTGATTCCCCACGGGAAACCGAGGCGATGAGGACGACGAGCGCGCCTGGTCGCTGATTCGACGGCCCTCCCAGGCTTTCGCGCCAAAATTGTTTTCCCCGGCGCCCCATCGCGTCGGGTTCGGCCCGGGTCCGCCGGCGCAAAATTCGGCCGTAACCGGCGAAAAGTGGGAATCTATGGGCGCGACTGGGCCGATTTTTGGGCGCCGACGATAAAAAAAGGACTTCGAGGGGTTTGTTGGGGGCGCGGCTGGAGATGCTCTTACACGATTAGTGCAACTAGAACATAGTACGTGCGGTCGTTGATCTGTCTGCCGAGTGTTTCATTGTTTCCTTCTCTGGTGGGTGGGACCCATTCACGTTGTCCGTATCATTTTTTTTACAATTAAGCCCGTGATCGACAACGAGCACTGCTGATGATATATTTTCAACTAAACACAGGAAGCTCTGCGAATAAGTTTAAACTTATGACGGCCTTCAGTTGGCACTCTCTATCACTGATCTCTGGCGTCCGTCCATACTTCGAGGAAGTTCACAAGAAGTAGAGGTTCATTTAGACAGAGGACAGACCCGAGTGTGGACCCAGAGACCAATCGAATCATTTCTTGCTTGCGGATCACAAGCATCTTTCATCAGCCCCCTTAATCACCAAATTACTTACTGTAAAATTGTAATGAGGATCTCAAACGCAGATCTACGTAGTTGTCTCTTTTTGTAGTGTAGAGAACAATTACGATTCCATGGCGCGGCATCCAATTCCACTACTAGCCGATAGCGGCGGCTAGGGCGGCTCGTTTGAACGCGCTGATTGGCGCTGTTGGGCCATCGGTGGTATCTGGGCCGCCTTCGGCTGGGTATGAGGCCTAGAACGAAGGGGTCGCAGGTGGGCCGGTGTCCTTTGGGCCGGATTCAGTGGGGTTATCGGACGAGGCAGTCGTTTACGTGCGAGAGGCATGCAATGATCCGTCGAATCCCTCAGTTCCCATCGTGCGCCGTAGGGTTTGCCGAGTTCCTCATCGTCGTACAGATCGTGGGGGCCGTGCCCGTCGCATCCCACCGCTGCTCATGGCGGGTCGGGGGAATGCGGGGAAGAGCGCGGCTGAGCCGGCTGGGTCGGCCCGTGCCGGTGTGCTGCCGCCGCCTGTCTCTGGAGGCGGCCGTGGTGTGGTGGTGCCACCGCCGACAGTGGGTTCTGGCCGCGGTGCCGGCGTTATTGCGGCAAACCGTAGCGTGCCGGTGGCGGGTCGGGGCGTGGCGCCTCGTGCTCCTGGCCGCGGGGCTGGAGCTCCCGGATTCCGCCCATCGGCCTCGGCTCATGTCGTGGCCGCGGGTAGGGGAGGCTTCGTCCGCCCGCTAGCGCCGGCTCCCCTTCCTGTTTTGGGACGGGGCGGTGGCCAGGAGGCTCAGCCGCCTGTGCAGCGGCCGGCGGTGCAATCCGGGACTGCGGCCGTGGGACGGGGTGTTGCGCAGGTAGTTCCTCGTGCGGCGCCGCCGCCTCACTATGTCGCGGGTCCTGTTGGTCCTCAGCCTCCTGCGCCGGGTGTGGCTCCGGATGGACGCGATGGTACTGCCCTTGTGGCAGTGCAGGCGCCTTCGGGCGGTCCGCCCCGTGCTGCTCCTCTGCCGCACTACGTCGCAAGGCCGGCTCAGAACCGCATGGGGCCGACACAGGCGAGGCAGAATTCTAGCAGAGTTTCAAATGATCCACCCCGAGGCCAGTGGGGGGATGATGGGTATGATGCATATGGTGATGGACAGCACCGAGGGTCCTCTTCCACGGGAGGAGGCCGTGGACATGCCTGGCAGAGTGACGGGTCTGCTGAGAGACCGTTTCTTGGCCCTGCAGGCGGATTTGTTGAGGGGTCCTCATGCCCGGACCACCGACAGAGAGGAGGCTATCGTGGCTATCGTGGTGGCTGGGGCGGGGGGCGTGGGAGGTTTCACCGACCGCCTCCGCCTAGGGCAGCTGCTGACCCTTCGGCTTCGGCAATGGAGACTGACCACGTTTCCTCAGAGCTTCCACCCCAGGCGATGGAGGTGGTGAATGCTTTGGCCATTGTTGAGATTCCTGATTCTGGGATGGGGACTGAGGCCACTAACAAGGCTGATGCAGAGAGGGCGTCCAAATATGCGCGTAAGAAGGAGAGGATGCTTTGTTACCGGTGTGGTGAGAAGGGCCACTTTATCGCTGAATGCGTGGCCGAGCTGTGTGAGTCTTGTGGTAAGCCTGCACATACCTCGGGAGATTGCCCGCTTCTGCGTGAGCAGGTTCTAGCTCTTACAGTGTATGGAGTATATTGTGCCGAGCTGATGTTCTTTGAGTCCCCAGCTGCGAGAGAGATTCCAGTTGATACTCAGAGCCTGACTACTGGACTGGTGAAGGTTACCCAGGGAGATGTCTCTGAGGCTCAGATTATGCAAAGGCTTCAGGAGCTGGCTCCGGGAGATTTTCAATGGGAGCTTATCTCCATTGAAGAACGCGTATTCAGGGTTGACTTCCCGTCGGTAGAGGACCTGCGGCGTCTGTTGAGCTTTGGGATCTGTAAGGTGCCAGGCACTAATTGCATTTTAGAGTTTCACGAGTGGAAGAAAGTGGAGCCTAAGGGGAAGCCTCTCACTCAGGTGTGGTTACGTTTTTCTGGGGCACCCTCTCAGGCTCTGACAGATGTTCCTGTTGTGGCTACTATGGGTATCATGGTTGGTAAAATGGAGAAAGTGGATATGGCATTCACTCGCGCCCAGGGGGTGGCCAGATTGCGAGTTAGTGTTTTGGACATCGAGTTCGTCACGGATGTGGTTAACTGGACCTATAAGGGAGAGGTGTTCCCCCTTGAGATTGAGTTTGAGGATGCCGAGTTGTTTGCTGAGGCGGTTAATGGTGCTGATGTGGATATGCTGGTGCTAGGGAGGAACCGACTAATGAGGCTGGACGAGATTTGTCCAATGGATCAGGATCAGTGGCTCAGGTGCCCGAGGCTGGATCCGGGGTAGAGCCGGCCCCAGCTACGTCAGTGCCTAAGAGCACATTGAGGATTGGATCTTTTCAGCCGGCGTCTGCTCCTCCTAGTCTTTGGATCGATCGGGTGGACTCTGATGATGCTTTCGAGTGCTCGCTCCCGGTGTTGGATTTTGGATCTGCTGTCCGTCCCGTGGTAGGAGGCCGCGGGATGGGCCTCTCCGAGACGACCTTGGGGAGGGGGAGGGACGTGGAGCCTCAGGTGGTTCCGTTCCTCCCAGGGTCCCCTGCGCGCTCGTGCAGCCAGATGGCGGCTGATTCGGTGGTTCTACCGAGGGGGGGGGAGTTCGGGGCAGGCGGCCATGACTTCCTCTCCTTCTACCCTCTTGCCGGTTATGGCAGCCTCACCATCGTTGGCCGGTCGAGGAGGGGTCCGTCTAGGGCAGGTGGCCTCGGACGTTTCCCGTGCGGGTCCAGTTTCTGCGGCGGTCTCTCCTGAGGAGCTGGGCGGGAGTCAGGGGCAGGTGGCCCCAGTCCTTCCGGCGCCTCCGGCTGTCGGGGCGGCGACACCCTCAGGCTTGAGGGCTGCGGTGGGGGGGGGGGGGGTGCTCGGGCAGGCAGCTCCGGCACCTTCTCCCCCCGGCTTCCCGTCCGTCCGACGGGGGAGTCCTTCGCCGCTGCCTCCTCCGAGTGCCGCTACTCGGGAGGAGGTTATTGCCTTTGGCGGGATCCCCGACCCGGTCTTTGAGGGGAGACGAATGAGTTCTCGTCTCCAGGAGCATCCGGAGGTTGATGATATGCAGCAAAGGTGCGCTATGAGGGCGGCCAAGCTTCGTGATATTGAGGTCACTACCGGTATGTCTGTCAACGTATCCAATTCTATTCTGCATTTTTCTACGGATGAGATTATTCATAATGCAAATCAAGTAGGGGTTTTGCTAGGGAATACCAATTCTGAAATTTCCAACTCGGTTAATGATCTCCTTGATCTGGAAGCGGAACGCGCTTTAGAAACCATTCGAAACCTAGCGGCAGTGAGGCCTATGAATGATGCTGAGATTGATGCGTTGGGGGTGAGAGTGCTTGACAATTTGTATGCGGACCTTGCACCATCCACTAATGAGTCCGACGAGGAGGAGGTTAGTGTAGAAGTTGTAGTGAATCAACCACCCGAGCCCGGTTATGAGGACCGGATGGTGGACAATGATAAACCCAAACGTAAGTGGAAGCGGAAGGTGTATCCCGCATCCGCGGTACGTAGGAGTGCTAGGATTCGTACGGCAAAAAAATTTAATGATGACTTATGAAAGGAATCTTTTAGAATAGCAGAGGTCTGAAGGACTTGGCTAAAAGAAGGTTTCTCGCTGAGGCGTCTCTGGAGCATCGATTAGATTTCATTGCTCTCTCTGAAACTGGTAGAGATAATTTTGCTCCTCAGTTTCTTTCCTCTCTTGCGGGTGGTGTTGATTTCGACTGGCATTGCCTACCTCCACGAGGACGATCGGGAGGCATCTTGCTGGGAGTGAGATGCAACTCCCTTGAGGTCCGGAGTGTAGTGATGGGCGACTTTGCGGTTAAGTTTCGGGTTAGGTCTAAAGTTGATGTTTCAACTGGGCTTTGGTGGCGGTTTACGGTGCCGCACAGCCGGAGCTTAAACCGGAGTTTCTGGCGGACCTGGTTCGAATTTGTGGGTCCGAGCAGCTTCCGATGTTGGTCGGGGGTGATTTTAATATCATTCGGAGGAGAGAGGAGAAGAATAATGATAACTTTGACGGCAGATGGTCGTTTATGTTCAATACCATTATTGAGGGCTTGGATCTAAGGGAGATAGAGCTTTCTGGTAGAAAGTTTACCTGGGCTAATGCTTTGCCAAACCCGACATATGAAAAGCTTGATCGAGTTCTCGCGAGCGTGGAGTGGGAACAGAAGTTCCCTCTTGTTACGGTATAAGCTCTCTCGCGGGGAATATCCGATCACACACCACTGTTCGTGGACTCCGGTGAGTCGAACTATGTGGGAAACAAAGACACCTTCTCATTCGAGATGGCCTGGTTCGAACGTGAGGGGTTCTTAGACCTCATTGCCAGGGAATGGGCTAAGGGTGTAGGAGGTAGGACGGCAATCGAGCGTTGGCAGAATAAAATTAGACATTTGAGAAGCTTCTTACGGGGTTGGGCTAAGCACCTCAGTGGGGTGTATAAGATTGAGAAGGATAGGCTCCTTTCTCTTATACAGGCCCTGGACATACAAGCTGAATCCGCGATTCTCCTGCCCGCTGAGCTCCAGGTTAAGACTGAAGCGGAGAAGAGGTTGAAAGAACTTCTCCGCGAAGAAGAGTTGAAGTGGGCGTTGCGAGCTAAGGTTCGCAAAGTAGTCCAAGGGGACGCCAATACTCAATTCTTTCACCTGATTGCCAATGGTAAGCACAGAAAGAAGCGTATCTTCCAACTTGAACAAGATGAGGGTACTATTGTTGGGCAGGATAATCTCAAAACATATATTACCGAGTATTATAGGCAGTTATTTGGACCTCCGGAGGTTAATTGTGTGACCCTCGATGAGTCTAGGACTGAGGATGTACCTCAATTGTCTGCTGCCGATAATGATATCTTGCTCGCCCCGTTTTCGGAGAAGGAGGTGTTTGATGCTATTGCACAAATGAAAAGCAATAAGGCCCCCGGACCGGATGGGTTCCCGGCCGAGTTCTATAAAAAGTGCTGGCACATTATTAAGGGGGATTTGTTACCTATGTTTCAGGATCTTTTCTCTGGACAGCTTCAATTATTTCAATTGAATTTTGGAACTATCACATTGCTCCCTAAGAAAACGGAGGCTGTGAGAATTGAGCAGTTCAGGCCGATTTGCCTCCTCAATGTTAGTTTCAAAATCTTCACCAAGGTCGGGACTAATAGGCTCTCACAGATTGCACATTCTGTGGTGCAACAATCCCAAACTGCTTTCATGCTGGACAGAAACATCCTTGAAGGGGTGGTTGTCCTTCATGAAACGCTCTAGGAAATTCACTCCAAAAAATTAGATGGGGTAATTTTTAAGGTGGATTTTGAAAAAGCGTACAATAAGGTCAAGTGGCCATTCCTCCAACAGGCATTGCGTATGAAAGGTTTTGATGACGCCTGGCGCCGGCAGGTCGAATCATTTACGCAAAAAGGGAGTGTGGGAATTAAAATGAATGACGATATAGGTCATTATTTCCATACTCATAAAGGCCTCAGACAAGGAGATCCGATGTCCCCTATCCTGTTTAATATTGTGGTGGATATGTTAGCAATTTTGATAGGGAGGGCTAAGGAGAATGGTCAAGTGGGTGGTTTGGTACCTCATCTTGTTGATGGAGGTGTATCCATCCTTCAATATGCTGATGATACAATCATCTTTATGGAGCACGACTTGGCCAAGGAGAGAAATATGAAGCTGTTGTTATGCCTCTTTGAACAATTGTCCGGGTTAAAGATTAACTTTCATAAGAGCGAGCTGTTCTGCTTTGGTAGAGCCAAAGACGAACAGGAGTCTTATAGGCAATTGTTTGGGTGCGAGTTGGGGAGTTTGCCCTTCTCCTACCTTGGTATTCCGATACACCATCGTAGGCTGACAAACAGAGAGTGGAAGTATATCGAGGACCGATTTGAGAGGAAACTGAGTTGCTGGAAGGGTAAGCTCATGTCATACGGAGGCCGGTTAATCTTGATAAATTCGGTGCTCACGAGTATGCCTATGTTCCTCTTATCGTTCTTTGAGGTCCCAGTTGGTGTTAGGAAAAGACTGGACTTCTATCGATCACGCTTCTTTTGGCAGGGTGATGAACTTAAAAGAAAATACCGGCTTGCTAAATGGGATATTATCTGTCGACCCAAAGACCAAGGAGGGCTTGGTATTGAGAATCTTGAAGTTAAGAACATATGCCTTCTTAGTAAGTGGTTGTGGAAGCTCGCTTCCGCGACTGAAGCCATGTGGGCGCAGATCCTTCGCAGCAAGTACCTCCAGACTAGAACACTGTCCCAGGTAACAGTTAGGCCGACTGACTCGCCTTTCTGGAAAGGACTCATGAAAGTTAAACAATTAATGTTCAATAGGACAAGAGTTGTTATTGGAAATGGTGCCACTACACGTTTCTGGGAGGATACTTGGCTTGGCGACTCACCCTTGGCCATTCAATATCCGTCTTTATATCGTATTGCTCAACGACGTGAGGTGTTCGTTGCAACGGTATTTCAATCTATCCCCCTTAATATTCAGTTTAGACGGTCGCTAGCGGGCAATCGTTGGGAAGTTTGGCTCCATTTAGTTAGGAGACTAATGGAGGTTCAACTTTCTGACCAACCTGATGAATTACGCTGGAAGTTGACTAGGTCTGGAGTATTTACAGTTAAGTCAATGTATATTGATGTTATTAATCCGAACTCCATTCCAGCTTCCAAGAATGTCTGGGATGTCAAAGTTCCTTTGAAAATAAAAGTGTTTATGTGGTTTGTCCATAAACAAGTTATTCTAACAAAGGAAAACTTAATAAAGCGTAATTGGACATGACCTACTAGGTGTAGTTTCTGTGATCGGGATGAGACGATTAAGCATCTCTTTTTTGATTGCCCGTTGGCCAAGGTCCTTTGGCGGACGGTCCACATTGCTTTTAACATTACTCCACCGACTACTGTTAATGCTTTATTTGGGACTTGGCTTAATGGGATTGAGTCTACCTTAGCAAGACATATTCGGGTTGGAGTCTGCGCTTTGCTGTGGACCATCTGGCTTTGCAGAAATGATTTGGTTTTTAACAGAACATCACGGATTCACTTTTTGCAGGTTATTTTCCGAGCTACGGCAGTGATCCGTTCATGGTCGCTACTCACTCCGATGGAGGCCAGGGAGCATTTGGTTACTGGGTCTATCCGTTGGGAGATGGTAGCTCGGGATATCTTCAACCGGTTTGGATAGCGGTCATGTAATAGGATAGGCAATTAGTTTACCTACCTTTTTTAGCCAGCCGGTTGTGGCATCCTTTCCTGGCTAGTTTGTGTATCTAGCCTTTTGCGCTCTGTGTGAGCTGCTTTTTCTTTCTTTAAGTTTGAGTCTTTGGAACTTTGTTGGCACATTTTGTTTCTTGCTTAATAAGATGGCCGTATGCATCATTCTTGATGCAAAGGCCGGGGAACCCCCCTTTTCGAAAAAAATACTCCCTCCGTCCCAAAATAAGTGACTCAA
This sequence comes from Triticum aestivum, assembly GCF_018294505.1. Taxonomy (NCBI): domain Eukaryota; kingdom Viridiplantae; phylum Streptophyta; class Magnoliopsida; order Poales; family Poaceae; genus Triticum; species Triticum aestivum. The sequence continues at coordinate 51,067,575 of NC_057795.1, forward strand.
AAGTGAGTCAACTTTGTACTAAAGTTAGTACAAAGTTGAGTCATCTTTGAGTCACTTATTTTGGGACGGAGGGAGTAGATGTCTTGAAAAAGGTCGAGTCATAATATGTAGTAACATAAAATTTTCATGCAAATATGTTTCATAATCGTTTTTGAACATTTATGTCATGAATAGCAAACATCGAAGTAAATATTATTGTTTATTATGCCCATGTATATCATAATCGTCCTCAAATATTTTACTGAAAATATGAAATTTTCATCCCGTAGTAATTAATTAGTCATTCGCCCAACTCCTACTAAGAATCTGTAGAGTTCATAACTTTACATATGCTTATATTCCCTTCAGAAAATATTTAATATTCCTGTTTTTTTAAAGGAACAGTCAGTTCCAGAAATCCTTATTGACTAATGACCATGAAACTTGACCATTAAATTGTATACAAAAGAGCAAAATATATGGGCAGTGATAAACATTTAGTGTCTCGAAAACTTGATAAAAACATGAAATGTTGGCCTTCGGAAACATAAAATAAATAACACAAATTGGAGCTTATGGTAGGCGAAAAACTGTTTACTTGATTGTCGAACTCTACACATAATAAACTGATGGATTTTGTCTTGAACCATAATAAATCATTAGAGGATGAGAGTGAAACAATATAGTAGATCCATTTTTTCATAACTATACATTAAAAAAATCAAGTTCGTAATAGTGATGTCGAAGTTGTCAAAGGAATACTCCTTTTGTTTTGAGAAATGTTCCATCGAGCCTAGAGAAAATAAAGATACTTAGAAATCTCGGAATCAATAGCCAACATCATACCATCAATAGGAAAACTATGTGCTACCCAAAGGGAAATAGCTAGCGACACATATCGGCTGAGCAACTCCTCAACCACATGTAAGAAACTGAAGGAAATATAACCAGTGTTATTTTTGAATGATTGTTTTTGGTCAAAGAAAGCTTACTTAGCCCACCTAATGCTTAAAAACAGGTACGTACATTACCTCCAATGTTCCAACGCAAACAGCTATTCAATAGGAGCTTATATTTTTTTTTTTTTAGAAAAGGAGGATGACCCCCGGCCTCTGCATCTGGGCGATGCATACGGCCACTTTATTAATTATTCTCACAAGACCTTACAAAGTAATACAACAGTAAGACTAAAGCCGCCGTCTAAGCACCTCTATCCAGCTGATGAAGGGGCGCAGATAGCCTGGGCCTAATACCAAACAGACATCGCAGCCAAACCTAACATCTAAGACCTGAGAACCCATCCAGGACGCCTGCCGGGCATGGGTCTCACCGGTCCGGCGTACACTCAGATGCCGCCGCCGCCAACTGCCACCGCTCCATCTTCAGAACTGTACTGATGCATCAACCTTGCTCGGTCTAGCTATCGTCGACGCCACCACGGCGCCAAACGGCACCTCCTCCCTGCGCGCAAACAGCTGAGCACGTCGCGGTCGCCACTGATACACCTCAGCGCCATGCTGCCAGGTATCACCAGCCGACACAGCTTGAAGTCCTTGGAAGATCTGTCGTGCGTAGCACCTGCCGACCAGGCATGACAAAGCGTAGCACCTGTCGGTCAGGCATGCCTTGACATCACCCCCGAAGCTTCGTGCAAGACGAAGCCGCTCCACCTCCTGCCTCTGACATCCAGCGCTGCTCCGCAAATGATGCTCCCAAGAGAGAAACGACACCGCAGTGCCGCCATCGTCCGATCTGGAACACCAGATCCTAGGGTTTCCCCCGGAGCAGCACGAGTGGGTCGACAATAGTTACACGACGATGCCTTCATCAAGGTAACGGCGAGGACGCCGCCATCGCCTGCCGTCGGCTCGGTTTTCACCGGCAACCATGACTCCCCTACTCGCAGCCGGGACAAGATGACGGATCTCGAGATCCGATCACCAAGCCTCTGGTCGGCCATCTCGGGAAGAAGATGACCACCACGTCCAGCAGTCTCACCACGCCAGGCACGCGTCGCCGCCGGCACCCCCATGGTGCCTAGAGACCGACAAGCCCCGACGAATCCCATGCCTCGCCAGCCGCCAAGGCCCAGACCCCGGCACCACCAGATCCAGATCGGATCGGGGTCCAGGGCCCCAAGCCGCAACCGCCGCGGAGGCAGCACCACTGGACGGCGCCTAGCCCTCCAGCCCGCCGCCGAATCCTCGCCGGAGCTCCGCCGCGCCACGCCGCCAAGCCGCCGCCGGAAACTCGCGCCGCCGTCAGAGAAGCCACAGCCGCCGCGCGTTGGAGAGGCCTCAAGCCGCAGCTGCACCGCCGCCAGGCAGAGCCGCCACCACCCAGCACACCCTCCGCCGCGCCGCTAGGCCCCGCCCAGCCCAGCGCCATCCCGCGCCGCGCCGTCCCGCGCCGGACGCCAATCGCGAGAAGAGGGGCAAGATCCCCGCCGCCACCAACGCCGGCCGGTCTTTGCCCGGTGGCGCTGTGCGGTGGCGGCGGGGGGAGAGAGATCGACGGGGGGACGAGGGGCGGCGGCTAGGGTTTCCCCCGAGGACGCTCGCGGGAGCGACTCGGGGGTCGGGCCAGGATGACCTGCGGATACGTGATAACCTGAAAAAATATCAAGAGCCCACCTAAGCGTCTGTGTGTGCTTTTTCCAACAGAATTTAAAACTGTTTGTCTGCTTCTCCTCTGACCCACACACAAATGTCTGTACGCGTTTAGTTTCAGAAAATGTTATCTCTCAGATGTAATTGAAATACTATTGACCATCTTCTAGTCTTAGTATCTTGCCGCGTGAGCTAATTGATCGAAGCAGCTGATTTGTACTAACAAACCTAATGACAGCACGCATGACCAAAGTTCCCCTCCTAGTGAGGTTAGCCTGCACGTAAATTTTCTATATAGAGGAAATCAAGTCAACAAATTGTATGGAACATTGGACTGTTATCCAATTGGGCATGATTGTAGTTGTACCTCCTATCACCGTGACCAAATCAGAAAGCATGGGGAAAAGGATTCCAGGTCCAAGGTAGTGGCAGAGAAGTAAGATGATCCCTAGGTGAAGTTCGATGCTCCTGTCCGTCGTTGGCCTGGGCTGCAGAAACAAATTTGTTACCTTCCACCTGCACCTTGCAAACGCGGATCGGACGGAGAGTGTGATTTGCATCATTTTTGTTTGTGGCAAAGAGGGAGAACAGAGAGAAGAGTCCCATGCTAGTAAGATCCTAATCAGAGAGAAAGGCGATTCCATGGGGCTGTCACGGAATTGGAAACCCAAAAGGCTGAGCAGATATTTTTTATTTGAAAGGCCGAGCTTGTTAGTTTCGGAAAATGTTATCTCTCAGATGTAATTGAAATAGTATTGACCATCTTCTAGTGTTAGTATCTTGCCGCGTGAGTGATTTTATTGAAGCAGCTGATTTGTTAGATACATAAATCTATTAGTTCTAACAGATCTACTGACAGCACGCATGACCAAAATTCCCCTCCTAGTGAGGTTATCCTGCACGTAAATTCTTCTATATAGAGGAATTCAAGTCAACTAAATTGCATGAAACATGGCACTCTTATCCAATGATGCATGATTGTAGTTGTACCTCCTTGTCCCCGTGACTAAATCAGAAGGCGTTGGGAAGAGGATTCCTTGGCCTAGGTAGTGGCAGAGAAGTAGGACGATCCCTAGGTGATGTTCAACGCTGCTGTCCGTCGTTGGCCTAGGCTGCGGAAACAGATCTGTTATCTTCCACCGGCAACTTGCAGACACGGATCGGACGGAGATTATGACTTCCGACTTTTTTGTTGGAGGTAAAGAGGGAGAACAGAGAGAAGAGTCCCATGGTAGGAAGATCCTAATCAAAGAGAAAGACGACTCCATTGGGATGCCACGGAATTGGAAACCCTAAAGGCCGAGCAACTTTTTTTCTTGAGTTGAAAGGTCGAGCAGTTTTTATTAGTTGAAAGGCTGAGCAGCTTGTGGAGATTAGATACGTCTATTTTTCTTTTAGATGATGATGCACGTCGTTGCAAAACTATTCAACACGTACGTATAGAAGTAGGACTTTTCTATTAAAAAAAGTAGGACTTCTATTTTATCACGTCATTTCAGTCATACGTATAAAAGCAGGACCCCCTTAATGAGACCAATATATTTATGGTACGTATACTCACGAACGGAGCAGGAGAACAATTCGTGATGAATCTTTATTAACATGATTGCCTTGTGAGGTGACCTTTTTTAACGTGATTGAATTTTTGTGTGCACGATTATTGGTATATTAACGGCTCTTATTTTCTAATTAAGTCTGATTAAATCTGGCCGTTATAACTCGGTCCCACAAGATTAACGGCTCATATTTTCTAATTAACATGGTAATTTCTTCGGAGTCACTAATTGACACGGATCGGACGGAGATTATGACTTCCAACTTTTTTGTTGGAGGTAAAGAGGGAGAACGAGAGAGAAGAGTCCCATGGTAGGAAGATCCTAATCAGAGAGAAAGACGACTCCATTGGGATGCCACGGAATTAGAAACCCTAAAGGCCGAGCAACTTTTGTTCTTGAGTTGAAAGGTCGAGCAGTTTTTATTAGTTGAAAGGCTGAGCAGCTTGTGGAGATTAGATACGTCTATTTTTCTTTTAGATGATGATGCACGTCGTTGCAAAACTATTCAACACGTACGTATAGAAGTAGGACTCTTCTATTAAAAAAAGTAGGACTTTTATTTTATCACGTCATTTCAGTCATACGTATAAAAGTAGGACCCCCTTAATGAGACCAATATATTTATGGTACGTATACTCACGAACGGAGCAGGAGAACAATTCGTGATGAATCTTTATTAACATGATTGCCTTGTGAGGTGACCTTTTTTAACGTGATTGAATTTCTGTGTGCACGATTATTGGTATATTAACGGCTCTTATTTTCTAATTAAGTCTGATTAAATTTGGCCGTTATAACTCGGTCCCACAAGATTAACGGCTCATATTTTCTAATTAACGTGGTAATTTCTTCGGAGTCACTAATTGACACGGATCGGACGGAGATTATGACTTCCAACTTTTTTGTTGGAGGTAAAGAGGGAGAACGAGAGAGAAGAGTCCCATGGTAGGAAGATCCTAATCAGAGAGAAAGACGACTCCATTGGGATGCCACGAAATTAGAAACCCTAAAGGCCGAGCAACTTTTGTTCTTGAGTTGAAAGGTCGAGCAGTTTTTATTAGTTGAAAGGCTGAGCAGCTTGTGGAGATTAGATACGTCTATTTTTCTTTTAGATGATGATGCACGTCGTTGCAAAACTACTCAACACGTACGTATAGAAGTAGGACTCTTCTATTAAAAAAAGTAGGACTTTTATTTTATCACGTCATTTCAGTCATACGTGTAAAAGTAGGACTCCCTTAATGAGACCAATATATTTATGGTAGGTATACTCACGAACGGAGCAGGAGAACAATTCGTGATGAATCTTTATTAACATGATTGCCTTGTGAGGTGACCTTTTTTAACGTGATTGAATTTCTGTGTGCACGATTATTGGTATATTAACGGCTCTTATTTTCTAATTAAGTCTGATTAAATTTGGCCGTTATAACTCGGTCCCACAAGATTAACGACTCATATTTTCTAATTAACGTGGTAATTTCTTCGGAGTCATTAATTAGTATAGGTATATATGGATGGATATGGATGGATGGATTGCCAAACTCCCACAGGCCACCTTCTAGTACCATCCTCTTCCCTGACTGAGTTAATTGCAAAAAACCATCACATTTGGGGCATCGATTGCTGAAAACCACCTAGTCCCTAATTTTGTGCAAAAAACACCGCATTTCTAGTAAACATTTTGCAAATTGCATCGATCAGGTGATTTAGCTTGATTGATCACTTTCTGACAAATGGGGCCGGATTGTAAGGAGATGATTTGGTAAAAAATTGACATACACCTCCCCGGATTTCACAAAGACACCCTTATTCAAAAAATGAAAAAGCAATCAGCCCCCCTCCCACCCCCATCGCCTTCCTCCTCTAAGGTGGTGGCTGGCCACGGCGAGGCGGCCTCCGACGGGATGGCCTCCTTCCTCCCTGGCCTTGCTCGTGGGCGGGGCGGCCTCCCTCCTCCCTGGGATGCGTGAGTTCATAAGGGTGAGTGTATGCGCGTGTATATGAGCGCTTATGTATGTACAATGTTAAAAAAAACTCCCAGGGTATGGACACCCTCTATGGACAGTATGTTCATAAAATATAGAAAACCAAATAAAAAAAATTCTGAAACTTTGTGAAATCAAATATGCTCAAACTTTGTAGGTGCTTGCAAGTTTTCATGCAGAAAAAAAAACATTCGAGGAGCTCTAAGCAAGAAAAAGATTTCAGTGCTTAAATTTTTGAGTACTTTTAGCACTGAAATAAAAAAGTCATGAGTACACCTTTCTCTACTTTATATATTGTTATGAAAATTTGCAAGAACCTAAAACATTTGATCTGTTAGAGTTATATTTATTGTGGCCTTTGGCCTTCTGCATTCTTGCCTTTTGGCATCCTCTTTACATGTATACATGATGACTTTTGCCTTCTGATAATACTAATTAAGTTGCATATTTCTCTAACATGGTAACAGAGTTTAGGTTTTTTTTCCGCACAACTCGTGTTCGATCCAATCACACCGTCGCGATCATCCTTGCCCGGCCGCGCTGCTCCAAATCGTCTCCTGCCTCTGCCTGGCCATCGTTCCCCAGTTCCCTTATTGATCTAGACAAAGGAGGCCGTTGATTCCGCGCCCAGCCGCCATTCCTCGTCGGTTCTGGCCGCTGGTGCCTGCATCCCGGATCGATACATCGCCATTGACCTATTTTGGCCACCGTTGCCGCTGCGTTGTCTCTGACAGTCGCTCGAGGTTAGGTCGCCGCACGCCGGCCTTCGGCTCTCCCTGGTCGGGCCGCTGCCGCCGGTGGCCAGATCTCGCAGGTCCCGCTGCTCTCTGTCGACCGATGCTCCTAGGCCGGCCCCGTCCACCTGTCGCCGCGAGACGCCCGTCCACCCCCGCTATCGATCCGGCGGCTCCCTTGTCCTACTGCCACGACTCCTCCTGGCGGTGGCTCTCGTCTGGCCGCCGCCGCCCTGCCATGGCCCCATGTGTGGCGTTGGTCGCCCCGAGCCCCCGAGCGTGTCTGCTTCCTGGGTCGGTCGATCCCAGCCGGGCTTGACCGATCGGTTCCTTAGCTCGTGAGTAAAAAAAGAGAAAAAAAAGAAAGTGATAATAAAAAAAGAGAAAGAGAAAAAAGAGAGTAAAAAAAGACATTATGTTGTCATCGGGCATAGTCTCTCCTCACTCTCCGGTGATTGGTGTTCCCTACACTGATCCCGTCTCACGCATGTGCCTTCCATTGGTACTTGGTGCTTGTCCGCCCGCTTCATCGGATTTCGCACACGAAGGTTATCGCTCTATGGCGGATCCTCACATGGCTTCTGCGTGCGGCGATGGTCGCTCTACGTTGACTCGCTACTCTTGATCGACTCTACATGTGGCTTCCACGGGTGGTGGCGACTGCTCATCATCGGGAGGTGTTTCTACCATGACCTCTTCCGTCTTGTCCCTCTCTGCGCATGAGATTGCACAGCTATGATGCCTGCTTGCTGCTTGGGACTCTTCATCGACAGGTTCTGCAGGTTCCGTAACTGACTCTTCTGGCACTGAGAAAGCACCTTCTACCCATTCAGGTACATCCCCATGGATTCTTGATATAAGAGCATCTTTTCACATGACTTATGATTCTTCAAGTTTGACCTCCGTTCAACCTATCGAGTCTCCTATTCATATTCTTATGGCTGATGGCACTCCCCTCTCTGTAGCTAGTCGAGGCACTCTTAACACGTCTTCTTTTCATGTTCCCTATGTAGCTCATGTTCCCCGACTTACCATGCAGCTCATATCTGGTGGTCAGATTATTGACTCTAGTTGTAGGGTCATTCTCGACTTTGATTCGTGTTCTGTCCAGGATCATCACATGGGTGCTCTGCTTGGTGCTGGCCCTCAACGCTCTGATTGTCTCTGGGAGCTTAACTGGCTTTGCCTTCCCTCCGATGCCACTGTCGCCAGTCTCACATCCCCTGTTGCTGCATCTACCAGCTCTTTTCAGCAGTGGCATCATTGTCTTGGCCATTTATGTGGTTCTCGTCTCTCATCTTTGGTTCATCGCAGTGTTCTGGGGTCTGATATGTCTCCAACGTATTTGATATTGAAGAAGGATGGTGGGAACACCAACTCGAAACTGACAAGACATTGCACCAAATCATTCTCTAACCTTGGTATGATTTTTGGATCGATTACCTTATGAGAGGTTGCATTGAGGAATGCACATAGCTTCACAATGGCTAATCGAACATTTTCCGGTAGAAGCCCCCTCAATGCAACCAGAATCAGTTGCGTCATAATCATATGGCAGTCATGAGACTTTAGGTTCTTAAACTTTTTCTCTACCATATTTATTATTCCCTTTATATTCAACGAGAAGCCAAACGGGACCTTCATACTAAGCAGGCATTCAAAAAAGATTTCCTTCTCTTCTTTGGTAAGAGCATAGCTGGCATTGTCGGTGTTCTGGGAACGGGGGTACCCAGACTTGCCTGCCTGCGACCTGTAGCGTGGCTCAAGGAGTGGCCCAGTACGACCCATCATCGTCAACACAAGCTCAAGACCCTGGCGAGGGGCCAAGCCTTGCGGGGCGGACGACAGGCAGCTTCCTCAGGCACAGCCTCGTCAGGAAGGCTTGCGAGGAGGCGGAGAGATCAAGGCAGGGGTACCTCGTGAGGTGCCCGTGACGCAAGCCATGACGACCGAAGCCAGGCGGGCGCTAGGAGGGCGCCAGCCTGCAGTGTCCTTGTTTCCTCTTTGGTGCATAGGGGGCAAGCGTAGGCCAAGGCATCAGGCAAAGGCTACCATTTCGGTGCAACAAGACCAAGACCAGCAGAACGGCAGGATGGAGGTCACCGTGGAGCCCAAGACGGCGTCATCGTCAGAGTCTTTGACAGGCGAGGACCAACTTTAGTCAGGATAAGTGTACTAGATGTTCCCCTTCAAAATGGCCAATTGTTGGCGCCCTTCCCGCTCAATATTTGGGAAGAGGACCAGGGCCTCGCTCTATAAATAGGGCTAGCCACCACAGTAGAAAGGTATCTGGATCCAATCCTTCCCAAGAGACAACACCTCCACAAGAACATCCCTCGCGAGGCTGTTCTGCCCTTGTACTGTTCATCATCAGCCCTAGAGGCAATCCACCACACCACACACTGGAGTAGGTTATTACACCACAATGGTGGCCTGAACCAGTATAAACCTTGCGTCTCTTGTGTTGTTCATCTTTGCTAGCCTAGATCCTTTGCGAGGCGACGAGACGCGAGTTGGTAGAGGAGAGATCTTCGCGCGCACCCCAGAGTTTGAACCTTAAGGGTCTGCCAGAACCCAAAATCTGACATTTGGCGTGCCAGGTAGGGGTGCGCTGGAGCTCTCCCTGTCGGCAGCCCGTTCTCCATCAACCTTGCGCTTCGCCACCATGGCAAGCAGCGCGCCACCCGCTCTGGATGCGGAGGCCAGCCCCGGGCCCCGGGGGCTCCGGGCACTGACCCCCGCCCTGCGACAGGTGCGGTGGCCGAACAAGTTCAAGCCAGAGATGCCGCGCGCTACGACGGCATGGAAGACCCGCTAGCTTTCCTGCTAGCATATGAGGAGGCCGTCCTCAAGGCCGGAGGCGATGGACGGATCATGGCCAACTGGCTGCCCATGGTGCTCACCGGCATCCCACACATGTGGCTGCTCCATTTGCCAGCATCTTCAGTGAATTCCTGGGAGGAGCTCCGCGGCCTCTTCCTCGCCCATCACGCAGCCCCAACGCTCCCAGTCGTTGCGACACTCCTTGGTGGCTCCCAAGCACCGCCCTCGAGTCGCCACGTCAAGCCGTTCGTCCGTCAGGTCGGCGCGGCCCTGACTCGCCGCTTGGCTCCTCCAGGATGGGCGTCACCCAAGGAGTTTGGATGATCACCCCGCCAACACCGCTTGCTCAGGAGCGCTCCCGATGATGTGCACTCCCACTATCTGTCAGGTGGCCGTCACCAGGACCCTCATTGACGGCGGAGCCGGCCTCAACGTGCTCTCGATCGAGGCCTTCAGCCTCCTCCACGTACCGCTGGAGTAGCTCCGACCCAGCCAGCCCTTTTCGGGCGTCGGGGGCAGCCCCGCCGGCTCTCTCGGGCAGATCCGCCTCCCGGTTATGTTCGACACCCAGTGTTGGGGAACGTAGCAGAAATTCAAAATTTTCCTACGAGTCACCAAGATCTATCTATGGAGAGACTAGCAACAAGAGAAGGAGAGTGCATCTACATACCCTTGTAGATCGCTAAGCGGAAGCGTTCAAGAGAACGGGGTTGAAGGAGTCGTACTCGTCGTGATCCAAATCACCGGAGATCCTAGTGCCGAACGGACGACACCTCCATGTTCAACACACGTACATCCCGGTGACGTCTCCCACGCCTTGATCCAGCAAGGAGAGAGGCAGAGGTTGGGGAAGACTCCATCCAGCAGCAGCACAACGACGTGGTGGTGATGGAGGAGCGTGGCAATCCTGCAGGGCTTCGCCAAGCACCGCGAGAGAGGAGGAGGACTTGGGAGAGGGGGAGGGTTGCGCCAGAACTTGGGTGCGGCTTCCCTCCCACCCCCACATATATATAGGGGCAAGGGAGAGGGGGCCCGGCCCCCTCAGATCCAATCTGAGGAGAGGGCGGCGGCCAGGGGGGTTGCCTTGCCCCCCAAGGCAAGGGGGCACCCCCCTTTAGGGTTCCCCCAAAACCCTAGGCGCCTTGGGCCCTTGTGGGGGTGCGCACCAGCCCACCTGGGGCTGGTCCCCTCCCACACTTGGCCCATGCATCCCTCTGGGGCCGGTGGCCCCACTTGGTGGACCCCCGGGACCCTCTCGGTGGTCCCGGTACGTTACCGATAACACCCGAAACTTTTCCGGTGACCAAAACAGGACTTCCCATATATAAATCTTTACCTCCGGACCATTCCAGAACTCCTGGTGACGTCCGGGTTCTCATCCGGGACTCCGAACAACATTCGGTAACCACGTATATCTATTCCCTACAACCCTAGCGTCATCGAACCTTAAGTGTGTAGACCCTACGGGTTCGGGAACCATGCAGACATGACCGAGACAACTCTTTGGCCAATAACCAATAGCAGGATCTGGATACCCATGTTGGCTCCCACATGTTCCACGATGATCTCATCAGATGAACCACGATGTTGAGGACTCAATCGATCCCGTATTCAATTCCCTTTGTCTAGCGGTATTGTACTTGCCCGAGATTCGATCGTCGGTATGCTGATACCTTGTTCAATCTCGTTACCGGCAAGTCTCTTTACTCGTTCCGTAACACATCATCCCGTGATCAACCCCTTGGTCACATTGTGCACATTATGATGATGTCCTACCGAGTGGGCCCAGAGATACCTCTCCGTTACACGGAGTGACAAATCCCAGTCTCGATTCATGCCAACCCAATAGACACTTTCGGAGATACCCATAGTGCACCTTTATAGCCACACAGTTACGTTGTGACGTTTGGTACACCCAAAGCATTCCTACGGTATCCGGGAGTTGCACAATCTCATGGTCAAAGGAAATGATACTTGACATTAGAAAAGCTGTAGCATATGAACTACATGATCTTTGTGCTAGGCTTAGGATTTGGTCTTGTCCATCACATCATTCTCCTAATGATGTGATCCCGTTATCAACGACATCCAATGTCCATGGTCAGGAAACCGTAACCATCTATTAATCAACGAGCTAGTCAATAGAGGCTTACTAGGGACATGGTGTTGTCTATGTATCCACACATGTATCTGAGTTTCCTGTCAATACAATTATAGCATGGATAATAAATGATTATCATGAACAAGGAAATATAATAATAATGACTAATTTATTATTGCCTCTTGGGCATATTTCCAACAGTCTCCCACTTGCACTAGAGTCAATAATCTAGTTCACATCACCATGTGATTAACACTGATAGGTCACATCGCCATGTGACCAACATCCAAAGAGTTTACTAGTGTCACTAAACTAGTTCACATCACCATGTGATTAGGACTCAATGAGTTCTGGGGTTTGATCTTGTTTTGCTTGTGAGAGAGGTTTTAGTCAACGGGTCTGCAATATTCAGATTCATATGTACTTCGCAATTCTCTATGTCATATTGTAAATGCTGCTTCCACGCTCCACTTGGAGCTATTCCAAATGGTTGCTCCACTATACGTATCTACTCAGAGTCATTCAGATAGGTGTTAAAGCTTGCATCGACGTAACCCTTTACGCCGAACTCTTTATCACCTCCATAATTGAGAAACATGTCCTTATTTACTCCAAGGACAATTTTGACCGCTGTCCAATGATCCATTCCTGGATCATTCTTGTACCCCTTGACTGACTCATGGCAAGGCACACCTCCGGTGCGGTACACAGCATAGCATACTATTGAGCCTACGTCTGAAGCATAGGGGACGACCTTCGTCCTTTCTCTCTCTTCTGCTGTGGTCGAGCTTTAACTCTTAACTTCATACCTTACAACTCATCCAAGAACTCCTTCTTTGACTGATCCATCTTTAACACCTTCAAGATCATGTCAAGGTATGTGCTCATTTGAAAGTAGCATTTAGCGTTTTTTGGTCTATCCTCATAGATCTTGATGCTCAATGTTCAAGCAGCTTAATTCAGGTTTTCTATTGAAAAACACTTTTCAAATAACCCTATATGCTTTCCAGAAATTCTACATCATTTCTGGTCAACAATATGTCAACAACATATACTCATCAGAAATTCTATAGTGCTCCCACTCACTTCTTTGGAAATACAAGTTTCTCATAAACTTTGTATAAACCCAAAATCTTTGATCATCTCATCAAAGCGTACATTCCAACCCCGAGATGCTTACTCCAGTCCTTAGAAGGATTGCTGGAGCTTTGCATACTTGTTAGCATCTTTCAGGATTTGACAAAACCTTCTGGTTGTATCACATGCAACCTTTCCTCAAGAACGTCGAGGAAACAATGTTTTGACATCCTATCTGCAAGATTTCATAAATCATGCAGTAATTGCTAATATAATTCCAACAGACTCTTAGCATCGCTACGAGTGAGAAAGTCTCATCATAGTCAACTCCTTGAACTTGTCGGAAAACATCTTAACGACAAGTCGAGCTTTCTTAATGGTGATACTTACCATCATTATCTGTCTTCCTTTTAAAATCCATCTGTACCCAATAGCCTTACGACCATCAAGCAGTTCTTCCAAAGTCCACACTTTGTTCTCATACATGGATCCTCTCTCGGATTTTATGGCCTCGAGCCATTTGTCAGAATCCGGGCCCACCATCGCTTCTCCATAGCTCGTAGGTTCATTGTTGTCTAGCAACACGACCTCTAAGACAGGATTACGTACCACTCTAAAGCAGTACGCATCCTTGTCGACCCACGAGGTTTGGTAGTGACTTGATCCGAAGTTTCATGATCTCTATCATAAGCTTCTACTTCAATTGGTGTAGGTGCCACAGGAACAACTTCCTGTGCCCTGCTACACACTAGTTGAAGTGATGGTTCAACAACCTCATCATGTCTCCACCATCCTCCCACTCAATTCTTTCGAGAGAAACTTTTTCTCGAGAAAGGACCCGTTTCTAGAAACAATCCTTTTGCTTCCGGATCTGAAATAGGAGGTATACCCAACTATTTTTGGGTGTCCTATGAAGATGCATTTATCCGCTTTGGCTTCGAGCTCATCAGGGTGAAGCTTTTTCATATAAGCATCACAGCCCCAAACTTTCAAGAAACGACAACTTAGGTTTCTCTAAACCATAGTTCATACGGTGTCATCTCAACGAAATTACGTGGTGCCCTATTAAAGTGAATGTGGTTGTCTCTAATGCCTAACCCATGAATGATAGTGGTAATTCGATAAGAGACATCATGGTATGCACCATATCCAATAGGGTGCAACTATGATGTTCGGACACACCATCACACTATGGTGTTCCAGGCGGTATTAATTGTGAAACAATTTCCACAATGTCTTAATTGCGTTCCAAAGCTCGTAACTCAGATACTCATCTCTATGATCATATCATAGACATTTTATCCTCTTGTCACGATGATCTTCAACTTCACTCTGAAATTACTTGAACCATTCAATAATTCAGACTTGTGTTTCATCAAGTAAATATACAACATCTACTCGAATCATCTGGGAAGTAAGAACATAACGATATTCACTGCATGCCTCAGCACTCATTGGACTGCACACATCAAAATGTGTTACTTCCAACAAGTTGCTATCATGTTCCATCTTACTGAAAATGAGTCTTTTCAGTCATCTTGCCCATGTGGTATGATTTGCATATCTCAAGTGATTCAAAATCAAGTGAGTCCAAACGATCCATCTGCATGGAGTTTCTTCATGCGTATACACCAATAGACATGGTTCGCATGTCTCAAACTTTTCAAAAACGAGTGATTCCAAAGATCCATCAACATGGAGCTTCTTCATGCATTTTATACCAATATGACTTACATGGCAGTGCCACAAGTAAGTGGTACTATCATTACTATCTTATATCTTTTGGCATGAAAATGTGTATCACTACGATCAAGATTCAATAAACCATTCTTTTAGGTGCAAGACCATTGAAGGTATTATTCAAATAAATAGAGTAACCATTATTCTCCTTAAATGAATAACCATATTGCGATAGACATAATCCAATCATGTCTATGCTCAACGCAAACACCAAATGACAATTATTCAGGTTTAATACTAATGTTGATGGTAGAGGGAGCGTGCGATGCTTGATCACATCAACCTTGGAAATACTTCCAACACATATCGTAAGCTCACCTTCAGCTAGTCTCCGTTTGTTCCGTAGCTTTTATTTCGAGTTACTAACATTTAGCAACCGAACCGGTATCTAATACCCTGGTGCTACTAGGAGTACTAGTAAAGTACACATTAACATAATGTATATCCAATATACTTCTATCGACCTTGACATCCTTCTCATCAACCAAGTATCTAGGGTAGTTTTGCTTCAGTGTCCGTTCCCTCATTACAGAAGCACTTAGTCTCGGGTTTGGGTTCAACCTTGGGTTTCTTCACTAGAGCAGCAACTGATTGCCGTTTCATGAAGTATCCCTTATTGCCCTTTCCCTTCTTGAAACTAGTGGTTTCACTAACCATCAACAATTGATGCTCCTTCTTGATTTCTACATTCATGGTGTCAAACATCGCGAATAGCTCAAGAATTATCAAATCTATCCTTGTTATGTTATAGTTCATCACGAAGCTCTAGTAGCTTGGTGGCAATGTCTTTGGAGAAACATCACTATCTTATCTGGAAGATTAACTCCCACTCGATTCAAGTGATTGTTGTACCCAAACAATCTGAGTACAAGCTCAACCATTGAGATCTTCTCCCTTATTTTGTAGGCTAGAAAACTCGTCGGAGGTCTCATACCTCTTGACGTGGGCACGAGCCTGAAATCCCAATTTCAGCTCTTGGAACATCTCATATGTTCTGCGACATTTCAAAAATGTCTTTGGTGCCTCAATTCTAAACCATTTAACATTACCTAACTATCATGTAGTCATCAAAACGTGTATGTCAGATGTTCGCAACATCCATAGACCACGTTCGAGGTCTAGCACATCGAGCGGTGCATTTAAGGACATAAGCCTTCTACTGTCCGCATAATTGCTACTGTCAACTTTCAACTATATTTTCTCTAGGAACATATCTAAAACAGTAGAACTAAAGCGCGAGCTGTGACATAATTTGCAAAGGGTTTTTGACTATGTTCTGGATAATTAAGTGCATCTTAACTTTGCCAAAAATGCGGGGTAGAATTTGTGCCAGAAGAAAGCAAGATGATGACGCGAAGCTTCGTAGACAAGGCTCCACTCAGATAGACATCCCTCCAGTCATCTAAGTGATTACATGATCCGAGCCAACTAGGCCGTGTCCGATCATCACATGAGACGTACTAGTCATCATCGGTGAACATCTTCATGTAGATCGTATCTACTATGCGACTCATGCTCGACCTTTCGGTCTCTTGTGTTCCGAGGCCATGTCTGTACATGCTAGGCTCGTCAAGTTAACCTAAGTGTTTCGCGTGTGTAAATCTGGCTTACACCCGTTGTATGTGAACGTTAGAACCTATCACACCCGATCATCACGTGGTGCTTCGAAAGGATGAACTTTCGCAACGGTGCACAGTTAGGGGGAACACTTTCTTGAAATTTTAATGAGGGATCATCTTATTTACTACCCTCATTCTAAGCAAATAAGATGCATAAACATGATAAACATCACATGCAATCAAAAGTGACATGATATGGCCAATATCATTTTGCTCCTTTTGATCTCCATCTTCGGGGCTCCATGATCATCATCGTCACCGGCATGACACCATGATCTCCATCATCATGATCTCCATCATCGTGTCTTCATGAAGTTGTCTCGCCAACTATTACTTCTACTACTATGGCTACCGGTTAGCAATAAAGTAAAGTAATTACATGGCGTTGTTCAATGACACCCAGGTCATACAATAAATTAAGACAACTCCTATGGCTCCTGCCGGTTGTCATACTCATCGACATGCAAGTCGTGATTCCTATCACAAGAACATGATCAATCTCATAGATCACATATCATTTATCACATTATTCTTGGCCATATCACATCACATAGCATACCCTGCAAAAACAAGTTAGACGTCCTCTAATTGTTGTTTGCATGTTTTACGTGGCTGCTATGGGTTTCTAGCAAGAACGTTTCTTACCTACGTAAAAGCCACAACGTGATATGCCAATTGCTATTTACCCTTCATAAGGACCATTTTCATCGAATCCGATCCGACTTAAGTGGGAGAGACTGGCCCCGCTAGCCACCTTATGCAACAAGTGCATGTCAATCGGTGGAACCTGTCTCACGTAAGAGTACGTGTAAGGTCGGTCCAGGCCGCTTCATCCCACAATACCGTCGAAACAAGATTGGACTAGTAACGGTAAGCATATTGAACAAAATCAACGCCCACAACTACTTTGTGTTCTACTCATGCATAGAATCTACGCAATAGACCTAGCTCTGATACCACTGTTGGGGAACGTAGCAGAAATTTAAAATTTTCCTACGAGTCACCAAGATCTATCTATGGAGAGACTAGCAATGAGAGAAGGAGAGTGCATCTACATACCCTTGTAGATCGCTAAGCGGAAGCGTTCAAGAGAACGGGGTTGAAGGAGTCGTACTCGTCGTGATCCAAATCACCGGAGATCCTAGTGCCGAACGGACGACACCTCCGCGTTCAACACACGTACATACCGGTGACGTCTCCCACGCCTTGATCCAACAAGGAGAGAGGGAGAGGTTGGGGAAGACTCCATCCAGCAGCAGCACAATGGCGTGGTGGTGATGGAGGAGCGTGGCAATCCTGCAGGGCTTCGCCAAGCACCGCGAGAGAGGAGGAGGACTTGGGAGAGGGGGAGGGCTGTGCCAGAACTTGGGTGCGGCTGCCCTCCCACCCCCCACATATATATAGGGGCAAGGGAGGGGGTGGGGCCGACCCCCTCAGATCCAATCTGAGGAGAGGGCGGCGGCTAGGTGAGTTGCCTTGCCCCCCCAAGGCAAGGGGCACCCTCCTTTAGGGTTCCCCCAAAACCCTAGGCGCCTTGGGCCCTTGTGGGGGGCGCACCAGCCCACCTGGGGATGGTCCCCTCCCAGACATGGCCCATGCAGCCCTCTGGGGCCGGTGGCCCCACTTGGTGGACCCCCGGGACCCTCCCGGTGGTCCCGGTACGTCACCAATAACACCCGAAACTTTTCCGGTGACCAAAATAGGACTTCCCATATATAAATCTTTACCTCCGGACCATTCCGGAACTCCTTGTGACGTCCGGGATCTCATCCGGGACTCCGAACAACATCCGGTAACCATGTATATCTATTCCCTATAACCCTAGCATCATGGAACCTTAAGTGTGTAGACCCTACGGGTTCGGGAACCATGCAGACATGACCGAGACAACTCTCCGACCAATAACCAACAGCGGGATCTGGATACCCATGTTGGCTCCCACATGTTCCACGATGATCTCATCGGATGAACCACGATGTCGAGGACTCAATCGATCCCGTATTTAATTCCCTTTGTCTAGCGGTATTGTACTTGCCCGAGATTCGATCGTCGGTATGCCGATACCTTGTTCAATCTCGTTACTGGCAAGTCTCTTTACTCATTCCATAACACATCATCCCGTGATCAACCCCTTGGTCACATTGTGCACATTATGATGATGTCCTACCGAGTGGGCCCAGAGATACCTCTCCGTTACACGGAGTGACAAATCCCAGTCTCAATTCGTGCCAACCCAACAGACACTTTCGGAGATACCCGTAGTGCACCTTTATAGCCACCCAGTTACGTTGTGACGTTTGGTACACCCAAAGCATTCCTACGGTATCTGGGAGTTGCACAATCTCATGGTCAAAGGAAATGATACTTGACATTAGAAAAGCTTTAGCATATGAACTACATGATCTTTGTGCTAGGCTTAGGATTTGGTCTTATCCATCACATCATTCTCCTAATGATGTGATCCCGTTATCAGCGACATCCAATGTCCATGGTCAGGAAACCATAACCATCTATTGATCAACAAGCTAGTCAATAGAGGCTTACTAGGGACATGGTGTTGTCTATGTATCCACACATGTATCTGAGTTTCCTATCAATACAATTATAGCATGGATAATAAACGATTATCATGAACAAGGAAATATAATAATAATGACTAATTTATTATTGCCTCTAGGTCATATTTCCAACACCCACGCCAACTTCCGCACAGAGCTGGTCGGCTTTGACGTCGCCTGCATCAGCCCCCCTTACAACGCCATCCTCGGCTACCCGGCTTTGGCCCAGTTCATGGCAGCAATCCACCCGGCTTAGAATCTGATGAAAATGCCCGGGAGCAGTGGTGTCCTCACCGTAGCTGGGGACGCGAAGGATGCTCTGCATGCACTCAAGCTCGCCTTCAAGACTTCCGCAGCAGCGTAGCCTGCCAGGGCCGACCCCCTCAAGGCTAAGGGGGCTGCGCCCACCAAGAAGAAGCAGCTGTTCATCCAAGACAAGGCAGAAACCAAGCAAGTACCAGTCGACGAGGATGGGTCCTCTGGTGCCACCTTCACCATAGGCGCCAATCTGGATCCCAAGCAAGAGGAGACCCTGGTGAAGTTCCTGCGTGCAACAAGGAGGTGTTCGCATGGGAGCCCAAGCAAATGTCGGGGGTCCCTAGGTAGGTGATCGAGCACCACCTGAATGTATGTCCCAACGTACACCCAGTAAAGCAAAAGGCGAGACGGTAGTCCACCGAGAAGCAAGCTTTCATCGTCCAGGAAACCCGCAAGTTGGAGGCCACGGGAGTCATTCGCGAGGTTCGATACCCGGAGTGGCTGGCGAACCCTGTCGTTGTGCCAAAGAAAGGGGGAAGGAGCGCATGTGCGTCGATTTTACCAACCTCAACAAGGCCTGCCCACAGGATCAGTTCCCGCTCCCCCGCATTGACCAGATCGTCGACTCTACCGCTGAGTGCGACCTGTTGTGCTTCTTGGATGCCTTCTCAGGCTATCATCAAATCAAAATGGCGGTCGAAGATGTGGAGAAGACGGCTTTTCTGACCCCGTGCGGGGTGTACTGCTACACCTGCATGCCGTTCGGATTGCGCAACGCGGGCGCAACCTTCCAGCGGCTGATGCACATCACTTTAGGCTGGCAGCTCGAGAGGAATGCTGAGGCGTACATCGATGACATAGTGGTAAAATCTCGGGAGACGAAGACCCTGATACAAGGCTTGGAAGAAACATTTGCGAGCCTGCGTGAAGTGGACTTGTGGCTCAACCCAGAGAAGCGCGTGTTCGGTGTACCCTCTGGCAAGCTTCTGGGTTTCCTTGTGTCGCACAGAGGGATCGAGGCCAACCCAGAGAAGGTCAAGGCAATTGAAGACATGAGTCTACCGCAAACTCTCAGGGAAATGCAGAAGCTTGCCGGGCGGGTAACCGCGCTAGGGCACTTCAGCTCCAAGCTGGGGGAATGTGCTCCGCCCTTCTTCAAGCTAATGAAGAAGAAGGGCCCGTTTGAATGGAGTCAGGAGGCTGACAAAGCGTTCCAAGAACTCAAGAGGTACCTGACCAGCTGTCCTATGATGGTAGCGCCGCGCTCACAGGAGCCCCTGCTGCTTTATCTCGCCGCCACACCATACTCTGCCAGCGCCGCTCTGGTGGCCGTTCGGGAGGAGCGCTAAACCAAGGCTGCACCAGCTGCAGCAACCCCAGGGCAGGAAGGCCCCTCGGGGTCACGCCAGTAACAGATACAAGTCAGCCTCAGCCAGGAGGCGTCCTCGAGGCTGAGGGGGCTCCGCAGGTTTGTCAAGAGCCGGGGGCTCTCGCGCGTCAGGAGGTGCTCGACTCCCTGGAGGGTACTGACTCCGCCGCTGCGCCCACCCTCGTCAAGCATCCTATGTATTTCGTCAGCACGGTGCTGAGGGATGCCAGGGCACGGTACCCCATGCCTCAGAAGCTCCTGCTCGTGCTGTTAGTGGCCTCGCGGAAGCTGCGACACTACTTCCAGGGTCATCCAATCAAGGTCGTCTCAGCATACCCGTTGGAGAGGGTGCTCAGGAGTCCCAACTCAGCAGGAAGGGTCACCGAATGGAACATCGAGCTACAAGCGTTTCAGCTAGAGTTCAGCACGACTAGGGTCGTTAAGGGAGCTGCACTTGCAGATTTATAGCCGAATGGACAGAGGCGCTAGGGCTCGAGGCAGGCGAGGACCGTTCGCTTTCCCCGGGAAGTGAGGCGCCGGACGGCTGGGTTATGTACTTCGGTGGAGCTTTCTCGCAACATGGTGCGGGGGCCGGTGCAGTGCTCGTATCCCCCACTCAGGACAAGCTCTACTATGCTGTGCAACTCTGCTTCCAGCACGGGGAAAAGGTGTCCAACAATATAGCGGAATACGAGGGGCTGATAGCAGGCCTGAAAGCTGAGGTGGCCCTGGGGGTGAAGAGCCTCGTCATCAAGGGCGATTCCCAACTCCTCGTCAACTTCTCCAACAAAGGTGTATGAGCCAAAGGACGAGCACATGGAGGCTTATCTAGCTGAGGTCGCAAAACTGAGAAGCAGTTTTGGGGTTTGGAGTTGCAGCATGTGCCGCATGGCTCCAACCAGGAAGATGACGACATCGCGAGAGGGCGTCCAGACGGCTGCCTCAGGAGCTCGGAGTCTTCGAAGAGAGGCTCTTTAAGCCCTCGGCGATGCCACCACCGTCGGGCGGAGCGCAACCTCAACCGGAGCTCCCCTAGCCGCCTGCCTCGGGAGCCCCGGCCTGTGGACCGACCTCGGGAGCACGCTTGCTCCTGGCGCTGGAACCTCAGGAGGGGTGTTGGACCATGGAGCTCAAGAGCTACTTGACGGAAGGGACTCTGCCAGAGAAGGAGGAAGACACAGAACACGTGGCGCGGTAAGCCACGGCATACTACATCCAAGATGGAGAGCTTTACCGAAAGCGGCCGAACAACGTGTCCCTACGTTGCATTTCTAGGGAGCAGGGCAAGGAGCTGTTGGCAGACATACACGATGGAGACTGTGGGCACCACTCATCATCATGAAACCTCGTTGGCAAGGCATTCCGTAGCGGGTTCTACTGGCCTACCGCGCTCAACGACGCCATCAAGCTGGTGAAAGCCCGTGAAGCCTGCCAATTCCACGCCAAGCAGATCCACCAGCCGACACAGGGCCTGCAGACCATACCCCTCTCATGGCCATTCGCGGTTTGGGGGCTGGACATTTTGGGCCCATTCCCTCGATCGCCTGGGGGCTATCGCTACCTCTATGTTGCCGTGGACAAGTTCACCAAGTGGGCTGAGGTGGAAGCTGTCCACACCATCTCGGCAGGCTCTGCAGTCAAGTTCATCAAGGACCTCGTGAGCCGATTTGGGGTGCCTAACCGCATCATCACCAATAACAGTTTTCAATTCACCAGCAATCTCTTCAAAACATATTGTGCTAACCTTGAAACGTAGATATGCTACGCTTCAATGGCGCCCCCTCTGAGAAACGGCCAGGCCGAGCGAGCCAACACGGAAGTCCTAAAGGGCCTCAAGACCAGTACCTTCAAGAAGAAGCTGGAGGCTTGCGGCAGGGGCTGGTATGATGAGCTCCAGTCCATACTGTGGTCTATTCGCACGACCGCGACCAAGTCAACTGGCGAAACCCCGTTCTTCCTCATCTACGGAGCTGAGGCCGTCCTCCCTCACAAGGTCAGGGGTCGCTCCGCGCGGGTCCTGGCGTTCGATGAGGCGCATTAGGACGCCATGCGGGGGACAGACCTCGTGCTAGGGGAGGAACGCCGCCGGGAGGCCGTGCTGCGGGCGGCCCGATACCAGCAGGCACTGCGACGATACCACTGCCGCAACATCTGCCCCAGGACCCTCGAAGTAGGTGACCTCGGACTCAGGCGGGTCCTCTCCAGGGAAGGGCTGCACAAACTCTCTCCCATGTGGGAGGCCCGTTCAAGGTTGTTCATGTTTCCAGGCCCGGCTCCGCGCGCTTGGAGACCCAGGAGGGGGTGCCTATCCCGAACGCGTGGAACATTCAACACCTCCGGAGGTTCTACCCTTAAGCGAGGCCCGGTGCCTGTGAAGAAGGCCAATGCCTGTGAAGTTTGCTGTTTTGGAAAAGGCCCGGTGCCTGCGAAGAAGGCCAACGCCTGTGAAGCTCTCTCCCCCCTCTCTCAAGAAAAGGCCCGGTGCCTGTGAAGAAGGCAAACGCCTGTGAAGCTCACCGCCCATGACACTCTCACGTAATAATGAGTGGGGCTGTACATGCCCCGGAGTCTCCGGAGAGCCGCCCCTGAGCCTCGGGGGCTCCCACCCACGCGCAGTGGCAGCACTTAGCTCCACGCTGGTGAGAAGACGTCGAAGACTAGATTACGTGCCGGACGCGGCTTTTCATTTGCTTTCTGCAGTTGGCTAGTTTTTCGTTGCTTGAAGCTTTTAGTTGAAGTTGCCTTCGGTGTTGTGCAACACCGGGCCTGTGTGTCCCGTTTTTGTCGCTCGCCTGACCCTGCTTTATTTTTGCAACCCTCGCGAGGGAAGCCGCGCGGGCACCCTCGCGAGCGTCGCCTGGTTTGATTTCGTGAGGTTCCTCAACCTAAGTTTGCAGCGGGAGCACTCCTCCGAGTCAATGCCCCACGGGCATCGTGACGCGAACGCTGGGCCCGAGCGGGCCACCCCTGCGGCCGGAGATTGAATCCTAACCCTCCGGCAAGTCCTTTTTGCAGGCCTCGAGACCCGTGACGCGGCTCCTGGCTGGAGCCTCCCAAGGCTGGCGTCGCAACAAACCCCTCCCAATGAGCTAAGTTGCTCTTACACACAAGCACGCTGCACCATAGCACATCACGGGAATAACAGGAACATCATGATAATTAAAAGATACCGTCTAGCACGCCCCCGCGGGGCCCGTACATCTCTCTCCATGCAGGTAAAACAAAATGGGCGCGACAGGACCAACTACAGCCCGGAGCTCAGGCAGTTTCCTCTTCACGCTTCACCTGGGCGCGGCGGTGGGACGATCCTCCTCCCCCCTCGAGGCGAGCACGGCAGCGTGGTGGCTGGTCACGGCCGCCGCTGGAGGAGCTGTCGTCCGAAGGGGAATCGCTGAAGCTTGAAGGACCACGAACGCCGCCAGGCGCATGCCCGGCCTCGTCTTCGCCGCTGCCGTCGCCGAGGATGATCGTGCGGCCATCATCGTCACCTTCGGGGCAGCACCCAGTGCGGCGGCCATCTCCACCGAATACCCTCATGAAGAGGGTGGCGTCGCCATCGAACTTGAAGTGGAGAGTGCACCACTGACCAAGGCCGCGCGCGCGGGCAAACATCTGCCAGCCCCGAGTCAGCGCCACATTCCCAGCGACGGAAACTTCCACCGCCACCCAAGAGGCCCTACTGCAACAGCTATCCGCCTGGAGCCATAGCCCGTTCGTGGCACCAATTGGCAGCTCGCCGGCAAAGAAGCAAGGAAGCTGGAGCCAGGTACCAATCGGGTCCGCCAACCAAACAATGAACTCCGGCCGCACCTCCATAGAATGGAATCAGGGGCAAGGAGGCCGAGCGGCCGCGACACTTCTCCCCACTCCAGTCGAGCAGCTTCCACCAAGCGAGGTGCTTCCGCCGAGGCATCGGGCATCTCTCGCAGGAGTCGCAGGATGCTTGCGGGGGCGACCCCGTGCGTGCTTGGCAGGAGGAGAGTCAGGCCCCTCCCGGCGGGCCTTCCCCTTCTCCATAGCCGAGAACCTCTTCGTGGACGCCATGGGATGCGACGAGCCTAAGGGGGGAGGTGAAGAAGAAGAGGCGGAGCAAGCAGAGACGGATTGGAAGGGCACGCACCATTCCATACTTATAGCCGGAGGAGGCCAACCGACGGCCTCCACGATCACAGGTAATCATGACTCATACTGCATGCAGGGACTTGTCACGTCGGACGGCTGCTGAGGTGTCATGGGGGAGCGGAGGCACCCATGTCCAATCAACCGCCACGCGACGCCCAAGGCCGCAGGCTGTTCGGGCCCGCGGCGATTCACACTTGCCCCTTCGCTTCTCTGCTAAGCCAAGTCCAGGCGCGCCTCGGGCTCGGGGGCTACTGTCAGCGTTTTGGGAACGGGGGTACCCAGACTTGCCTACCTGCGGCCTGTAGCGTGGCTCAAGGAGTGGCCCAGTACATCCCATCATCGTCAACACAAGCTCAAGACCCTCGCGAGGGGCCAAGCCTCGCGGGGCGGACGACAGGAAACTTCCTCAATTGCAGCCTCATCAGGAAGGCACGCGAGGAGGTGGAGAGATCAAGGTAGGGGTACCTCGTGAGGTGCCCATGACACAAGCCATGACGACCGAAGCCAGGTGGGCGGCAGCCTGCGCAGTGTCCTTGTTTCATCTTTGGTGCAGAGGGGGCAAGCGCAGGCCAATGCATCAGGCAAAGGCTACCATTTCGGTGCAACAAGACCAAGACTAGCAGAACGGCAGGATGGAGGTCACCGTGGAGCCCAAGATGGCGTCATCGTCAGAGTCTTTGACATGCAAGGACCAACTTTAGTCAGGATAAGTGTACTAGATGTTCCCCTTCAAAATGGCCAATTGTTGGCACCCTTCCCGCTCAATATTTGGGAAGAGGACCAGGGCCTTGCTCTATAAATAGGGCTAGCCACCACAGTAGAAAGGGATCTGGATCCAATCCTTCCCAAGAGACAACACCTCCACAAGAACATTCCTCGCGAGGCTGTTCTGCCCTTGTACTGCTCATCATCAGCCCCAGAGGCAATCCACCACACCACACACTAGAGTAGAGTAATGGTGGCCTGAACCAGTATAAACCTTGTGTCTCTTGTGTTGTTCATCTTTGCTAGCCTAGATCCTTTGCGAGGCGACGAGATGCGAGTTGGTAGAGGAGAGATCTTTGCACGCACCCCAGAGTTCGAACCTTAAAGGTCTGCCGGAACCCGAAATCTGACAGGCATGACCCTGATGTATGCCATCTTTTCCGTGCATACATTACTGGTCCTCCCGTGCCTCTGGTGTATCTTTTGTCTTCCCATACACGCGCAAGAAGCGTTGCAGCTTCACACAAAGGTTCTTCGTCACGTGCATCACGTCGATTACAGAGTGGATCTCTAGGTCTTTCCAATAGGGTACGTACAAAACTATAGATTTCTTCTTCCACATGGGTGCGCGTCTGTTAGCATCATTCATAATAGATTGTCCACCAGGACCCTTTTCGAAGATTACTTTTAAATCCTAGACCATATCAAGTATATCACGACCAGTACAGTGGCGAGGCTTCTTCCGGTGATCGGCCTCACCTTTGAAATGCTTGCCTTTCTTTCTTAGGGGATGCCTTCTCGAAATAAATCGACGATGTCCTAGGTACACATTATTCTTACAATTATCCAAATTTATACTGTCAGTACCATCTAAGCAGTGCGTGCATGTGCGATATCCCTTGTTTGTCTGTCCTGAAAGGTTACTGAGAGCAGGCCAATCATTGATGGTCACAAACAACAACACATGTAGGTCAAATTCCTCCTGATTGTGCTCATCCCACACACATACACCTTTTTCATTCCAACACTGTAAGATATCTTCGACTAATGGCCTTAGGTACACATCAATGTTGTTGCCAGGTTGCTTAGAACCTTGGATGAGCACTGGCATCATAATGAACTTCTGCTTCATGCATAACCAAGGGGGAAGGTTATACATACATAGAGTCACAGGCCAGGTGCTATGATTGCTGCTCTGCTCCCCAAAAGGATTAATGACATCTGCGCTTAGACCAAACAATACGTTCCTTGCGTCATCTGCAAAGTCCTCCCACTTTCTCTCAATTTTTCTCCACCGCGACCCGTCAGCGGGTACTCCCAACTTCCCATCTTTCTTACGGTCTTCTTTGTGCGAGAGCATCAACTTGGCATGCTCTTTGTTTTGGAACAAACATTTTAACCGTGGTATTATAGGAGCATACCACATCACCTTGGCAGGAATCTTCTTCCTGGGGCACTCGCCCTCAACATCACCAGGGTCATCATGGTTGATATTAAAGTGCATTGCACTACATACCGGGCATGCATTCAAATCCTCATACTCACCGCAATATAGGATGTAGTCATTAGGGTATGCATGTGTCTTCTGAACCTCTAATCCTAGAGGACAGACAACCTTCTTTGCTCCGTGCGTACTGTCGGGCATTTCGTTGTCCTTTGGAAGCATCTTATTTAACATTATCAACAACTTTTCAAATCCCTTGTCAGTTACACCATTCTCTGCCTTCCATTGCGGCAATTATAGTGTGGTGCCCAACTTTTTCTTGTCAGCTTCGCAATTTGGGTACAGCAATTTCTTGTGATCCTCTAACATGCGTTGCAACTTCAGCCTCTCCTTTTCACTTGCGCAGTTTCTCTTTGCATCGGTAATGGCCCGACCAAGATCATCAACGGGCTCATCTGATGCCTCTTCTTCAGCTTCTTCCCGCATTTCCGGCTCAACTTCTTCCCCATTGTTGTTGTACCATCGTATTTAGGTAACCCATGGCCAGGATAGCTGTCATCATCCTCTTCTTATGCATTATCTTCCACTAGGACCCCTCTTTCTCCGTGGTTTGTCCAGCAATTATAGTCGTACATGAAATCGGACTCAAACAAGTGGACGTGAATGGTTCTTGAGTTAGAGTAATTTCGATCATTCTTACAATCAGCACATGGACACCACATAAAACCATCCGCCCGCTTGTTTGCCTCAGCCGCAAGAAAAAAAGTATGCATGTTGTTGGTGATATAACTACTGGGTATGATCCGCCCAGGAGGGGCCGGGTCACACCACTGGCGACTTAAGATGAAGAGGCCCAAGAAGATATGAAGACGGCGGTTCATAGAGCAAAGCTTATTGAAGGCCCAAGACCCGGGGACGATTTGAGGCCCATAGGTGTGAGGTGTCGTATGCTTAACTTATATTATAAGGCAAGCTTAGTTAGTTACCGAGCCGGACACATTGTGTGTGAGCCGGCCGGGACTTTGTAAGCCGCCGGGCATCAACCTGTATATAAAGGGGGTGACCTGGCGGTGGGTTAATTCAAGAAACAATTGATCGAGTACTAGTTCAAGCATATTCGCTCCCTGGTAATTGAAACACAAGAAATACAATCGAAAGCAGGAGTAGGCTTTTACCTCATTAAGAGGGGCCGAATCTGGGTAAAATTCTCTGTTTCCTTTGTCCTTTTAGCCCCTTTAAGCTAACCTAGCTGCGATGGCTCCACACCTAAGTCCTTTTTTCTAGGGCATCTGCCGTGACAAAACCACGACAGTTGGCGCCCACCGTGGGGCCAAAGCACGTGGTTTCGAGTTCTTGAAGGGCATCTTCTCTGGGATCAAGGGATACACTATGGGCTGGATGACCAAGAGTCACCGTGGCAAAATCTACATCAATGATGCAGTATGGGGTCCCGAGGCCGATTCAGTCGAATATGGGTAGTGGGTCCCCTTTGGCGGAATCCATGTCTTCATCGGCAAGATCGGCGAGTCGGAGCATGAGCCGGACAACTGCACCGACATCATCGAGATGGCTCAGCGCGTGCGACCCGCCAAGTTTCAAGCCGCCCTAAAGCATGTTTTTGTGGGCTTTACTCAAGGGTTGGATCTTGAGGAAGGATCTGTGTCCGGTGGAGATATGACCATGTACTCTAGCAATGAGTTCTCAACCAACGAGACCAATTCCATGTATCAATTGCAAGATGATAGGCTTGGGGGCTGTTCCGATGGCGACAGTATTCTGGACTCCTGTGAGCCGCCGAACCAGGGTATGATCTTCACGGTTGGCACACAACTGGTGCAGAATTCCTCAACCGCGGCAGCAATGATCCCCGGTTCAGCAGCCACAACGGCAGCCGGGGCAGGAGGCCCTGTGCGCCCGCCGACTCAAGTTTTATCTGAACTTCTGGAGGCTCTAGCAACTTTGCTAATGGTGGAGGTAACACCGGCGAACCAAGCGCAACATAACATGGACGTTGCGAAGTTGCGGGATGAGATTACTCAAGCTAAGGAGGATCTTAATGCTAAAAAATGCCAGGATGACAACAGAGTGAGCCGCCTTAGAGATGGAATAGCAGCGGATTCAAGCAGAAAACTTTCGCCTAAGCTTGGACCAAAACACATCAAACGATGTCTTTAATAGGATATAGCAGAGTCGTCTGCCTCATGAGTTTGATGCAAGAAATCTCTTCAATATGCCTGGGGAAGGGCCAAGTAACCCGGCCGGTGTGACCCGGGGCCCTGAAGAGCCTAGGACCGGAGCGGCGGCACAACCTCATGTGGCGGATCCGGCTCGTGTCAATTTAACCCCGCCTCAGCGAGTCTCAACACCTCTGGGTCACTTCTCTAATCCGTTGGATAACATGATCCCCATGGCATCACGATTGGCGGCTCTCCCGGTGACAGGTGAGTGTCCTGAGGTGGTTGAGGCTCGGAAAGCCGTGGACCTTCTTCAAATGGTCGTGGCTCAGTAGGTGTCTTACTCCTACAGCTGCGATCGAATTCACTTAATTCCGCGTCGGAGTCGAAGCTATAGCTGGCACATGCAGTCACCGGCGGTCTCAAACAGTGAGCGACATCGTAACCAGCCCCGTGGGCATGGCCCGCCACAGGGTGATAACCATGCTCAGTTGTTGGTGGATCAGGCACGGGCTCGCCGTGAGGCGGAGCTGGCGGCTCAGTTGGTGGCTCAACAACCTCAATTACCCCCTTTGATGTCCATAGAAGCCGGAGTGACTTCTAGGACGGTGGGTGTGCCATGCTTAGTACAGGCTCTACGCAATGAGCGGTTACCTAAGGACTTCAAGGGCCCTCAAAAGGTACCCAATTACACAGCGGATCAACCCCCAGAGGCTTGGATTGAGAGCTATGAGATGGCCATGGATATGTTGGATGTCAATGATACCGCGTGTGCTAAGTATTTCACCATGATGCTGGATGGGCCGGCTCGTACCTGGTTGAAGGGATTGCCCCTATCTCCGTCAGATCATGGGATTACTTGAAGGCGCGTTTTATTCAGAATTTCAAGGATACATGTAAGCAACCCATGTGGATTCTTGATTTAGACACTTGTGTCCAGAGTGAGTGAGGGAGTCCTGGATTAAGGGGTCCTTGGACAGCCGGACTATGTTACATGAGACGGACTGATGGACTATGAAGATACAAGACCGAAGACTCTCTCCCATGTCAATATAGGACTCTCCTTGGCGTGGAAGGCAAGCTTGGCGACCAGATATGAAGATTCCTTTCTCTGTAACCGACTTTGTACAACCCTAGTCCCCTCCGGTGTCTATATAAACCGGAGGGCTTAGTCCATAGAGGCAGATACACAATCATAATCCTCATAGGCTAGACTTCTAGGGTTTAGCCATTACGATCTCGTGGTAGATCAACTCTTGTGATACTCATATTCATCAAGATCAATATAGCAGGAGGTAGGGTATTACCTCGACAGAGAGGGCCCGAACCTGGGTAAACATTGTGTCCCCTGTCTCCTGTTACCATCGACCTTAGACGCATAGTTCGGGACCCCCTACCCGAGATCCGCCGGTTTGACACCGACATTGGTGCTTTCATCGAGAGTTCCGCTGCGTCGTCACCAGAAGGTTTTGATGGCTCCATCAATCATCTACAACAATGTAGTCCAGGGTGAGGTTTTCCTCCCCAGACAGAACTTTGTGTTCGGCGGCTTCGCACTGCGGGCCAACTCGCTTGGCCATCTAGAGCAGATCGGCAGCTACGCCGCTGATCATTGAGTCAGGTTTGGAAGCTTGAATTACATCACCGACATCCAAGGAGACTTGATCTTCAACGGATTCGAGGGCATGACAGCCGCTCCCTGCCGCCATGATGAACATGACTTAAATATGTCATCGGACCATGCCCAGGAGATAGCGCCTGTAACTGCTCTGGCCCTAGATCCAGAGTAGACTGCACCATCCGAGGACGGGAAGTTCAACCCCGCCACGTAAGCCGCAGACTCAGCGGCATTGGAGCCGAACACAGATTTGACCTCGAACGAGGCCTATGTCACCGGAACCTCGGATTCGACTCCGACCACAGGTTCCGAACCGCGTGCATCCGCGCCCGTCGATCAGGCGCCGCTCATTGAGTTCAGCTCCGTGGATATCTTCCGGCACTCACCTTTAGGCGATGTGCTAAACTCATTAAAGGCCCTTGCATTATCTGGGGAATCCCATCCAAACTATGACTGGTTCGGATTGGAAGTTGATGTTGGATAATTCCGCTCCTCACCCACCACCCACTTCATTGCCACTGTCGAGGACTTAACCGACATGCTTGATTTCGACTTCGAAGACATCGACGGTATGGACGATGATGCCGGAGAGGAGCAGACGCAAGAGCCACCACACACAGGGTGCTAGGCGGCTACCTCCTCGTATGACATATATATGGTGGATACACCCAAGGAAAACAATCACGACAAAAAGGATCCAGTCGAGGATAAATCTCCTAAGAAGCAGCCAAAGCACCGACGTCAGTGACGCCGCACTAAACCATGCCATGTCAAAAATGACAATACCAGCACACGAGAAAACAATACTCCGGACGACACCGAAGACAATGAAGACCCCGTCGAGCCAACTTCCGAATAGGCCGAACGGGAAAACGGCCGAGCTAGCCCTGATGAACAGGCCATGAATGAAGACTCAGAGGACAGTAATTACATGTCGCTCTCCGAGGATGAGGTGAGCCTCAGCGACGACGATTTCACCATGCCCGAGGAACCCGTGGAGTAGGAGCGCTTTAAGCGCCGGCTAATAGCCACTACAAAGAGCCTGAAAAAGAAGCAACAGGAGCTTCAAGCTGATCAAGATCTTCTCAACGTTAGATGGTCTGAGGTCCTGGCAGCTGAGGAATACGGCCTCAAGCGCCCAACCAAAAGTTACCCGAAGCACAAATTGCTACCCCAATTTGATGACGAGGCGCTGGAGCCCGTCCTACCAGCGCATAATGTGGCTGACCGACCACCACGTGGCCAGGACAAAGCTGCACCTCAGGCCAAATACCAGCCCGCACTACCTCGCCAAAAAACAGAAACACAACAGCTCGGGGATACACACATGACCTGCGACATGACTTGGAAGATAGAGCAGGCCAGACTAGATTGATCTATGGATCGCGGAGGCGCGCCCCAATGCGCAACGACGACCACCTCGTTGGACGTGAGAAATACAAACCTATCTGGGCCGAATACTGCAGACCAGCTCCATCCGAGCTGCGTCGCGACGTGGCCCGACAAAGAGGCGCCGCACACCCTCTATGCTTCACTGATGAAGTAATGGAACATGAATTCCCAAAAGGGTTTATACCCATAAACATTGAATCATATGATAGGACAACGGATCCCGCAGTATGGATTGAGGACTTTCTGCTCCATATTCACATGGCTCGTGGTGATGATCTCCACGCCATCAAGTATCTCCTGCTAAAACTCAAGGGACCAGCTCAGCACTGGTTGAACAGTCTGCCCGAAAACTCCATCGGTAGTTGGGAGGACTTGGAGGATGCCTTCCTTGACAACTTCCAAGGTACCTACGCCCGACCTCCGGATGCCGACAACTTAAGTCACATTATCCAACAACCCAGAGAGTCAGCCAGGAAATTCTGGACTAGGTTCTTAACTAAAAAGAACCAGATCGTTGATTGTCCGGATGCCGAAGCCCTAGCGGCCTTTAAGCATAACATCTGTGACGAATGGCTCGCCAGACACCTCGGCCAAGAAAAGCCGGATTCCATGGCAGCCCTTACGATGGTTATGACCCGCTTTTGTGCGGGCGAAGATAGCTGGCTAGCCCATAGCAACAACAACTCAAGTAAGCTCGCACTTCTGAAGCCAGAGATAGCAACGGCAAGCCCCGACGCAGCAGACACAAGCGTCCAAACAATGGTGACAACACCAAAGACACGACAGTCAACGCCAGATTCAGTGGCTCCAAGTCCGGTCAGCGGAAGAAGCCATATAAATGAAACAATCCGGGCCCGTCCAACCTGGACCGCATACTCGATCATCCATGCCAAATCCACGACACTCCTGATAAACTAGCCAATCATACCAACAGAGAGTGCTGGGTGTTTAAACCGGCCGGCAAGCTAAATGCCGAACACAAGGAGAAGGAGCCGCAAAACAAGGATGATGACGAGGAGCTCCGGCCACCGAACACAGGGGGTCAGAAGAAGTTTCGCCCAAGTTAAAACGGTGAACATGATATAGGCTACCCATATCCCCAAGAGGGAGTGGAAGCGTGCGCTCAGAGACGTCTACGCGGTAGAGCCAGTCACCCCAAAATTTAACCCATGGTCGTCCTGCCCGATCACTTTCGATCACAGGGACCATCCGACTAGTATTCGTCATGGCGGTTCAGCCGCACTGGTCCTCGACCCAATCATCAATGGATTTCATCTCACACGAGTCCTAATGGATGGTGGCAGCAGCCTGAACCTGCTTTATCAGGATACAATGCGCAAAATGGGTATTGATCCCGCAAGAATCAAACCCACAAAACCACCTTTAATGGTGTCATCCCAGGTATAGAGGCCCACAGTACGGGCTCAATCACACTGGAAGTGGTCTTCAGATCCCCGGATAACTTCCAAAGCGAAGAGTTAATCTTTGATATCGTCCCTTTCCGCAGTGGCTATCATGCACTGCTCGAACGGACCGCATTCACTCGATTCAATGCGGTGCCACACTACTCTTATCTCAAGCTCAAGATGCCCGGACCACGCGGCATCATAACAGTCAATGGAAACACGGAACACTCCTTCCGTATTGAGGAGCACACCGCTGCCCTCGTAGCAGAAGCACAGAACGGCCTCTTCAGGCAGAACCTCCATTTGGCGGCCAAGCTCCCGGACATTGTCAAACGAGTTCGAACTACCCTGCAGCAGGACGGTCTAGCTCGTCAAGAGCTTGACTAGCAATTTGGCCTCTGATCCCAACCGAGCGACAACCTTTGTACCGCGCGTACATAACTACGCACTCAAAATACCATGGGATAGACGGAGGCACAGCTAGGTTGTGTTCCACAATGCGGCTCAACCGCTCCTAGACACACATCATTTTACATTTTCTTTTTCTTTTCAGGTTACTTTTGTCTAGGCCGTTACTGGCGACCTGATTACTAGACCTATCAAATGACGGATATACCAAGATGGGAAGTAGCTCAAACACGCAAGGGAATCTCTAGATATACTTCTCGATGATCATTCTATCTGTCTTCGGACCTGCACGCAGCTCCCCCTGGTCTCGGCAGGTTACACAGTCATATTTTTATCGCACTATTTGTACACATACGCTTCGACGTATTATTAAATTACAATAATTTTTTTCCGGATCTATTGATATGAAATTAACTTGCTGTTTCATTTTTTGATATTTTTTTCAATTGCAACCGTACACTCTGGTACACCTTAATTTGCGAGGGGCTTCATTGTACCCCATAACACGGCAAGAAAGTCCGAACACTTTCACAGTTGTTCGGCACCCCGAACTTATAGCATTATATGCATCGGCTCCGAATCATGTCTTGGGTCAATAGTTGGGTTGCCCGGCTCCTGTGCTTACTACCTTATGTTCCGCTATATCGGCTAGGGTAGTAAAGGGAGAACTACTGTGATTGTGTCCCGGTTCTTCCGGACGAGCACCTCAGTAGAGAAAGCCACAAACTGACTGTCATGATGCGACGAGAGCCGATTAGCTGTTCGAAGAGGTCACAAATCTTTAGCGATTTCTTCCGCATTATGCGATTTCTAATGCATCATGCGATGAATTAGTTTTTATCCAATTAGGTGTTTACAGTACCCCAAGTTCTAACTTACGAACACTAGGGGCTACGCCTAAATTTTTATTGTCAAACTCCTATGGCTAAGTGAGGGTGATAAAGCCTTATAGTCTGATTGATTGGTTCGTTGCGCTAAACACCTCCTTTAAGGACCAAACTATGGACTAACGAGTGTTTACATTTATCCCGAACACCCCCATACTTCCTACATGGGGGCTGAAGCCGACGACTGGCCAACTCTCAGATTTAATATAAAACGGCCGCACAGGAGGTAAAATTTTAAATAACAAGCATTATATTACATAACAATCTTGTTTCATAATATAGGACAGGATTACATGAATATATTCATGGAAATATAATATCCTTGGCACATTGCTCCGCAACAATGCGGGATCCTTCCAAGACGCTGTCATAGTACAGTTCAGGTGTGCGGTGCTCCTTGCCCGCGGGCGGTCCCTCGGTCATCAGCTTCATGGCATCCATCTTCGCCTAGTGCATCTTGGCGTGGGCGAAGGCCATTCGCGCGCCTTCGATGCAGACCGACCGCTTGATGGCGTCAAGTCGAGGGCAGGCACTGACTAGCTGCTTCACGAGTCCGAAGTAGCTGCTGGGAATAGCTTCAGTAGGCCATAGCTAGATTATTAAATCCTTCATGGATAGTTCGGCCGCCCTATGCAGCTCGACTAGCTGTTTTAGCTGATCGCTAAAGGGCACCGGATGTCCTGGCGCAAGGTATTGCAACCAAAACTGCTTCTCCGTAGAGCTCCCCTCTTCGGCTCGAAAGAACTCCGCGGCATCTGAAATGCTGTGCGGCAGATCCGCAAACTCCCTGGAGAACTTCGAATTCGGGTTAGTAAAAGGAACCTTTTCTTCACATATTTGCTCTGCATAACAAAGGCCTTACCCGCCACGATTTTTCTGGCCTCCTCGATTTCTTAGAGGGCGCCTTGGGCTTCAACCCCGGCATCATGTGTGGCTTGACGGGCCTTGGTGAGTTCAGACTCTTTATCTGCAATATTTTGCTCCAAGAACTCACACTTCTTCATGGCTTCCTGGAGCTCTTGTTGGACCACACTGACCCTGGCCTCGTGCTTTCCACAAGCGGCCTGCTCCTTGGCCGCCTTCTCCTCAGCCTTGGCTAGCGCCTTCTTGAGAGCCTCGACCTCGGTTGCCGCTCCTAATAAATATCATGACATTTTTTAGTCAAAACAACTTATTCATCCTTATTGAATATAGACAAGGTTATTAAAATACCTTGGTTATCCTCTAGCTTTTTCTTCACGCGGCCGAGCTCTTCCTCGGCCCTCTCTGGACTCTTCTTTAGTTCGGAGACCTTGGGAGCATGGGAGGTCGCAGCCAGTAATGACGCCTGCTTATTCACATAGACATTTCATAGTTAGTCTCCTGCGAAAATTATTTTGATCTTCTATCCGGCTTTTCTTTTCGAACATCAGACAATATATCAGGGCTACTGTCTATACTGTGACATTCTTTTTATATTTAATTGCGGTGCTTACCTCAAAGCCTGTTAGAAGGCTTGTGCAGGCTTCGGTCAACCTGCTTTTCACGGACTGAATCTTCCCAATCATCGTGCCCATAAGGGTGCCGTGCTCTTCAACAATGGAAGCGCCTTGCAGCGCTTCTAGCAAAGTATCCGGCGCCTCTCGATGGACAGAGGTCACCGGAGGAATAGGCGCACCTCCTTGCTTGCCTGATTCCGGAGCTGTATTGGTCTCCGTAATTGTATTCGGCTGGGGGCCAAATTCAGTATGGCCCCCGTCGTCAGTGTCCATGGGGGTTTGCTCCCCCATGTGTTCGGTTGCCGAGATTTTATCCTCCGGCGCGGCCTTGACGGCCTCCTGAGTCTCTCCCTGGCCTGGGTTCCTTTGGGACGACACCTCAGTGTTATCCATGGCCTTGGGAGAGGAGGCCGTCGGGAGAGTCCCACTGTCCATCGCCTCCGGATCTAGGGAGTCCTCCAATGAGATCGCTCGAGGTTGGACCTAGCCGGACTGCAGATACGTGATTCTACACGTTAATACTATACAGTAGTGAGGCCGGATATATGAACGTGTTCGGGTTTTTTAGTACTCACGATTTAGCCAGGGGCTTGACCCTGGGAGTCCACTAAGAGCTGCCATCGGTGGCCGCGGTGGGGTCGTCCGGAAGGGAAGCTTCCCCTTCTTGGACGCTTCAGCCTCCAAACGCATGGAGGCCGTCCTCTTCTTCTTCTTCTTCCTCCTCTTCCCCGTCATCCTCGGCGGCGGAGAAGTGAGCCTTGGCGTCTTCAGACGTCACGTCCGAAGTGCCCTTGCAACGGAGACTGCTCCTGGTCTCTTTCATCTCCTTGTCCTTCTTCTTGGCCTTCTTCTCCGACACCTTATAGGGCGCCAGAACCAGCATCTTCGTTAGAAGAGGAATTGTTGGGTCTTCGGGCAGCGGAGCCAGACAGTTAATCCGCTCCGCCCTCTTTGTCCAGCCTTGAAAGAATTGGTAGGAAGGCTTAGGTTTCTTCCTCGAATATGAAAGTAAAGGAAGTGCCTTGAAAACAAGTAAAGACTTACCGAACTCGTGGGACGGGCCAATTTGTGCCCACGATCTTCGGTCGAGTCGGTCCACGACTTGCTGGGCTTGAATAGCACCTTCGAGATGTCTTCGTGTGTTGTGCCGAAGAACTATAGTAGGGTCTGGTGCTTGGCCGGATCGAACTCCCACAGATGGCAAGTCCGGCTTTGGTATGGAAGGATCCGGCTAACTAGCATCACCTGGACCATGTTGACAAGCTTGATGTTGTTGTCCACCATGCCCTTGATACGCGCCTGGAGCGCAGTCAGTTCGTCTCACAAAGACTAGTCAAGGCCATTCTTGGGCCAGGAGGTGAGCCGCATCGGAGCTCCGGATCGAAATTTGGGAGCCGCGACCCAGGTGGTGTCTCGTGGCTCAGTGACGTAGAACCACTGTTGTTACCATCCTTTGACGGACTCGTTGAATGTACCTGCCGGCCATGTGACGTTGGGCATCTTGCTCACCACGGCGCCTCCGCACTCTACGTGCGCGCCGCCCACCACCTTCGGCTTCATGT
This sequence comes from Triticum aestivum, assembly GCF_018294505.1. Taxonomy (NCBI): domain Eukaryota; kingdom Viridiplantae; phylum Streptophyta; class Magnoliopsida; order Poales; family Poaceae; genus Triticum; species Triticum aestivum. Next base: position 51,105,182 of record NC_057795.1, read on the forward strand.
TGGAGGTCTTGAACCACAATCTGAAATGTGGTGGGATGCGGAGGAAGCCCTTGCACACGACGATGAATGTCGAGATGTTGAGGAAAGCATTTGGGGACAGATCATGGAAATCTATCCCATAGTAGTACATGAGTCCACGAACAAATGGGTGGAGAGGAAACCCCAGCCCGCGGACAAAGTGAGGGAGGAATACAACCCTCTCATGGGGATCCGGAGCAGGGATGATCTGTCCCTCGGTCGAAGACGGTGTGCGATCTCCTGGGCCATATACCCGGCCTCGCGGAGTTTCTTGATATCCTTCTCCTTGATGGAGGAGGCCATCCACTTGCCCTGCACTCCAGATCCGGACATGGCTGCAGTGCTTTTTGGGGGCGGAAAAGATGAGAGCTTGGGCGCTAGAGCTCGAGAATGGGGGAAGCTGAGAGAAAGAAGGCGTGGGTGAAAGAGGTGGATCCTTATCTCTTTATAAAGGCAGTGAATATCAAGTGCCTCCCCACTTGCCCTAAAAACTCGCTTATCCCCAAGGGCCGTGCAAATGGTGTAGTGGGATTACCCATGCCCGTATTGATGAGAATCTCGCAATAAGGGGACACGATCTCTGCTTTGACAAGATGTGCCAATGAAACCACATCTCGAAATATGGAGTGGTGAGCTAAAAAACGATTCGAATAATAACCGGCGTCGACATGATATCATGTTGCAAAAAGTTGTCAGCAGATTGGACTCGTGAAGTATTATACTCTCTACATGGTGTGTGCTATTTGTTTTGCAAAACCAGACATGTTTCCTATGTTCGAAGGAATATTTAGAAGTATTCGGAGGAGGAACCCCCCTTGCAATGCCGAAGACAATCTGCACGCCGGACACCTCATCATTGAAGCCAGGTTCAAGGGCTACTGAGGGAGTCCTGGATTAAGGGGTCCTCGGATAGCCGGACTATGTTACATGAGCCGGATTGATGGACTATGAAGATACAAGACCGAAGACTCTCTCCCGTGTACGGATAGGACTCTCCTTGGCGTGGAAGGCAAGCTTGGCGACCGGATATGAAGATTCCTTTCTCTCTAACCGACTTTGTACAACCTTAGTCCCCTCCGGTGTCTATATAAACTGGAGGGCTTAGTCCATAGAAGCAGATGCACAATCATAATCCTTATAGGCTAGACTTCTAGGGTTTAGCCATTACGATCTCGTGGTAGATCAACTCTTGTAATACTCATATTAATCAAGATGAATATAGTAGGAAGTAGGGTATTACCTCGATAGAGAGGGCCCAAACCTGGGTAAACATTGTGTCCCCCATCTCTTGTTACCATCGACCTTAGACGCACAGTTCGGGACCCCCTACCCATGATCCGCCGGCTTTGACACCGACAGTGAGGGTGAGTCAACCGCCCATTGGGTGAGCCGGATCTCGGCCATTATCCACTCATCAGACAACATGAATGCCTATTCAGCTGTCCTAATTTTGGAGAAAAAATTTCGTTTCCTTCCCCTCAAGTAGAAGCTGGGGTGGCTTAAGCGCCATTGCAATGATATGGGGGAGCTCATGGTGGCTCTTGTCAACTATGCTAACTTTGGAAACACTAAGGAACCTGAGTCGGATGAGGAAAAGGCTGGTAAGGAGAAGAAGAATGGCAATGCAAAGGGGCAGCAACACAACACGGCGGGTCAAGGCAATAATGGTAAACGTAAGCAAGCTGACGGCCATTCAGATTTTGTGGCTAACACACAGAGTAATAATGGTAAGCGTAAGGGAAGGTCGTCAACACCTTGTTTTGGTGGGCCAAAATTTAACCTAGAGGCGATGATGAACCAACCTTACCCAAAGCATGGTACTCAAGATAAGCCAACCACTCATCTCTGGATAGAGTGCTTCATCACAAGGGAGTATAGAAATTCCGGTTTTTATCAGGGTAACAAGGGCCCGCACGGCGGGTAAGGATCCGGCTCTCACGGATTCGACTTTGGAGGTGGCGGCTCAAGCTCTGGATTCCAGGTTCAAGGTAATCAAGGCGGTTTTAACCAGTAATCTAATCAGGGTAATCAGCAGCAACAACAACAGTCTGGTTACCAGAGTCATCCGAAGCAGCTGAATAGTGGTCAATATCATGTGTTTACCATGAGTTTGTGCAAGCAGGATCAGATGATTCACAAGAGGACGGTGAACGCGGTTGAGATGGCGGTCCCCCTATATTTATGATGGTCAGAGCAGCCCATTATATGGGGCCGCAATGATCACCCGCCCCGGGTTGATAATACGGGCGAGCTGGCTTTGGTGGTGGCAGTACAGGTCAGAGAGTACAAGTTCACTAAACTGCTCATGGATGGAGGCAGCAGCATCAATATCCTCTACTATGATACTTTTCTCCATATGAATTTGACAGACAAAGATCTTAAGCAATCCTCTACATTTTTTCATGGGGTGGTGCCTAGTAAGTTGGCATATCCAGTGGCAAGGCAACCTTGGAGGTGGTTTTCGGTAATGTGTATGACTACAGGGATGAAAAATTGACTTTTGAAGTGGTCAAGATCAAGAGCCCTTATCATGCCCTGCTTGGATGGCCGACTTATGCTAAATTTATGGCACACCCTTGTTATGTTTATCTGCAGCTCAAGATGCTGGGTTATAAGGGAACCATCAGGTGCATGGAAATAGAAAGATATCTTTGGAGTGCGAAGAGGGAGATGCTGCCTATGCTGAGTCAGCCTGTGCAATAGAGGAGCTGATGTTCTATAAAGATAATGTTGACCCGACAGATATGACCCCCTTGAAGAAGCCAACTATAGAACAGGATCCGCTGTTGAAGGTTAAGTCGGTTTATGATACTAAACCAGTTGACTTCGTTCCTGGTGATTCATCCAAGCAGTTCATCATCAGTGCCAAAATGGATCCGAAATAGGAAAGTGCGCTCATCGAGTTCATTTGTGAGAACTGGGACATCTTTGCACGGAAACCCTATGACATGCCAGGTGTACCGAGGGAACTCGCTAAGCACACTCTAAATATTGGTCCGAAGTTTAAGCCGATCAAGCAATTCCTTTGTCGTTTAAATGAAGAAAGGCGCAAGTCCATTGTTGAAGAAGTGGCCGGGCTCTTGGCGACTGGGATTATTGTTCAAGTTTTTCATCCTGAATGGTTGGCTAACCCGGTGCTAGTGCTTAATAAGAATGGCACTTGGCGTATGTGTGTGGATTACACGGACCTTAACAAGGCTTGTCCGGCTGATCCTTTCACTCTTCTCGTATTGATTAGATTATTGATGCTATGGCGGGCTGTGAGCGTTTGAGTTTTCTAGATGCTTATTCTCGTTATCATCATATCAAGATGGAAGTTAAGGACTAGGGGAAAACATCCTTGATCACTCCCTTTGGAGCCTTCTGCTATTTGTCTATGCCTTTTGGGCTCAAGAGTGCCCAAGCGACTTATCAGCGGTGTGTTCAGAATTGTCTCCACAACCAGATTAGTCGCAATGTTCATGCTTATGTTGATGATATCATTGTGAAATCCAGGAAGAAGGAGACCTTGATAGATGATCCAAAGGAGACCTTTGACAATCTCCGGGTTTACAAGATGATGCTTAACCCGGATAAATGTGTTTTTGGTGTGCCAGCATGCAAGCTCTTGGGTTTATGGTCTCTGAGAGAGGTATTGAAGCTAACCTGGAGAAGATCAAGGCTATCACTCCCTTGGCTAAGACGGTATGTATTAATGATGTATAGCATTTGGCGAGTCGTATTGCGTCCTTAAGCCGGTTTATAAGGCCCCTTGGTGAAAAGGCTATTCCTCTTTACCAGATGATGAAGAAGACATATCACTATGTCTGGAGTGATGTTGCCAATGAGGCATTCGAGGCGCTTAAGAGACAGTTGATTGAGCCGCCGGTTCTTGCAGCTCCTATTGATAAGGAGCCCTTGCTTTTATATGTGGCTGCTAACGGCAGAGCTGTTAGTGTGGTAATTGTAGTGGAAAGGAAGGAATCGGGTAAGGAATATCCGGTTCAAAGGCCGATTTATTATGTCAGTGAGGTGTTGATTGAATCTAAACAGAGATACCCACATTGGCAGAAGCTAGTCTATGGCGTATTCATGGCTAGTCGCAAGTTGAAGCATTATTTCTTCGATCATCCCATCACTGTAGTCAGTTCTGCTCCTTCTGGGATATTGTTCAAAATAGAGAAGCTATAGGTTGGGTGGCTAAGTGGGCAATTGAACTTGGACCCCATGGTTTGAAGTATATGCCTCGAACAACCATTAAATCTCAGGCCTTGTTGATTTCATCAATGACTGGATAGAGTTGCAGATGCCTGAGGATAAGCCGGATAGCATGTATTGGACTATTCATTTTGATGGAGCCATGCAATTCAAAGGCTCGGGGGCTGGAGTTATTCTGACTTCCCCATGGGTGGTTGATGCTATTGCTGACCATTTCAAGTGTTATCAAGTGGAACATATTGATCGTAGGAAAAATGAGGCGGCTGATGATTTAAGCTGGCAGGGGTCCCAGTGTAAACCGGTACCACCTAATATTTTTCTTGATGTTCTGAATAATCCTTTAGTTAAATTGCCTACAGAAGAAGATCTAGCTATCCTTGACCCGGAGGCATAGTTGGTGGTGGCTCTCCATGCTATTCCTGATTGCACTGTTCCATATTTGGCTTATATGACCTGGGGTGAGTTACCTGATGATGAAACTTTGGCCAGGAAAATAACCGGGAGGTCTAAGTCAATGACCATTGTCAATGGCGAGTTACACCGATGCAGTGTTACAGGGGTGTTTCAACGACACATCTCTCTCGATGAGGGTCGTGAAATTCTAAGGGATATTCACAAAGGATATTGCGGCCATCATGTCGGCTCTAAATCTCTCATTGCTAAGGCTTTTCGTCATGGGTTTTATACGCAAGTGTGATGGCTGTAAATTTTTTTCAAAACAGGCTCATATGCCGGCTCAAGAATTGAGAATGATTCCAATTACTTCGCCGTTTGCAGTCTGGGGGCTGGATATGGTTGGACCTTTCAAAATATCCAAGGACAAGAAGACCCACCTTTTGGTGGCGGTTGACAAGTTCACAAAGTAAGTTGAGGCTGAGCCGGTCAGCAAATGTGATGCGGCAACAAAGGTTCGATTCATTAAAAAGGTGATTTTCCGCTTTGGTTATCCTCATAGCATCATAACTGATAATGGCACTAATTTGTCTAAGGGTGCTATGATAGAATTCTATCAGCAAGAGCATATTCGTCTTGATGTCTCATTAGTGGCTCACCCCCAGTCTAATGGTCAAGTTGAAAGAGCCAATCAAGAAATCTTGAGAGGTATAAAACCCCGGCTTATGTTCCCTTTGTAGAGGACGCCTGGTTGTTGGGTTGAGGAGTTACCCTCAATGCTTTGGAGTATCAATACTAGCCCCAACACATCCACGGGTTCTACGCCTTTCTTCATGATTTATGGAGCAGAGGCGGTTCTCCCCAGTGACATCCGTCATGACTCGCCCTGTGTGGCAGCTTATATATGTTGAAGCTAATAATGAAAAGGCACGTCAAGATGCTCTTGACTTGTTGGATGAAGAGCGTGGCCTTGCAGCGGCTCGTTCGGCAATATACCATCAAGATATGCTGGGTTAAGACCCGGACCTTTCAAGAAGGTGACTTGGTGCTCCGGCTCATCCAGGATCAGACGGATATGCACAAATTATCCACGCCTTGGGAAGGACCTTTTGTGGTCAGAAAAAGCTTGAACAACGGATCGTACTACCTCGTTGATGTTCGAGACCACAAGGACTCATGCACATCGGAGGAGGAGACCCACTGACCTTGGAACATTGCTCATCTTCGGCCTTATTACACCTAAGCCAGTGGCTCTTGTGTTGTACATATTTTCATCCATGTATATATTATGATCAAGTATAATAAAGCCGACATCTGTGGTAATTCAAGGCCTTTATCATTTCATTTCTGAGTATCCGAGTCTTTATTGTCAAATCATAAGATCACTTGGGGGCTTCCTGCTCATTGAGCATAGCTGTGACTACCCTCTTGATCCGGCTTGTACGCCTTGTTAAAAAATCACTTGGGGGCTTCCTGCTCATTGAGCATAGCTATGAGTACCCTATGGATCCGGCTTATATGCCTTGTTGAAATTTTTTGTGGGCTTATTTCCCGAGTTCAAGGTTACTAAAGAGAACTTGTGGCATTGCACAGTTCAAACATAGGTATCCTGCCTTGAAAGGCTTAATATATGTCACTTGGGGGGCTCTCTATTCAATGAACATATCTTTTTTTAACCCCTTTTGATTGGCTGGTATGCCAGGTGTAAATCACCACAATTCCGGTTTATCCTGCCTTGTTTGTCTGCCACTCCACCTAGGTAATCCTAGAATGACCCACCGTACTCATGACAGTCAATCTTATAAAGACCCTGAACTTGTCTAAAGTTACAACGGTGGTTGGTCATGTGAGGCCCGGCTTACAAGTTTTAATGAAGGATTAACCTAGTGGCTGTGCGGCCCATGAAAAGCACTTGATATTGAGGCTTGGTAGCCTATGAACGCCTTGTTTTTCTGATATGTTATTTTTCCTAAACATTGATTTAAGTTGATATATTTGTACCATTTTGACCTATGTTTAACACGATTTTGGCCATGTAGCATTAACCCTTATGGCTCATATTTGAGCACATCTGAGGTTTTGATGACCCGTTCTGGCTTTGGACGATAAGTCGCTAGCATATTTGAATTACGCACTTGGAGTTGTATGCTCTAAGCTATGAAACTGTCATCCTCATTGGATATGGTGATGTAAGCCAGCAGTATGAGCTAATATTACAGGTATGTCTTACTTGTTATATATGAGTTTCCGAGGTTTTGATAACCCGCCCTGATTTTAAAACTTTTAAAATCATTAGAAAATATTGTGTTGAGCAATATAACCCACCCTTGTTTTGGACGTTAAGTCGCCAATATATTTGAACATATGTAAAGGTTCTGATAACCAAGCCTAGGTTTGGACAATAAGTCGCTAGTATGCTTTGATTGTGCAATTCAAATTATCCTCAATGCTTATGGTGGTGTAAGCCGGTAGTATGAACTACATTCACATGTATAGTTCTGCATGTTATGTGAAAATACGAGGCTTGATCACTCGCCTTGGTTATAGAATTTAAGTCACCAGACTATACTATTTGGAATATTATGACCCGCCCTGGTGTAAGCCGCCAGGGCACATGTTGTTCACTTGTGTACAGGTCATGCAACAATACTTGTTATAACTTGTCTGATTGATAAATATGATGAAGTACAACCTATGGATCTTCAAGCATCAGAACGGCAGTTTAAACATATTCAAACGACAAAACATGCACGATGGCATGGGAGATCATTGTTTTCAACTAGCCTATTACAAGGCTAACATGCAGCCCACATGATTAAGTGTTTTTGAGGCACAAAGTATCATCATGAAATTCATGACCCGCCGTAGAGGATCAACTATCCTGGTCTGGGCGTGTTGACGACTCCGGGTCATCTTGCACCAGTTCATCTTCCTCTTCTTCACCCATTGGCCGAAAGTAAGAGGTGGCCCAGTTGATCCCAGTTAAACCTCTGAATACAACTTCATCGTCCATCAAGCTTGACGGGTCAATATCAGGGGCGAAGGTATGCTTACGGGTTGGGGGAATAAGGTCCGTGGCCTCATGAATCGGCGCTGGCACTCTTGAATTTTCCTTCGTGTAAGCCGCATGATACTTTGACAAGTTAGTTTCTTCTGCGAGCTGGCTGGCTAAATGGCGCATTTGTTTGACACAATTGGTGAAATCTGTTGCTTCAAAGGGAGACCTGTCTTCTTTGAGCCTTGGGAAACCACTGGCCAACTCTTCTGGGTCAAGCTCTGCTTGCCATGCTTTGGCCCGACTTAGTGCGGTGATGGCACCGGCTCGGGTAGCTGATAGCTTTAGCTCTTCAACCCTCGGTGGCAGCACGGATAATTTTTCCAACACTTCGTTGATAAGGGAAGGTGGTTGCTTCTTGTGAGAGGCAGTAAAGATGGCCCTTTGTGCACCGGTGTACAATTGTTCCACCAAGGTATATGCAGCTTTAAGCTTAACATGCCTAGACCTAGTGTGGAGCCGCGGGAGCCTGCATTGATAAAGGTATGGATGAGCCGACTTATGATTGTTACACATTGGTGTTAAAAGTTTCAAGTACAATGATACTTACCAAAGATGCTGGATGTCATGCTATTGATTTGATGCTTTAAACTGGATAACTCATCAGTCACTGGTTTAAGAGCAGCTTTAGCATCTTTAGCTCTCTTAACAGAGCCGCCTTTTCGGTGTCCCAGCCGACTCTCTCAGCAATGAAATACCTCTTCAGCTTCTCAGCATTTTCCAAAGTGGCTTTCAGTTCTGACTTAACTTTGGAAGTTTCAGATTGCTGGGACTTGATATTCTGCTGGAGATCAGTGACTTGAGAGTCTTTCATATTTAGCTCAGCCTACAATGAAAAGAGACAGACATTATTTTGGTTTTATTCTTTGAATTCCCAAGCAAAATACAAGTATTTTACTTGGCACTTGGGGGCTAATATAATGCATGTTGCTCTTTTAAGGCAAAAAGTTTCAATGACCCGGTTTAGCTATGAAGACTAAGCCAACCCTTGGGGGCTATATGTTTGGATTTGTTCCTACATATGGTCTTAAGTCCCAGCTTAGTTATGCAGCTTAAGCCAGCCCTTGGGGGCTACATATGCGAATTTTAGCAGTTCAGTTTTCAAGTCATGGCTTAAAACTTTCCAATTTTAAGCTGACCCCTGAGGGCTACATGTTATGATTCAACAGTTACAAATGGTAGTGGTATAGCTACAAGATAAAAAGATTATCTAAGTCTATAGTATATTCCATTGTTCTATATTCAGTAGACTTGGTGGCTGATTGATATAAACTTATATGAGAAGGGGCTTGTTAATGCTTACCTCAAAGCACTCCTTCATAAGATTAACCAAGCCGGCCTCAAAGTCACGGCTGGTATGAAGGCGGTTCAGATAACCTGCGTGAAGCTCTTGAGCATTGAATTGAGCATAGATCTCCAAGTCCAATTTCCACTTGCCCTTTTTAGCAGCTGAAAATTCCTCCTTTGCAGTATATTTGGCCAGCACCCTGGGATTCCCCGGTTCATTATACCTGGTGCCGGTAACCACAACATCATCTTCAGCCTCTTCAGTAGGCTTGGCAGGGCTTGACGGCTTAGCACCTGATGTATCAGCAGTCATGGGGTCAATAGAGGCCTCTGGGATTTCTGGCGACGGCTCATCAGCAGGATTTTCAACATTCTGCATTGAGGCTTCAAACTCGAGCATTTGTTGTTCCGACTCATGCGCCTTGGGGTCCTCATCAGGCTTGTTTATTTTGGCTTTATTGCTTGGCTTGGCCATTCCGCTGACAAAGGAAAAATGAAAGAGATCAATATATGTGTGTTTACAAAGTTAAGACAATAAGGGCAAGAATTGTTACCCAGGGGCAATCTTGAAAGCCGGGATTGTTGGAAATATGCCCTAGAGGCAATAATAAATTAGTTATTATTATATTTCCTTGTTCATGATAATCGTTTATTATCCATGCTATAATTGTTTTGATAGGAAACTCAGATACATGTGTGGGTACATAGACAACACCATGTCCCTAGTAAGCCTCTAGTTGACTAGCTCGTTGATCAACAGATGGTTACGGTTTCCTGACCATGGACATTGGATGTCATTGATAATGGGATCACATCATTAGGGGAATGATGTGATGGACAAGACCCAATCCTAAGCCTAGCACAAAGATCGTAGTTCGTATGCTGAAGCTTTTCTAATGTCAAGTATCATTTCCTTAGACCATGAGATTGTGCAACTCCCGGATACCGTAGGAATGCTTAGGGTGCACCAAACGTCACAACGTAACTGGGTGGCTATAAAGGTGCACTACAGGTATCTTCGAAAGTGTCTGTTGGGTTGGCACAAATCAAGACTGGGATTTGTCACTCCGGTTGACGGAGAGGTATCTATGGGCCCACTCGGTAGGACATCATCATAATGTGCACAATGTGACCAAGGGGTTGATCACAGGATGATGTGTTACGGAACGAGTAAAGAGACTTGCCGGAAACAAGATTGAACAAGGTATCGGCATACCGACGATCGAAATTCGGGCAAGTACAATACCGTTAGACAAAGGGAATTGTATACGGGATCGATTGAGTCCTTGCCATCGTGGTTCATCCAATGAGATCATCGTGGAACATGTGGGAGCCAACATGGGTATCCAGATCCCGCTGTTGGTTATTGACCGGAGAACGTCTCGGTCATGTCTGCATGATTCCCGAACCCGTAGGGTCTACACTCTTAAGGTTCGATGATGCTAGGGTTATAAAGGAAGTTTGTATGTGGTTACCGAATGTTGTTCGGAGTCCCGAATGAGATCCCGGACGTCACAAGGAATTCCAGAATGGTCCGGAGGTAAAGATTTATATATGGGAAGTCCTGTTTTGGTCACCGGAAAAGTTTCGGGTTTTATCGTTAACGTACTGGGACCACCGGGAGGGTCCCGGGGGTCCACCAAGTGGGACCACCATCCCAAAAGGGCTGCATGGGCCAAGTGTGGGAGGGGACCAGCCCTAGGTGGGCTGGTGCGCCCCCACAAGGTCCCAAGGCGCCTAGGGTTTGGGGAAGGGGGCGCACCCACCTAACTTGGAGGGCAAGTTTCCCCTCTCCCCCCCTTGGCCACACCCTAGATGGGTTTGGGCTGGCCGCGCCCCTAGGGGTGGAACCCTAGGTGGGCACGCAGCCCTCCCTCTCCCCCTATATATACTTGAGGACTTTGGGGCTGCCAACACATGAGTTTCACCTCACCCTGGCGCAGCCCTACCTCTCTCCCTCCTCCTCTCCCGCGGTGCTTGGCGAAGCCCTGCAGGATTGCCATGCTCCTCCACCACCACCACGACATTGTGCTGCTGCTGGACGGAGTCTTCCTCAACCTCTCCCTCTCTCCTTGCTGGATCAAGGTGTGGGAGACATCACCGGGCTGTACGTGTGTTGAACGCAGAGGTGCCGTCCGTTCGGCACTAGGATCTCCGGTGATTTGGATCACGACGAGTACGACTCCTTCAACCCTGTTCTCTTGAACGCTTCCGCTTAGCGATCTACAAGGGTATGTAGATGCACTCTCCTTCCCCTAGTTGCTGGTTTCTCCATAGATAGATCTTGGTGACACATAGGAAAATTTTGAATTTCTGCTACGTTCCCCAACAGTGGCATCATGAGCTAGGTCTATTGCGTAGATTCTTTGCACGAGTAGAATACCAAGTAGTTGTGGGCGTTGATTTTTTTCAATATGCTTACCATTACTAGTCCAATCTTGTTTCGACGGTATTGTGGGATGAAGCGGTCCGGACCGACCTTACATGTACACTTACGTGAGACAGGTTCCACCGACTGACATGCACTTAGTGCATAAGGTGGCTAGCGGGTGCCAGTCTCTCCCACTTTAGTCGGAACAGATTCAATGAAAAGGGTCCTTATGAAGGGTAAATAGCAATTGGCATATCACGTTGTGGTTTTGCGTAGGTAAGAAACGTTCTTGCTAGAAACCCATAGCAGCCACGTAAAACATGCAAACAACAATTAGAGGACGTCTGACTTGTTTTTGCAGGGTATGCTATGTGATGTGATATGGCCAAGAAGAATGTGATGAATGATATGTGATGTATGAGATTGATCATGTTCTTGTAATAGGAATCACGACTTTCATGTCGATGAGTATGACAACCGGCAGGAGCCATAAGAGTTGTCTTAATTTATTGTATGACCTGCGTGTCATTGAACAAACGCCATGTAATTACTTTACTTTATTGCTAACCGGTAGCCATAGTAGTAGAAGTAATAAGTTGGCGAGACAAATTCATGGAGACACGATGATGGAGATCATGGTGTCATGCCGGTGACGATGATGATCATGGAGCCCCGAAGATGGAGATCAAAAGGAGCAATATGATATTGTCCATATCATGTCACTATTTGATTGCATGTGATGTTTATCATGTTTATTCATCTTATTTGCTTAGGACGACGGTAGTAAATAAGATGATCCCTCATTAAAATTTCAAGAAAGTGTTTCCCCTAACTGTGCACCATTGCGAAAGTTCGTCGTTTCGAAGCACCACGTGATGATCGGGTGTGATAGATTCTTACGTTCACATACAATGGGTGTAAGCCAGATTTACACATGCGAAACACTTAGGTTAACTTGACGAGCCTAGCATGTACAGACATGGCCTCGGAACACAAGAGACCGAAAGGTCGAGCATGAGTCGTATAGTAGATACGATCAACATGAAGATGTTCACCGATGATGACTAGTCTGTCTCACGTGATGATCGGACACGACCTAGTTGACTCGGATCATGTAATCACTTAGATGACTAGAAGGATGTCTATCTGAGTGGGAGTTCATTAGATGAACTTAATTATCGTGAACATAGTCAAAAACCCTTTGCAAATTCTGTCATAGCTTGTGCTTTAGTTCTACTGTTTTAGATATGTTCCTAGAGAAAATATAGTTGAAAGTTGATAGTAGCAATTATGCGGACAGTAGAAGGCTTATGTCCTTAATGCACCGCTCGGTGTGCTGAACCTCAAACGTCGTCTGTGGATGTTGCGAGCATCGGACATACACGTTTTGATAACTACGTGATAGTTCAGTTAAACGGTTTAGAGTTGAGGCACCAAAGACGATTTCGCAACGTCGCGGGACATATGAGATGTTTCGAGGGCTGAAATTGGGATTTCAGGCTCGTGCCCACGTCAGAGGTACAAGACCTCCGTCGATTTTCTTAGCCTGCAAACTAAGGGAGAAAAGCTCAATCGTTGAGCTTGTGCTCAGATTGTCTGAGTACAAAAATCACTTGAATTGAGTGGGAGTGGATCTTCCAGATGAGATAGTGATGTTTCTCCAAAGTCATTGCCACCAAGCTGCTAGAGCTTTGTGATGAACTATAACATATTAGGGATAGATATGATGATCCTTGAAGTATTCGCGATGTTTGACACCGCAAAAGTAGAAGTCAAGTAGGAGCATCAATTGTTGATGGTTGGTAAAACCACTAGTTTAAAGAAGGGCGAGGGCAAGAAGGGGTACTTCATGAAACGGCAAATCAGTTGCTACTCCAGTGAAGAAACCCAAGGTTGAACCCAAACCCGAGACTAAGTGCTTCTGTAATGAGAGGAACGGAGACTGAAGCAGAACTACCCTAGATACTTGGTAGATGAGAAGGCTGGCAAGGTCGATAGAAGTATATTGGATATACATTATGTTAATGTGTACTTTACTAGTACTCCTAGTAGCACCAGGGTATTAGATACCGGTTCGGTTGCTAAGTGTTAGTAACTCGAAATAAAAGGCTACGGAATAAATGGAGACTAGCTAAAGGTGTGCTGACGATATATGTTGGAAGTGTTTCCAAGGTTGATGTGATCAAGCATCGCATGCTCCCTCTACCATCGAGATTTGGTGTTTGCGTTGAGCATAGACATGATTGGATTATGTCTATCGCAATACGGTTATTCATTTAAGAAGAATAATGGTTACTCTATTTATTTGAATAATACCTTCAATGGTCTTACACCTAAAAGAATGGTTTATTGAATCTCGATCGTAGTGATACACATTTTCATGCCAAAAGATATAAGATAGTAATGATAGTACCACTTACTTGTGGCTCTGCCATGTAAGTCATATTGGTATAAAACGCATGAAGAAGCTCCATGTTAATGGACTCACTCGTTTTTGAAAAGTTTGAGACATGCGAACCATGTCTAATGGTGTATACGCATGAAGAAACTCCATGCAGATGGATCGTTTGGACTCACTTGATTTTGAATCACTTGAGATATGCAAATCATACCGCATGGGCAAGATGACTGAAAAGCCTCGTTTTCAGTAAGATGGAACAAGACAACAACTTGTTGGAAGTAACACATTTAGATGTGTGTAGTCCAATGAGTGCTGAGGCATGCAGTGATTATCGTTATGTTCCTACTTCACAAATGATTCGAGTAGATGTTGAGTATATTTGCTTGATGAAACACAAGTCTGAATTATTGAATGGTTCAAGTAATTTCAGAGTGAAGTTGGATATCATTGTGACAAGAGGATAAAATGTCTATGATATGATCATAGAGATGAGTATCTGAGTTATGAGCTTTGGCACGCAATTAAGACATTGTGGAAATTGTTTCACAACTAACACCGCCTGGAACACCATAGTGTGATGGTGTGTCCGAACATCATAGATGCACCCTATTTGATATGGGGCATACCATGATGTCTCTTGTCGAATTACCACTATCGTTCATGGGTTAGGCATTAGAGACAATCACACTCACTTTAATAGGGCACCACGTAATTCCATTGAGACGACACCGTTTGAACTATGGTTTGAAGAAACCTAAGTTGTCGTTTCTTAAAAGTTTGGGGCTGCGATACTTATGTGAAAAAGTTTCATTGTGATAAGCTCGAACCCAAAACGGATAAATACATCTTCATAGGATACCCAAAATGTTTGGGTATACCTCCTATCTCAGATCCGGAAGCAAAAGTAATTGTTTCTAGAAACGGGTCCATTCTCGAGGAAAAGTTTCTCTCGAAAGAATTGAGTGGGAGGATGGTGGAGACTTGATGAGGTTATTGAACCATCACTTCAACCGGTGTGTAGCAGGGCACATGAAGTTGTTCCTGTGGCACCTACACCAATTGAAGTGGAAGCTTATGATAGTGATCATGAAACTTCGGATCAAGTCACTACCAAACCTCGTAGGTCGACAAGGATGCGTACTACTTCAGAGTTTTACGTGATACTGTGTTAGAGGTCATGTTGCTAGACAACAATGAACCTACGAGCTATGGAGAAGCAATGGTGGGCCTGGATTCCGACGAATGGCTCGAGGCCATAAAATCCGAGAGAGGGTCCATGACTTTGGAAGAAATACTTGATGGTCGTAAGGCTGTTGGGTACAGATGGATTTTAAGAGGAAGACAGACAATGATGGTAAGTATCACCATTAAGAAAGCTCGACTTGTTGTTAAAGATGTTTTCCGACAAGTTCAAGGAGTTGACTACGGTGAGGCTTTCTCACTCGTAGCAATGCTAAGAGTCTGTTGGAATTGGATTAGCAGTTACTGCATTATTTATGAAATCTTGCATATAGGATGTCAAAACATTGTTTCCTTGACAGTTTCCTTGAGGAAAGGTTGTATGTGATACAACCAGAAGGTTTTTTGACAATCCTGAAAGACGCTAACAAGTATGCAAAGCTCCAACAATCCTTCTAAGGACTGGAGTAAGCAGCTCGGAGTTGGAATATACACTTTGATGAGATGATCAAACATTTTGGGTTTATACAAATTTTATGAGAAACTTGTATTTCCAAAGAAGTGAGTGGGAGCACTATAGCATTTTTGATGATTATATGTTGTTGACATATTATTTATCGGAAATGATGTAGAATTTCTAGAAAGCATATAGGGTTATTTGAAAAGTGTTTTTCAATAGAGAACCTGGATTAAGCTGCTTGAACATTGAGCATCAAGATCTATGAGGATAGATCAAAATGCTAAATGGTACTTTCAAATGAGCACATACCTTGACATGATCTTGAAGATGTTCAAGATGGATCAGTCAAAGAAAGAGTTCTTACCTAAGTTGTAAGGTATGAAGTTAAGACATAAAGCTCGACCACGGCAGAAGAGAGAGAAAGGACGAAGGTCGTCCCCTATGCTTCAGACGTAGGCGCTATAGTATGCTATGCTTTGTACCGCACCGGAAGTGTGCCTTGCCATGAGTTAGTCAAGGGGTACAAGAATAATCCAGGAGTGGATCATTGGACAACGGTCAAAATTGTCCTTGGAGTAAATAAAGGACATGTTTCTCGATTATGGAGGTGATAAAGAGTTCGGCGTAAAAGGTTACGTCGATGCAACCTTTAACACCTATCCGAATGACTCTGAGTAGCAAACCGGATACGTATAGTAGAGCAACCATTTGGAATAGCTCCAAGTGGAGCATGGTAGCAGCATTTACAATATGACATAGAGAATTGCGAAGTACATACGGATCTGGATACTGCAGACCCATTGACTAAAACCTCTCTCACAAGAAAAACATGATCAAACCCTAGAACTCATTGAGCCTTAATCACATGGTGATGTGAACTAGTTTAGTGACAGTAGTAAACTCTTTGGATGTTGGTCACATGGCGATGTGACCTATCAGTGTTAATCACATGGCGATGTGAACTAGATTATTGACTCTAGTGCAAGTGGGAAACTGTTGGAAATATGCCCTAGAGGCAATAACAAATTAGTTATTATTATATTTCCTTGTTCATGATAATCGTTTATTATCCATGCTATAATTGTATTGATAGGAAACTCAGATACATGTGTGGGTACATAGACAACACCATGTCCCTAGTAAGCCTCTAGTTGACTAGCTCGTTGATCAACAGATGGTTACGGTTTCCTGACCATGGACATTGGATGTCGTTGATAATGGGATCACATCATTAGGGGAATGATGTGATGGACAAGACCCAATCCTAAGCCTAGCACAAAGATCGTAGTTCGTATGCTGAAGCTTTTCTAATGTCAAGTATCATTTCCTTAGACCATGAGATTGTGCAACTCCCGGATACCGTAGGAATGCTTAGGGTGCACCAAACGTCACAACGTAACTGGGTGGCTATAAAGGTGCACTACAGGTATCTCCGAAAGTGTCTGTTGGGTTGGCACGAATCAAGACTGGGATTTGTCACTCCGGTTGACGGAGAGGTATCTCTGGGCCCACTCGGTAGGACATCATCATAATGTGCACAATGTGACGAAGGGGTTGATCACGGGATGATGTGTTACGGAACGAGTAAAGAGACTTGCCGGTAACGAGATTGAACAAGGTATCGGCATACCAACGATCGAATCTCGGGCAAGTACAATACCGTTAGACAAAGGGAATTGTATACGGGATCGATTGAGTCCTTGACATCGTGGTTCATCCGATGAGATCATCGTGGAACATGTGGGAGCCAACATGGGTATCCAGATCCTGCTGTTGGTTATTGATCGGAGAACGTCTCGGTCATGTCTACATGATTCCCGAACCCGTAGGGTCGACACACTTAAGGTTCGATGATGCTAGGGTTATAAAGGAAGTTTGTATGTGGTTACCAAATGTTGTTCGGAGTCCCGGATGAAATCCCGGATGTCACGAGGAGTTCCGGAATGGTCCGGAGGTAAAGATTTATATATGGGAAGTCCTGTTTTGGTCATCGGAAAAGTTTCGGGTTTTATCGGTAACGTACCGGGACCACCGAGAGGGTCCCGGGGGTCCACCAAGTGGGACCACCATCCCCGGAGGGCTACATGTGCCAAGTGTGGGAGGGGACCAGCCCTAAGTGGGCTGGTGCGCCCCCCCCACAAGGGCCCAAGGCGCCTAGGGTTTGGGGAAGGGGGCGGACCCACCTAACTCGGGGGGCAAGTTTCCCCTTTCCACCCCCCCCTTGGCCGCACCCTAGATGGGTTTGGGCTGGCCGCCGCCCCTAGGGGTGGAACCCTAGGTGGGGGCGCAGCCCTCCCTCTCCCCCTATATATACTTGAGGACTTTGGGGCTGCCAACACATGAGTTTCACCTTACCCTGGCGCAGCCCTACCTCTCTCCCTCCTCTCCCGCGGTGCTTGGCGAAGCCCTGCAGGATTGCCACGCTCCTCCACCACCACCACGCCATTGTGCTGCTGCTGGACGGAGTCTTCCTCAACCTCTCCCTCTCTCCTTGCTGGATCAAGGCGTGGGAGACGTCACCGGGCTATACGTGTGTTGAACGCGGAGGTGCCGCCCGTTCGGCACTAGGATCTCCGGTGATTTGGATCACGACGAGTACGACTCCTTCAACCCCGTTCTCTTGAACGCTTCCGCTTAGCGATCTACAAGGGTATGTAGATGCACTCTCCTTCCCCTTGTTGCTGGTTTCTCCATAGATAGATCTTGGTGACACATAGGAAAATTTTGAATTTCTGCTACGTTCCCCAACAGGGATATGAATCCCCATTGAGTCGCCAAAAGACGAATTTGAAGTGCCCTGATAGTTTGAATCAGAAGGGTTAAGGGGTTGTTGAATGAGACCCTCCTTTGGAAAAGCTAAGTCAGAATGCAGTGAAACCTCTGCTCGGTGTTTGCGCGGAGCCGGCATGTTGGGTACACCGGAGGAAAGAACCCCACTGCCACTGTTCCGGGTCATGCGTCGAACCTCATGCTGCTGCTTCTTCAAAATAAAGTTGGGATCCAAGTAAGCCAAAGGGTGATAAAAACTTACTTTCCAGCTTGCTTGTTGAGTTTTCTATCTTAGTAGAGATTCTGAGCTGGAGGAAAGGATAATTACCTCTTCATCATCTGCATGGCTAGCTTCTGCTTCACCCTGATGGTAATGCATGTCAATAAGATGATTAAGAAATGAGCCAAGGGAGTCATGTTCCACCTCCGACTCAGAGTCATCCAAGGCAAGTTGATCTGCAAGGTTAGTCTTCTTTTTGGCAGGCTTCTTGACAGCCTTGCTCTTTGCCTCGACCTTCTTGGCCAACTTATCCTGGAGCTTCTTCTTCCAAAATGAGGAGTCAGCAGCAGAAATTTAAAGCAAGAATGAGAAATCAGATTGACAGATAATGAGTAAATGTGAAAATTGTTTAAAGCACTTACATCCGGAGCTTTGTTTTTTGTATAAAAAGGAGCCAAGCTGACTTGCTGCAATCTTTCCAGCTCTCATTAAGCAGGGACTTGGTCATGGTGTTGATGGCACCGTCATTCATTTCTATCTGACAATGGCACTGCGAGTTGGGGATCTTTGACGCTGCCAGTATATTCGCACATTAAGCCGGGCTGGCGGCTGAACGGCAAGACTCTCCATGCGACCCATCATCGGACTAGATCGATTCCAGTTATGCCGTTGGCCATAAATGCTCTAATCTTTGAAAAAATGGGCATATATTTGGCCTGTGCTTCTATGTTAATCCATTCTGGAAGATGGTGTCTGTTGCTGAGATGGCTATCGCAAAAACCCAGCAGAGGATTTCGCCTTCTGGAGACTTGTCTTGAAAATAAAACCATGTTTGGTTCCAGTCCTTAGGATGATTGGGAGGTGAGACGACAGGGAAAGTGGCCTCTTTCCGCCTCTGAATGAAAATAACCCCCCAATTCTAAACTAGGCCCATAAGTGTATTTTGTTTGCCGGTTCAAATAATAGAACTCTCTAAACAGTTCTACGCTGGGCTCTTGTTGGAGATACACTTCACTAAACACTTGGAAATTATAGATGTTTGAAATAGAATTGGGCCCGATGTATTGAGGATGGAGTTTGGAAAAATGCAGCACGTCACGATAGAACTTTGAGCCGGGTGGGGTGAACCCACGTAGCATATGATCAGTAAAAACCACTACTTCACCCTCTTTAGGGGCGGGTCTGGCCTCATCTCCAGGGACCCTCCAGTGGATATCCTCTTTTGGGGCTAAGATGCCCACCTTGACATGGTCATTCAGAGCTTCTTCGGTGACAGTGGAGGCCACCCAGTTGCATGAAGTAACATTATTTGTCATTTTTGATAAAAAAACCTAGAAGACAAGAGATTGCCGGGTTAAGAATGTGATGTTAAGCCGGCAAGTGATTTGAGGACAGATGTGCAAGGCAAGAATAGTTGACTTTCGACAAGAATAAGTGTTATAAAGGATGGCATGGTTCAACCGGTGCACTACAAAAAAAGACACATCCGTGACATTTTGGGCCGAACGAATTTTTTCCTGTAATGCTTATGACACTTCTATGATGAGAATTGTGACAAAACCCGGTATCATCATAGATGTGGTGGGCTCCTACTTCTATGACAAAAAATCATGACAGAAAATGGGCTTTTCGTCCTGGGCGGGCCAGAGACATAGCTGCATGACATTCTTTGGGCCGTCCATGATGGAAAACCCGTGGTAGAAGCGAGGGCGAGGAAAATATCGGGGGTTCCCAGTTATGGTGGGTGGTCGGGGCAGAGCGATGCACAGAGGTTTGCGCGTTTCTCTCGTACATACATGTGCGTGGGTGCGAGGCGTTGGGCTCTAACTGGACCCGAGCGAGGCATTCGCCTACTGAACCCGAGCGATTGTGCTGCAGGCTACGCGTTACAGAACCCGAGCGATCGATCAACGAATGTTAACTGGACCCGATCGAGCTATTCCTTCGCTACTGCTGCTAACTGAAGCCAATTGATGCTTCCTATGGACAAACCGTGAGCGTTGTTGGGGGGAGGGGGGGGGGTTAGATGAACAGTTCCCAGTGCGAGTTGGAAGAACAGGACCCCGATCGATCGAGCTGGTTGGGCATGGATGAACAGGACCCCGTGGAGGGCTGGATGAACATGACACCATGGAGGGAAGGTTGAACAGTAGCCGGTTCAGGGATGGTTGAACAGTAGTCGGTGGAGGGCTGGATGAACAGTAGCCCATGGAGGGGTGGTTGAACAGGACCCCGTGGAGAGGGCTAGTTGAATAGTAGCCGGTGCAGGAGCGGTGGAGGCTGGATGAATAGGAGCCCGTGGATGAACAGTCGCAGGTGGAGGCTAGAGGAGGTCAATGGTGGATGAATAGTAGACCGTGGAGGATGGAGGAGCTCGATGGTGGAGATGAACAGTATCCCTGCGGAGTCTCGTTTTGCAGTATGCCACACCCCTCCCGATGAACATGACCCCCGTTTCGACTGTAGCACTCCAACACAAGTCCCTTTCCTCCATTTTGTGGTACGCCACACCCCTCCCGATCAACAGGACCCCGTTTCGACTGTAGGAGGTCCAAGAGAAGTCCGCTTCCTCCGTTTTGCGATACGCTAGAACCCTCCCGATGAACAGGATCCCATTTCGACAGTGGCCGGTCGAACACAAGGCCGTTTCCTCCGTTCTGCGGTACGCTAGGCCTCGTTTCCATTGGCTGTTCCATCCAAGCCGGTTGGCTCCCTATGAACAACACGCGTTCCGTTGCCTCCCGATGAACATGACGCATTCTGTTGCCTTCCCATGAACATGACGACGACGCAGTTTCTCCGTTCCGACCAAGCCTTGTACATGAGCCCTGGCCGTACGTATGCGCGAGCAGGCGTTCGAGACTGCGCCCATATGTACGTACGTGGCTGTATTTACTTTCTTGCACCCTGGCCGCTGTATGTACGTGTACATGCTATGTTCGTGCCTCTACTACGACACGTGCGCGCCTCTACTACGACACGTGCACGCCTCTACTACGACACATGCCCTTCCTTCCTTGCATGGCCACGGTTCATCGCTGCAGCCTGCAGACAGACCGATCGACCAATATGTACGTACATGTTTGCGACCAGAATGACAATGCCACGTACGCTTCGACCAGGTGGGTCCCGACTGTCAGGCACTTTCTTGCATGCGAAGATGTAGCTGGTGGGTCCCATCAGTCTGGGGGCGAATCATTTTTTTGCCCGTAATATGGATGCACTTCCTTGTGTCCGAAGATGTAGCTAGTGGGTCCCAGCAGTCAGGGGGGAATGTTTTTTTCATGAAATATGGTGGCCCGTCCGGTGGGTCCCTGCTGTCAGGTGGAGCAATCATTATTTTTCCTGTAATAAGGAGGCACATCCTTGCTGCTGTCGTGGACCCAGCTGTCAGCCACTCCATGTCCAGTACTCTTCCGATGGAAGTCGTTCTTTGACCATGTTGACCACACTACACTGAGAGCACCAGGGTGGTGGACGACGGCGAGGCCTAGGAGGGGGAAGACGCGGCAGTAGAAGCCCACACGGAGAGGAGTTTGAGGGTTCACTGGTTTGGCTGCGGTGTGGGGCTACCTTCGCCGCAGAATAATAGGGGGTGTGTGTGAGTGGATGGCCTGGCCAGCGGTGGGAGTGGTAGGGGGCGGTGAGGCCTCCACGGGATCATAGCCGGCCACGGGAGATAGGAGCACGCGACACGACCGGCGCTGGTTTGGGCGGCTGGAGAAAGAAGAACATAGGTTGAAGAAGCACTATGGCTGTTGGATGGACATCGTACGGTCACTGGCGCTAGAATTGTTCATATTGACTAAGTTGAGAAAGCCCTCCATCCCCGTCAACTTAGTAGGCCCACAAGTCAGCCTCCCACTATGGTTGGTCGCAGCTAGTAGGGGGTATTCATTTTTTATGCGTAATAAGGAGGCACTTCCTTATGTGCGAAGATATAGCTGGTGGGTCCGACCTGTCAGCGGGGGAACATTTTTTTCGCGAATACTGAGGCCCTTCCGGTGGGTCCTAGCTGTCAGGTGGATGAATCATTATTTTGCGCGTAATAAGGAGGCGTTTCCTTGCGTGCGGTCGTGGACCCAGCTGTCAGCCTCTCCACGTACAGTCCACTTCTGATGTATGTCGTTCATTGACCACATTGACCACGCCACGCCGAGAGCACTAGGGTGGTGGACGGCGGCGAGGCCTAGGAAGGGAATGACACGGAGCCAGGGAAGACTCGACAGTTGTTTCCCACGCGGAGGGGAGTACGAGGGTTTACTGGTTCGTCTCCCATCGCCAGAGAATAACAACAGCTGTGGCTGAGTAGAGGGATGGCTAGGCCAGCAGTGGGAGTACGGTGGGCGGTGAGGCCTGCGCGGTAGCGTAACCGGCCGCGGGAGGAGGGAGCAGGCAGTCCCACCGGCGCTTGTTTGAGCGGCTGATGCGGAGCATCCCACGTTCATCCCCATGTACACTCCGACTACTCTCCAAACCCCAAGTGGACATATGACGAGACCTCGAACATACGCCATTGGACACAAGGTGAACTCGCTCCTCTCCGAACCATCACTTTCTACATGTGAGATATGGCTACTACCTCCAACGTGTGTTCTATGCATGATCAGGTACTTGGAGGAAAGCCACGAAGCCACCACATCCAATGGAAGAGCTAGCAAGGACGCCAAGTACAAGGACCAAGAGAAGAAGCTGCGCGAAGCTACAACCACCGGACGACCGGCCCAGCCCGGACGCCCGGACCCTGAGGACCCGAGCCGAATCCACGGACGACCGGAGCCACCGGACGTCCGACCTCTCTCCAGCGCCCGGACGACCGACGCTGACCGGACGTCCGACACCACCTGTCCAGAGCCAAAACGCCGGACGTCCGACATGCACCGGACGACCAGACCATCACGAGCCTCCGGACGTCCGGAACCTGTCGGACGTCCGACGCCTGTGCGCTGCCATGTGTTGGGCCGCAGCCCATGTACCCCTTCACTTACCCCTTCATGGCCCTAGACTATATATACTCCTCCACCTCCTCCTAATTAGATTTAGCGTTGATTTAGCTCAATTAGAGATAGAGCTTCTCTCATCCATCGGATCTCCTCCTCGTGAGAGACCGCGGCTTCCTCGGAGAAGATCCTATCGAATTCAAGACCCCCTCGTGGGAAGATCCCCTCGTGGATTTCAAGGCCTCCTCACGGAGAAGAACGGTTCCTTTGTATCCTTACCTTTGTTGACTTTGGATCTCGTGTATCTCTTTGTGTTCTTTGATCTAGCACTTGTGTGACCGATTCCTTGTTGGTTGAGTGTTTTCCCTCGTTCCTCCCCGTGATTTCCTCGTGTTCTTCCGCGTGTTCTTCGTGTTTTCCCGTAGGATCCACTCCAAACGTGAAAGATCGTCCACATAGGGTTCCACCCTACATCATCTTGGTATCATGAGCCATGTTGATCATGTTTTTGGAGCCCCTACCCCTCTTTTTCTAGCTTGATTTTGTGTGTTCTTGCCTAAATCCGAAAATCCCCACAAAAAATAGCCCCAATTTTTTTTGTGATTTGTTGGTTTGATGATGTTTTGTTGATTTTGATCCATGGATTTGCTTGGTTTCAAGTGGATCTAGCAGCTCCCCAACTTTCCCCATCTTCCATCCACGAAATTCCCCGAATTTTAACCCCAAAATCTCCATTTTCCGCCCAAAATCGCGTCCCAAAACTCAAATCTCGCGTTGACCCCGACCCACCGGACGACCAGAATTTTACGGACATCCGGAGCCCCCGGAACGACCGGACGTCCGACCTTTTTCGGACGACCGGAACCCCTAACCCGAACTGAATTTACGGATGTCCGACCTTTTACGGACGTCCGTAACCTGTAGTTTCAGACTTCGGCTGATTCTTGTTTCGGTCGTAACTAATTCATCCGAACTCCAATTTTGACGTTCTTTAGCTCGTTTTGAATCTCTTGACATCCCCCTTCCCACAAAAATACCACCAACATCATTTGACTCCATCAAATATTTGGAAATTCGGCAAGTTTGCCTAGGCCCTCCACCATATCATCCGCATAGCCACCACCGACTTCCGCAACCTAACCCATTTTGCTTGCCATAGCATTATTGGTTGCTTGAGTAGTGATTCGAGTCTCCTAAGGTGTTTCGGCTACTTAGGGACGATTACTTCTTCATCAACCACCACCACCACTTCCGCATAGGCTTACCCACCATACGCTTCCACCAACCCCAACTTAACCCAATTCTTT
This sequence comes from Triticum aestivum, assembly GCF_018294505.1. Lineage (NCBI taxonomy): Eukaryota > Viridiplantae > Streptophyta > Magnoliopsida > Poales > Poaceae > Triticum > Triticum aestivum. The sequence continues at coordinate 51,129,779 of NC_057795.1, forward strand.
GAGTTGTGGCTTGTGTCTCCTAAGGTGTTTCGGCTACTTAGGGACGGCAACTTCAACTCCGACTCGTGTATAGCCCATCATTCCACTTCCGTTTTGCCAAGTGCAAACCACCACCGCTTTTCTGCTACCACCGTTTGACATTTGTCATTTGTGATTTTGAGTTCGCGGTTTTTCCGTTTCCTAAGGTGTTTCGGCTACTTAGGGACGAGTCTCCATCATCTTGGTATCTACATCAAGAACACCGCTACTCATCATCGCAAAGAACGGTAACCTCGATGACGCCATTGTATATTACCCTTGCAATTGCATTGTTAACCCCTAGCCCATTTTGCGTTACTTGCCTATTGAGACTAGCCATTCGAGTATTGCCGGCAATGTTACTTGTGCACATTAGTGATCATACTTCCCATTGCATACATACCATATCATATTGGTATCATATCTTGTGTCACAAGTTTGTTCCCGCATATACAAAATTGCTATCTTGGTTTGTGCATTGTGCAAAAGTGGCCATAGAAAAGAAAAATAAATAAAGCTTTTAAGCAAAAGAAAGAGAGCAAAGAAGCTTGTAAGCAAGTGCCATAGCATCATACCACATTGCATATAAGATTGTCATATCCGATCATCTTGGATCATCTTGAGAGAAACACCGGGAACCATACATACATAGCATACTTGGGATAGAAAATATATCCATTTTGCATCTTATAGGTTGTGCACAAGTGTCGTATCCGCCTATAGAGCAATCGTGCTAGCGTCTCTCTTGAGTTGTGCAACACGAGCGTTTTCCGTGGATTCCAAATTTTGTGCTCATTCCTTGGTTGCACGACCCCACTTATCTATCCGTGTGTGTGTTTCCGTGTATCTTTCATTGCTATTGGTCCATTTGTTTCGCTTGCGAATTTGTGAATCTCTTTCAACATTATTGACTCTTGCTAACATTTTGCATTAAATTTTTGTGCCACTATCCTCACCGAGCTCCACCATAAGCTTTACTTGTGTAGGTGTGAGAACCGACAAGGATTGGTACCAATAGTGCTATTTTATTGTCCGCATTTGAGTGAACTTGATTCATTGTCAACTTCGGTCAAGGTACATTGGTATAAGTTCTTCTCTTTCTCCCACTCATATTTGCTCGAGTTTTGTGATGGATAGGCAAGGCATTTCCTCTCCAGTCTACGACAACAACGACGGCGTGAACAACCACATCAACAAAGCGTCTATCCTCGATCTACAACGACAAGTGCAAGGCACACAATCAAGATTGCGAGAGTGCATCGAGAACATCTCCATCGACATTCATCACTCCGAAGCAAGGAGAAGGGACTACATCGACAAGAAGCTTGCCGCACATAAAGAGGAGCAAGATGCAAGGATGGAGGAGATTCGGACCTTGCTCAAGTCTACTTCCCCTTCGTCATATTCAAGGCGGCGACATTCAAGCCACAAGTCTTCGGAGCGCAAACAAGATGCAAGCACATGTCGTCCAAGTCAACATCTACATGGCGACCACCATCACGTTCGTGATCAACATCGTCATGAAGGGCAAGTCACCTCCAAGCATCATGTACACGACGACGACGAACGCCAAGGAGCTCAAGCACGACAACGACGTCATCATCATGAAGATGCTCCACAAGTGCAAATGCACAAGTCCCAACAAGCCCTACATCACGCCAAGTCGAAGCTTCATAAGCACAAGAGAAGACCGCGAGACAACCACCACCAAGACGGTGCTACGGCTACATCAACCACTTCGGCATCTTCGCCAAGTGTTCTCAAGGCATCTTCGCCTTTGGACGTACAGCATCTTCGCCTACTTCCCACGAGTACGCCTACATCGACTTCATCAAGTCCAAGGCGACCACCTACAAGCGAGGGCGACACTTCCATCTTCGGAAGCCCCCCATGGAAGATGGCCGAGCATGGGAAATTCCCTTCGGTCATGGAGACAAGCTACGAGGTGCCACATCATATGGGCCTCCAACACCAAGACGGTGACAAGACGGTCGGGCAAGGGCCATCCCCTTTGACCACGGCGACGAGCGCGAACCTCTTCAACAACATGAAGACGACGCCCACATTAGACTCCTCCTCCGAGTCAAGCTACGTGACCGCGCATGGAGACATTTGCACCAACATCTCTCCGACACCCACATATGAAGAGATGCCCCAAGTGCCATGTGAGGAGAGCCACCACCACATGAGTGACATGAGTGACTCCACCATACGTGACATTGAGAGCATTTCCTATGAGAGGATGAGTGTGACCACCACTAGCCCCACACATGAGAGCTAGCCACACATCCTATGTGAGGTTGAGTGCCATTTGAGTGACTCCACCAACCATGTGAGTGAGAGCATCCTTGAGGGAGTGAGTGAGCCACAACACTTAGCGAGTGAGATAGTTGAGACGGCATGTGAGGCCACTATGATTTCTAACGACTTAACCTCTACTCCTAGTGTGTTTTCTTCTTTGGTGCTAGGTCTCCTACATGACGACATGCCTATCTTTGACGAGTCTATTCCTCCATTGGAGATGATGATGGCCATGGTGGATGATGATACCCCCCCACATGGTTCCATCAAGATGACGATGACCATGACTTGATCTTCAACACCTCACCTACAACACATGAGCGACGCTCCAAAGGTAACATAGGTGATGGTGCTTCTCTTGTCCCACTAGTGGACTCTCTTGACATTGATTGCTCCCATGATGTTGACATACCTATTACCATGCTTCATGCTAGTCAAACTTCTTCATGCCTTGACTTACCTATTTATGATGAATATGATGATGAGCATGTTGAGTTGCCTAGTTGTGATGCTATGCTCCATAGGATATCATGTGAAAATTCTATTGGTCACATCATGTTTGACAATCCATTGAACTTGTCATATGCTATGAGTGAGATTTCCCATATTGTATCATTACAATCTCAACATAGTAACTATGCATGCCCCATTAAGATAAATCCTATTTGCACATATGGCATAGATGACAAGCCCATGGTTATTGGCATTTGTTTTTCATGTGATGATATTGCCATGCTTCCTTTACATGACTTGTGCAATTCATCTACTATGCCATGCCATGATCACATTGTTCCAAATATGCATTGTTTTGGATGTTGTCAATATTCTCCATGTGATGTTTCCATTAATGCTCATGAGGAGACCCCCATAGCTTCCTCATGCATATTAGGAGATTTTGATTCATCCCATCCTTTGCATGATTTCCATGATTGCTTGCACCATATGCATTCCATGAATAACAATGCTCTAGATATTTCTCGGGATGCATTACACAATTTGAGTCTCCATTATGCCATACATAATAACAAACCTATCATGATGGATTACATGTTTCTATATCGCGCATCTCATTTATTTGAACATTGGATATTTTGTGCTAACCGACACAAGCACGAGAGCATCATAATGGATGATGTGTACATATACCATGCACACACAATTTTTCCTTTGTCTTTGTTTTGTGTAGGTACTCATGTATACTCGTCAACCTCTCAATCCCAAGAGTTGACGAAACGAGCTCTTGAGAGCAACGATGCTTTGGGATCCCGTGGACTATCCTTACCACCATTCCCTTTGCGCAAGGACTACGCGCATCTCTTCTACTTGGCTCTCACACGGCTATGGGCTATTTACCACTTGCCACCTTATGCTCATTTTACCGTGTTCACATTGCATGCTATGCTTGCTTCTATGCCTTTGCCATGCAATTGTGACCCTTGTTTGCATCTACCCGTGATTCTCCATTATGATACTCCTGTGTATTTGCATGCTTGGTGGAGATCCTTGTTGCTTTTGCCATTTTTATCATGTGCCTCATGCTATTTTACTCATATCTTGCTTTCATGCTTGTGATATGTCATGTGAATTATTCATGCCCACTATTTGCACACATGACATGCTTGCCATGATTCCTTCTAGTATGTTGCATCTTCGCACTACTAGCTTGCTTAACTTGATTGTTTGCTATGTTGCATCACCCATGTTCCACTATTACTCACTTTCTTGGGTTGATGACATATATGTTCATGCCTCTCACTTGATTTGTCATGATCATCGCCTCTTGTCTCCATTAGTTGCATCTCTTATATCACCTTGTATTGAGTGCCAACTTGCTATGCTTATTGATCCTAGAGACTTTGACAACTTACTTGTGATGCATGCTTGTTTACTTGAGCCTATTGTATGTGGTTGTTCTTACATCATATGCCTCCATACTATGAAATGCTCCCTTGTCCTTTCTTATGATGAGCATGATGCATACACTTGTTGGGTATATTACCACACGAATGATAGGTTTTGCACTTTCGCTAACCTCATTTGTTTTTCCGAGTGTTTGTCATGTTCTTTCATTTTGAAGGATTAACAAGGCGGTACCATCACGTGACATATTGGTTGTGTGAAGGCATACAAGATGCGCAACTACATCATCCTTGAGACACTACTAAAGGTGAACTCCTTCTCTTTGAGCCATCCTCAAATGCGCATATTGGATAGGTCACTCTTTCATTGTTGTTTCCTTCTTGTTGTCTACATGATACATCTCGTGCACGGAGGAGCGGCATTGGAGATTGGCTACATGGACCTTCACATTGAGGAGCGCTCGCACTTATTGGATGCATCTTCGGAACTCCACTCATGCCTCGACATCGAGCTTTGGTACACCAACACCTCCATAATTGTTGATTGTGCTCATACATGTCATGCTCTATGGACATATCATACTCACCACAAGTTTGCACCCTATGCATGGATTGACTCACATTATGATTGCCTTGTTGCATCTATTTCCATGTCATCCATGATATATGAGCTTGTGCACTTCCTTAGCAAATTTGTTGTGATCTTCCTTGATGGCATATTCATACATCATGATCATATTACCCATCATAAATTGCATGATAACATACACATGTTGAGCATCCATTGCCATATTCATGCTATTGATAAACCGTCTCACTATGACATCATTCTGCACCGTGGTTGCATTAATCATATTTACAACACATTTGTGTGCACAATGATTGCATTTCCTCCCATGAATGCTTTGCATCTCATTCTAGATCATCTTGATAAGCTTCATGCGCTTTGTCACGACCAATCTTGCCGCATGGACTCATTCTTACATGATGGACACTTTGTGTGCGCTAACCAATGTATTTCCGAGTGTTGCTTGTGTTTGCTCTTTTTTCATGACTATCACTCCGGCGACACCTTGGACTACTTGGATTGCGCCATGTCTTCAACTTCGTCCAACTACAAGTCCGTCTACGTCAACCATTTCCATGGTGATGAGGATCACGATCCGAGGTCGGATCTTTCCCAAGGCGGGGGGGGGGGGGAGATGATGCGGAGCATCCCACGTTCATCCCCATGTACACTCCGACTACTCTCCAAACCCCAAGTGGACATATGACGAGACCTCGAACATACGCCATTGGACACAAGGTGAACTCGCTCCTCTCCGAACCATCACTTTCTACATGTGAGATATGGCTACTACCTCCAACGTGTGTTCTATGCATGATCAGGTACTTGGAGGAAAGCCACGAAGCCACCACATCCAACGGAAGAGCTAGCGAGGACGCCAAGTACAAGGACCCAGAGAAGAAGCTGCGCGAAGCTACAGTCACCGGACGACCGGCTCAGCCCGGACGTCCGGACCCTGAGGACCCGAGCTGAATCCACGGACGACCGGAGCCACCGGACGTCCGACCTCTCTCCAGCGCCCGGACGACCGACGCCGACCGGACGTCCGACACCACCTGTCCAGAGCCAAAACGCCGGACGTCCGACATGCACCGGACGACCAGACCATCGCGAGCCTCCGGACGTCCGGAACCTGTCGGACGTCTAAGCCTGTGCGCTGCCATGTGTTGGGCTGCAGCCCATGTACCCCTTCACTTACCCCTTCGTGGCCCTAGACTATATATACTCCTCCACCTCCTTCTAATTAGATTTAGCATTGATTTAGCTCAATTAGAGATAGAGCTTCGCTCATCCATCGGATCTCATCCTCGTGAGAGACCGCGGCCTCCTTGGAGAAGATCCTATCGGATTCAAGACCTCCTCGTGGGAAGATCCCCTCGTGGATTTCAAGGCCTCCTCACGGAGAAGAACAGTTCCTTTGTATCCTTACCTTTGTTGACTTTGGATCTCGTGTATCTCTTTGTGTTCTTTGATCTAGCACTTGTGTGACCGATTCCTTGTTGGTTGAGTGTTTTCCCTCGTTCCTCCCCGTGATTTCCTCGTTTTCTTCCGCGTGTTCTTCGTGTTTTCCCGTAGGATCCACTCCAAACGTGAAAGATCGTCCACATAGGGTTCCACCCTACATCAGCCGCTTGAGCAGGAAGAGCAGAGATTGAAGAAGCACAGCGACGATTGGATGGACATCCAACAGTCACTGCTCTCGTGGGTTGACTAAGTTGACACGGCGTTGCGTGTGCGTCAACCTTTTTTTAGGAAAGCATACGCGTCAACCTATAGTAGGCACACAAGTTAGCCTCAAATATGTGGAAAACAACATACAACCCATCTGCCATTATTTCTAATAATTTACATCCCATTTGCTAATTCTCAAGATTTTTTTGGACCCCATCTTCTTTTTGTTAGCATTACACCCCATATTGTGGCCACAGTTAAAAATTATACGAAATTTGCATATTTCGATGCGGTCAACTGTTTTTAATCCCGAAATATCGAGTCACATTCAAACTATTTTGAAAAAATAATTTATATAAATATAAAATCCAAATAATTTTCCACACATAAAAATCAATGGAATTTAAAATCTTGTAATGAAAAAATTGAAACTAATTCCCGGTTTGATGTGTGTTAAAAATGTACAAGCCATTAGGGGCAAACCGAATGAAACTCTCGTCGTCTTGAAATATTTGTAGCCCAGCAGGGCTAACAATGCAAGTAGACCTTGTTTGGGTATTTCCTTTGAAAAAATAGAACTGGGCTAGCCATTTTTAGGAGAAAAAAAATACAATTGGGCTCATGATGTGGTAAACATAAATAAAACCCTGGCTAGATGGGCCACAGCCCCCGCACAACCCCGTTGTTACCCTGATCCGTCGCTAAAACTAGTATAAATAACAACTGCTTGTTCCACACAAAAAAATAACAACAGCGCGACCTGCTAGGTCCCTGGTGTCAGCCATTCATAGTGTAATTCTCTCGTTTATTGACTACGTTGACAATGGCGTGAGCCCTAGATGTCCAACCATTAGGAGGAACCATTTTTTGGGCTTGTAATAATGAGGCACTTGCTTGCATACTGCCATGATGCTGGTGGGTCCCTACTGTCATCCTCTCCATGTATAGTCGTCTCCTTGTTCCTCTTGGTTGTTGACGATGTTGACAATGCAAGAGGGCGTCACACCGTGCACGATGAGCGAACCAAGACGGAGGATGACAGCGAGGCCTCAGACAGAACGAACAGGAGCCGTGGAAGATGCGTCGGTCCAGTCGCAGGCGGAGGGGAGTATGAGGGTTGACTGGTTCGGGTGCGGGTGCATGTTGGGGCTGACGTCGCTGGAGAATAATAGGACATGTGGGGGAATAGTGGGAGGTACTGACCAACGTTGGAGGGTACGGAAGGGCAGAGGAGGCGCAACCAGCCATGGGAGGCAGGAGCAGGCGGAGCTGACGGGGTGGTTTGGTTTGGGCGGCTGGAGGAAGAAGACAAGAGATAGAAGATACACGACAGATGTTGGATGTCAATCCAACGGCTGGTAGGTAGAATTGTTTGGTGACTGGCTAGTAAGTCGACACCACCTTGGATAGGCTATTTTCTCGTGGGTCCCAAATGTCAGAATCCAAATTTGTCACGGTCATGCAACCTTTCGTTTGAAAATTTACAACCCATTTGATGTGCTAGTTTGAAATAAGTTTTTGAGTGCTAGTGGGGTCTAATCACTTGGCTTCTGTAATGCACAGTGAGCTCAAGCAGCCGGCGAGAATGATGTTATTTCCCTTGGTTGGGATTTGTTACAATATTTCACACTAAATTAAATGAGTGGCAAGCCATTTGCCTTGTTTCAAAGAAAATATGACAATCACAGCCGAGTTGAAAAGGGCAAGAACATCTAAGTCCATCTTACAAACTGTACAAAAGGACGAGGGTTAATTGTTCATTAGGTTTTGACAAAACCCAGGTTGAAAAGGGAAACAACATCTAACTCCAGCACTGTTTTTGGTAGTCACAATCAAATGGACAGGTCAGGTCCATAGAATGAACATCCCTAAAATTTACTGGATTATGACCACAATATGTTGTAAATAGAAGCCCGACACGTTCAGAAGCTCTTTTTCCCACCTGAAACTCCTTTTTTTGCTCCTCGACATACCCATCCATCAAAACCATGCTGCTGATAAACTTAAGCCTGATGGACAATAGTAACCTCGCATTCAGTAGGAAGAATGTGACAAATCTAGTGTTTGCATGGTTGGCTACATATCGTTCTAGAGTTATTGTGTTCAATCGAATGTCATGAGAAGTGAGAAAATCTTGGTGCTTACGGATCCACCGATTGGTTATAACTTTCTTACCCCGTCCTATTGCTTAAATAGACATGAAGATTGAAAACAGTTAAGGTCTAAAAAAAGATTGTCGAAGAGCAACAACTAAATGGTTAATTCTAGTACATTATATGCGGGCTTCCAGTTTGCGTGAAATTATCACCTTTATATACAACTTGTCTAGACATGGAAAGCATTGCAACAAGCCAATAATCTAGTTCAAATCAAAAGTATTCATTTGGATATATAAGATCTTGACAGAATCCAGCACCATTGATAGGACATTCATGGAGAAACTCTTCATTGAGCATATAACATAATATTAGTACAAAATGTGTACTCCAAGATGATATATAACTTATGCGCAGACATTTAAAATGCAGCTTATGGTTACAAGTGTAGACGATAATATAAAGTACTTGAAGAACTATGGAGCCAAACACCATATTGAAATGAACACAGAGATCATGTATTACACCCAAGGTCTCCAGTTTAGGCGCAGAGAGGATGGTTAATTGCGACGGTGAATAAATAGAAGGGGCATCATGGATCAACCTTTAAAGTGAAGGGGCATCTTGGATGATGAGCTGCCTTTCGTCAAAACAAATTCCAATTCTTACAAGGTTAGGTGACTTTATTTGGAGACAACCGATTCTAACAGTGAAAACAAGCACCAAGCACTCCAGGGTAGGGCAACTGGAGTGGATGATGTTGTGCAATGAGGCCTCCGATATATGAACCCGCACAAGTGAAAGTTTCTTGAGAAATGGGAGTCGACGGTTTAGTACCAAATTGTCTGGTAGGTAGCACACCACAAAGGTGGCGGTGTGGAGAGAGGAGGAAAACCGCGAGATGGACATCGTTCTGAGGGCACAAGTACATGGCGTTCGGTATCTGGTAGTTGATTTCCAGGGGAATAGTAGAACTCAAGCAGCTGTAGTTCTGTGAATTTAGGGGATTTCCGCCAGGCGTCCACCATGCAGGGCATGGTATGCTTGCCCAGGTAGCATGACAGGATGTAGAGGCTTTGAACGGAGCACTGGTGGGAGCAGATGATGGCTCCGAGGATTCCAAAATCATGAAAGAGAGATAGCTGACGACAGTCGAGATTAAGGGGCACGACACGCCATAGAGGGCACCACCGAATTGAGGGGACTTGGGTGCGGCAGCAGTCCTTGGTGGGGAGAAGTGAGATGATCTCCCCAAGGACGGCATCCGGGAGATCGCTGATGCGGTCCACCAGAGATTCTACGGGTTCCTGGGATCCGATGGGGCGGGGTCACTGTCGGTGTCAAAACAGGCAGATCTGGGGTAGGGGGTACAGAACTGTGCATCTAAGGCTAATGGTAACAGGAGGATGGGGACATGATGTTTACCTAGGTTCGGGCCCTCTCGATGGAGGTAATACCCTACTTCCTGCTTGATTGATCTTGATGATATGAGTATTACAAGAGTTGATCTACCATGAGATCGTAGAGGCTAACCCTAGAAGCTAGCCTATGATTATGATTGTTGATCTTGTCCTATGGACTAAACCTTCCGGTGTATATAGACACCGGAGGGGGCTAGGGTTACACATAGTCGGTTACAGAGAAGGAGATCTACACATCCGAATTGCCAAGCTTGCCTTCCACGCAAAGAAGAGTCCAATCCGGACACGGGACGAAGTCTTCAATCTTGTATCTTCATAGTCCAACAGTCTGGCCAAAGTATATAGTCCGGCTGTCCGAATACCCCATAATCCAGGACTCCCTCAGTAGCCCCTGAACCAGGCTTCAATGACGATGACTCCGGCGCGCAGATTGTCTTCGGCATTGCAAGGCGGGTTCCATCTCCGAATACTCCAAGGTAAAGTTCGAACACATGAATCGTGTCCGGCTCTGCAAAAATAAATTCCACATACCACCGTAGAGAGCATAATATTCCACAAATCTAATCTGCTGACAATTTTTCCTGGCGTGACATCATGCCGCGGCCCGGTCACTACGAACCGTTTTTCCTAGCCTGCCCCTACACGTGCTGCGAGGCGGTTTTATTGGCACGTCTTGTCGAAGCAGAGATCATGTCCCCTTATCATGGGATTCTCATCAATACAGGAGTGGGTAACCCACCTACGCCTGTTGGTATGAGTCCTCGATTTTAGGCAAGTCCCAAACGGTCACGCCGAGGACGCTTGATATTCACCCCCTTTATAGAGGGACCGAGGCCTGTCCCTTTCTTCCCACGCTTGCTCCTTCCCCCACCTTGAGTTCCAACACCCAAAGCTCAGGCTTAAGCGCTTCGGACCTTCGATCATGTCCGGATCCAACCTTCAAGGTCAGTGGACGGACTCCTCTGTCATAGACGAGGACATCGAGAAGCTCAGGGAGGCCAGATATCTGGCAGCCGAAATTTAGCACAGGCTTCCTGCCCAAGGGCAGGTCATCCCCACTCCCGAACCCAACTAGAGCATCGTATTTGTTTCCCACTTCCTTCGAGGCTTAGGCTTTAGTCTTGATCCCTTTGTGAGGGGGCTCATGTTCTATTATGGGCTAGATTTTCACGATCTGGCTCCGGATTCCATCCTTCACATCTCGTCGTTTATCGTCGTGTGCGAAGCCCTCCTCCACGTCACCCCACACTTCGGTCGATGGCTCAAGACCTTCAATGTAAAGCCGAAGGTGATCGACGGGCGACATGTGGAGTGCGGGGGCGCTATAATAAGCAAGAGCACCGATGCCCCATGGCCAGAAGGTTCCTTCCCAGAGGTGTCCGATTTATGGCAACGGAGGTGGTTCTATATCACAGCTCCCCGAGGCACAAAGTGGGCGGCCGCCCCTGCCTTCCGCTCGGGCCCTCCGCCTCAACTGGTGTCATGGGTCAATGAGGGACTGGGCTGGGGTCCTGCTAATGATGTACCGACATTGCAGAGCCACATTCGGGATCTTCTTGAGAGGGATGTCAGCCTCATCAAAATAGTTTAGGTAATGCTAGTCCGTCGGGTCCTGCCGTGCAAACGTCGACCTCTCCGGATGTGGGAGTTAGACCCAGAAGGACTGTGAACTATTCAGCACTTCTTCGGCATGACGCTCGAAGGTATGTATCGGTTATTCTTCGGATCACGAATAAAGTGTCCGGACACCACCAAGGATGTGGGCTTGAGCTGTAATCATCCAGATACCCAAGTAAGTAGCTCTGCAACCGAACACACTGTTCATGTTTATCATAACATTATTCTGAAAACTATCCGCGGCCAGGATTGGCTAAGTAAGGCGGAGAGGATCAGGTGTCCGGCCCCGCTTCCTGAAGGCTCGCCGAATCCTGCATTAACCAGGATGCTTAAACGCGCACCATATCAAGTGCCATCAGGGAAGGATGAAGGGAAGAGTAGAGAAGCCGAAAGTGAGCTTCATACATTGCCCATCCAAACTGGGAGAATTATAGTCTCCACGAAGGAGGATAATCGGGGAGGTGAATCTAAAATTCCCTCCCCCCGCGGGAAGAAAAGGGCCACCTTCGAAGACTTGGAAACGGAGGTGCCCAAACAAGGGAAGAAACCCTCGCCAGGGAGCCCTGCCCCAGAGGGCGTCCTCACCGCGCAGCGCCCGCAAATGGGCCAGCCCTCCACCGAGCTGTAAGTGAAAAAGTACTGTGATAAATATGTCCTACTTTGTCTCTGAGAATAATAACCGAGACCTGTCTTGCACTTCATACCATAGCCGTTCTCAACAGAGTTCGTCTTCTGGGGATCTTCTTTCGGAGATGATGGAGAGCGAAAGGCCTCCTCCTGCCTCCACGCCCCATGGGGTGGACGACCCCGAGGTGTCGTCATGGAGGATTTCTCCTGATCCACTAAGCCAGAAGTTAATGCTTCGGCCGCCCGAAGCCCGGAGTATTCGGCTCCCAGGGGGAGCAACAAGAAGAGTCCGGGATTGTCCGACACGGAGCCAGACACACTGACAGGCCTTATGGAGCGAGAAGATATATTAGAGGCGCACCATACTTTAATTAGTATGGTGTTTGAGAGGATTTTATCCGCCAAAAGCAGGATGAATGAAGCTTTTACAAGCCTGCTCAAAGGCTTTGAGGTACGCAAAGAAATATGTAAACTTTCAGCTGTACCGCACACACTAGGTGTGCTCTGTGTAGATAGTAGCCCCTGAGACTCTGGTTGCCAGCCCGAGGTGGCAAACGGAGGATCATACTCCCAAGTAATGATCGCGCTGCGTTATGTGCAGACGGCTAAGTGTCCGGTAGTTGACCGGACTGCTGAGTTCACCAAACTGAGGCAACAGCTTGATGTGGTGGATGACGACATCGTGCTTGTGAACAAGCGGCTTGACGAGGCACAGGGTATGTGATTATTTTGTAAATTGTCAGCAAATATTTTAAGAGGATCATTATGCTAGTATCTATAATATGGTGTGGCTGCAGATGGAGCTGCTGCCGTGGAGGCCCTTCCGGTGGAACTTACCTTAGCCAAGGAACAAGCCAGGAGAAGTGATGCGGTGACCCTAAAGGCGGCCGAAGAGTTAAGAGCCGAGAAGGCTGCTCATCGCCAGAGCGAAGACAAAATAGCCAAGATGGCTGTTGAGTTGAAAGATGCCGCCGGCCGATATGGGCTTCTTGAAAAGGAGAGCCAAGCGAAAGCGACTGACCTGAAGAAGGCCTTGGAGGCAGCCAAGGAAACGCGCTCTGAAATTAGAGCTGCAAGGGAGGAGCTTCGACAAGCTGGAGATATCGCGGCTGGGAGGCCCTTTGTTGCGGATGAAGTTTGGAGATCCGAAGTATGCCCCTCTGGATCAGCTGTGGACTGATGGAGACGCGTATGCGGACCTGGCAAAAAGTACTGCTGAAGCGACCAAGTTTTTCAAAGATCATAAAGATAATGATGTGGAAAGGTTATTCTGGTTGCAGTTCAGTTCCCCGACGCATCCGCTGCCGTTGAATGAAAGGATGGCCGCATGGGCCGAGCTCCATAGGTTGTCCGAACTTGCCATGAGGTCTGTTGTAGACCATATTTGGCCGAAGGGACCAAGGCCGGATAGTTATTTTGGTTTAGTGCAACAATTCCTTGGCGCTGTGTTTCGTATCAACGCTGTGAAGATGTCGACGTGCATAGAGGGTGCGCGGATGGCTCTTGCCCGTGTTAAAACATATTGGGCAGGGATGGAGGCCACCAGTATTGCAACCTGAGATCCGGCGAGAGGCCAGGACCCGGCTGAGCACTATTTTGAGCAAGTCCTAGAAGGCACCCGTTTAATAGAGGCTCAGTGCTCGAAGAGTATTATGTTCTAGTGACATATATCTCAATTGTAAAGACAATGTTATTTTGATTATAAAGGCTGCATTTATACTTTTGCCCAAAAGTATTATAGTGCCTCCTGTGCGGCCGTTTATGTATGTATATAACCTGAAAGTTTGCAGTCGTCGGCTTCAGCCCCCACGCATACAATGCGGGGGTGTTCGAAAAAGGCACGTAATCACACTTGATCCAACGTCTTGGTCCATTTAGGAGGTGATCGCACGTCGAACTAGGCAATCGGACTATATTGCTTTAACACTTTCACTTAGCCATAGGAGTTTGACAGTGGGGCTACTATATAGCCCCTGGTACTTCCGCGTTCATCTGAATTCGGTGTGCGTACGCACATGACTGGGAAACCAGTCCTTCATTAATGCAGAGGAATCCAGAAGATTCCGCTGAGTCATCGAGTGGTTGACCAGTCTTTTGCTGTATCATGACAGTCAGTTTTCGGCTTTCTCTACTGAGGTGCTCATCCGGAATAACCAGGGCACAATCGCAGTAGTTCTCCTTTGGCCGCCTTAGCCGATAAAACGGAACGTAAGGTAGCAAACCCAGGAGCCGGGCAGACCCAACATTTGACCAAAGGCATGATTCAGAGCAGATGCATATAGGGCCGAACTCGCGACGCCGAACACTCACGAAGGTATTCGGACTTTATGACATACTGGGCTGAGTAACGCCCTCGATAATGAACCCCGAGTTACCAGGTACGCGCATTAATCTGACGTGGCGAAATGCCAATAACGCCAGTATCCCTCGTGGGTGTATTAAGTACCCAGGGGGTATCAAACAACAAGAGACATTAAATAAGGTTTACACAGGGTCTTAATCTAAAGAGAAACCTTTGAGCGGGGCCCTACTGCACGTCTGCGCCTTTGTCTCCGTTGTGCCGTATCCTGGAAGGGTGTAGCACGATGGTCATCTGTAAAGATGAAAAACCCAGGTAAAAGAGTCTGGTGTAATCGTGCGAGGAGTTGGTTATTCTCAATGAGTCATTAAAATGCAATATATTATTATATTAACAGGGTCAAGCCAAACTATGGGCTTTGTTACATGTGTGCAGCCCCCAGCACCGCGTATGGGGGTATATCTATAGACCCCGGCTCAGGTTTATCTGGGTTGTTACCACCGGCGGTGCGCTGGACTCGTCTAACTGTGTCCGTGGTCTTGACGACCGATCATGTATTCTGGTTGGAGGGGCCGCTCAGTGTTCAGCTGCTAGAGCCGCCACATATTCTTCCGCTCATAAGGAACGCTCTGTGTTTCTGCTAACTATGCTGATGCCACATGGACCGGGCATCTTGAGTTTAAGGTAGGCATAGTGCGGTACTGCGTTGAAGCGGGCGAAGGCCGCTCTTCCGAGTAGTGCGTGATAGCCGCTTCGAAATGGAGCGATGTCGAAGATTAATTCTTCGCTTTTGAAGTTGTCGGGAGAACCGAATATAACCTCTAATACAAGAGAGCCCGTGCAGCGGGCCTCAACACCTGGTATTACACCTTTAAAGGTAGTGTTACTTTGGCTGATTCTTGATTGGTCTATCCCCATCTTGTAGACAGTGTCTTGATATATCAGATTTAGACTACTACCACCGTCCGTAAGGACTCGTGTTAGATGGTATCCATCAATTATTGGGTTGAGAACCAAGGCAGCCGATGCTCCGTGCTGGATACTAGTTGGATGATCCCTGCGATCAAAAGTGATCGGGCAGGCCGACCAAGGGTTGAATTTGGGGGTTATGGGCTCTACAGCGTATATGTCTCTCAGTGCACGTTTGCGCCTTCTCTTTGGTATGTGAGTTGCGTAGATCATATTCACTGTTTTGACTTCTGGTGGGAATTTTTTCTGTCCCGCAGTGGTTGGCTGTCGAGGCTCATCCTCGTCTTCACTTGGCGTCTCCCTCCCTTTGTGCTCGGCATTTAGCTTGCCGGCCTGCTTGAAGACCCAACATTCTCTATGGGTGTGGTTTGCAGGTTTCTCGGGGGTGCCATGAATTTGACATAATTTGTCTAGAACCTTGTTTAGGCTGGACGGTCCATCTCTGCTGCCTTTAAATGGCTTTTTGCGTTGACCAGGTCGAGAGCCCCTGAATCTGGCATTGACTGCCGTGTTGTCCGGACTCTCTTCCTTGTTGCGACGTTGTTTCTATTGCGTCGTGGCTTCCCATTGCCATCCCTCATTTGGGATGTGCCTGGATCGCTGGTGCCTCTACGGACCGACCAGCTATCCTCACCCGCGCAAAAGCGGCTCATAAGGCTTGTTAGGGCCGCCATTGTCCTTGGCTTTTCTTGGCCGAGGTGTCTGGCGAGCCATTCGTCTCGGATACTGTGCTTGAAGGCCGCTAAGGCTTCGGCATCCAGAAAATCAACATATTCTTCTTAGTGAGAAATCTGTTCCAAAGCTTACGGGCTGACTCTCCGGGTTGTTGGATTATGTGACTTAAATCATCTGCATCCGGAGGTCGGACATAGGTCCCTTGGAAATTGGCCCTGAAAGCATCCTCAAGTTCCTCCCAACTTCCAATTGAGTTTTCAAGGAGGCTTTTCAACCAATGCCGAACTGGTCCTTTCAACTTGAGGGGCAAATATTTAATGGTGTGGAGATCATCTCCGCGAGCCATGTGGATATGAAGGATAAAGTCCTCAATCGAGACCCCAGGGTCTGTCGTTCCGTCGTATGCCTCTATATTCACGGGTTTGAATCCCGGTGGAAACTCATGATCCAGCACTTCATCGGCGAAGCACAGGGGGTGTGCAGCACTCCTGTAATTGGATGTGTCATGGCATGATGTCGACGGCTGTTGTGTTCGGGGTTGATTCCGAACTGGTATGCGATCAAGATGAAGGTTTTGGTGGCTATGATCTTGTGCCGGAGCATGTCCTCTAGATGCATAGATGGGCCTGGTCGCACCAGCCTTTTTGTCCAGGAGCTCATGTAAATAGTGTACTGGCTTGTGTGCGGCATCGGTATCTGCTCTGTCGCGGCCACGAGGTGGTCGGTCCGGCTGATCGGTCGTATTATTCTTCGGCGGGATGGGCTCTATGGCCTCGTCGTCGAATTCGGGCAGCAGCCTGCGCTTTGGGTAGCTTTTAGTGTGGTGATCGTCACCATATTTTTCTTCAGTATCTAGCACTTTTTTCCATCTGCGGTTGAGCATATACTGCGCGGCCTTAAGCCTTTGCTTCTGCTTCTTCAGGCTCCTCGCGGTGGCCATAAGCCTTCTGTGGAGGTTCTCTTGTTCCAAGTGTTTCTCTGGGATGAATGCGTCGTCGTCCGGACTGTCCTCCTTCTGTGGAGGTTCTCTTGTTCCAAGTGTTTTCCTGGGGTCGGCGTGATCGGGCGTCTGCTCCGGACTATGTTCGGCGTGCCCTGGCTCATCCTGCTCCATCACTGGGTCCATGGGGTGGGCGTTTCCTTTGGAGTCGACCGGGGTGTCAATTTTTCTTGTGCTATTGTCGCTATTTTTACTGTGGCTGGACTTAGAGCGGCGCCTGCGCCATCGCTTTGGTTTCTGCCCAGGGGGATTATCCTCCGTGGCCCCTTTTTGTCGCCGTTGTTCTCCTTGGGTGTGTCCACCATGTACATATCATATGATGAGGTGGCTGTCCAGCGCCCGGTGGGCGGTGGTTCCTGATCATCTCCAGCATCGACGTCCATACCATCGATATCTTCGGAGTCGAAGTCCAGCATGTCGGTTAAGTCATCGACAGTGGCTATTAAGTGGATGGTGGGTGGCAGCGAATTTCTTCGTTGTCTGCATCCCACTCGAGCCAGACATAGTTCGGCCAAGAGTCTCCTGATAAAGAGAGAGAGCTCAATGAATTTAGCACGTCACCAAAGGGTGAGTGTTGAAAGATATCCGTGGAGGTAAACCCATGATCGGTGCCCAATCGGATTCGATAGGGACGGACGCGCGCGGTTTGGAACCTAAGACCGGAGACAAGTCCGGGGGTTCGGTAGTACATATCTATTTGGAGGTGGAGTCTGTGTTTGGCTCTATCACCGATGAGTGTGCGGCCTCCATGACGGGTTCCATCCACCCGTCCGCGGATGGCGCAATCTGCTCCAGATTAGGGGCCGGGGCAGCTATAGGTGCGATAGTCCGAACACCGTTCGAGGGCAGATCTAAGTCGTGCTTGTCGTGACTGTTCGCCGCTCCTGACGTAGGCCCGAATCAGTCGAAGATCAAGTCCGCGCGGATGTCACCGTATAGTTCAAGTTTCCAAACCTGACTTGATGGCCAGGGGTGTAGCTGTCGATCTGCTCCAGATGGCCAAGCGAGTTGGCCCGCAGTGCAAAGCCGCTGAACACGAAGATTTGCCCGGGGAGAAAAGTCTCACCCTGGACCGTGTCGTTGCTGATGATTGAAGGAGCCATCAAGCCTCGTGGCGATGACACAGTGGAACTCTCAATGAAAGCACCAATGTCGGTGTCAAAACCGGCGGATCTCGGGTAGGGTCCCGAACTGTGTGTCTAAGGCTAATGGTACAGGAGGCTAGGGACACGATGTTTACCTAGGTTCGAGCCCTCTCGATGGAGGTAATACCCTACTTCCTGCTTGATTGATCTTGATGATATGAGTATTACAAGAGTTGATCTACCACGAGATCGTAGAGGCTAACCCTAGAAGCTAGCCTATGATTATGATTGTTGATGTTATCCTACGGACTAAACCCTACAGTTTATATAGACACCGGAGGGGGCTGGGGTTACACAGAGTCGGTTACAGAGAAGGAGATCTACACATCCGAATTGCCAATCTTGCCTTCCACGCAAAGGAGAGTCCCATCTGGACACGGGACGAAGTCTTCAATCTTGTATCTTCATAGTCCCACAGTCCGGCCATAGTATATAGTCCGGCTGTCAGAATACCCCCAAATCCAGGACTCCCTCAGTCACCGCTTCTCCCCGCGCTGCTGGGTGCGGGATATACAATAGGTGCCGCATCTTCTTGGCGCTAGGGTTAGCCGACTCCATTTTCCTCGAGGGTGATGTGTCGCGGTCATGTATTTGAGCAGAGTAATGAATGACAAGCCTAGTTGTAGTGCGAGTGAAGAAGGAGAGCTGGGGTTTTTCTGTAGTAGTGAGGAAGAAGGGGAGCTGGGGTTTTCTGTAGGAGTGAGGTGAGGAATTTGGGGGTACGATTGGAGCGAGCTGACGTGAGGTGGGTGGGAGTAAGGAGGAAGAAGAGCACGCATGTTTATTTTGGGGAGGGGGGGAGGTGTGCTGGGTGTGGGTAGTGAGGGAGTCCTGGATTAGGGGGTCCTCAGAGAGCCGGACTATATACTTTGGCCGGACTATTGGACTATGAAGATACAAGACTAAAGACTTCGTCCCGTGTCCGGATTGGACTCTCCTTGGCGAGGATGACAAGGTTGGCCATTCGGATATGTAGATCTCCTTCTCTGTAACCGACTCTGTGTAACCCTAGCCTCCTGCGGTGTCTATATAAACCGGAGGGTTTAGTCCGTAGGACAAGAACAATCATAATCGTAGGCTAGCTCCTAGGGTTTAGCCTCTATGATCTCGTGGTCGATCAACTCTTGTAATACTCATATCATCAAGATCAATCAAGTAGGAAGTAGGGTATTACCTCGATCGAGAGGGCCCTAACCTAGGTAAACATCGTGTCCCCAGCCTCCTGTTACCATTAGCCTTCGACGCACAGTTCAGGACCCCCTACCCGAGATCTGCCGGTTTTGACACCGACATTGGTGCGTGTCGTCGTGGTAAGGCTTGATGGCTTCTTCAATCATTAGCAACGAGGCGGTCCAGGGTGAGACTTTTTGTCAGGACCCCGACTCAATGGCACACCGATCTAGCATGTAATACTTCATATCACTTTGCGGCCTCACGCACGGTATTCCCGCGGGTGCCACCTTACCTGGCCCGGGACCGTTTGCGCCTTTTGGCTCACGTATATGATAGTGCCGCTAGCATCCATATGACAAAGAACCCGGGCTAACATGTCTAGTCGTGAACCATAAGTGGCGCTAACTTACAGGGACAGGCATACATGACCCAACAACGTACGTGTCGGTCATTAGCGAGTGAATCCGGGCTGTAGCAACTGGGCTAGCAGGACTCCGGTAAACCGGGCTGTAGCAGGCTAACAGGACTCCGGTAGACACCGCGTGACATTTCCCCAAAGGGACAGACACAGGAACAAACAAGGACACATGCCGGCCAGCCTAAGTGTTCCGGAGCAGTAGCAAGCTACCAAGGCTCAGTGGAAGCACTAGGAGACATTTCCCGGTAAGAGAGGCTACTAAGGATAAACAACTAGATAGTCAGATCCCACACATACCAAGCATTTCAATAACATACACACAATATGCTCGATATGTGCAAATACAACGTGGCATCACAACATGACTCTACAACTCAAGTATTTATATTCAATAGGCTCCGAGGAGCGAGATATTACAAACAGGGGTCTCATGACCCAACATTCAGAGCATACAAGTCAAAGCACAAGCGGAAGCTTAACATGTCTGGGTACAGACATCTATAAATGAAAAAGGCTGAGAAGCCTGGCTATCTACTAGATCCTGCCAAGGGCACAAGATCGTAGCTGAGGTAACAAGCTAACCGTCGAAGTCCACGTGGAACTACTAGTGAGACTGAAGTCTCTCTGCAAAAACATAAAATAGGCAAACGTGAGTACAAATGTACCCAGCAAGACTTACATCAGAACTATCTACATATGCATCATTATCAACAAAGGGGATGGTGGGGTTTAACTGCAGCAAGCCAGCTTTGACTCGGTGGCTATCCTGAACTACGACTGCAAGTAACTC
Source organism: Triticum aestivum (assembly GCF_018294505.1). Taxonomy (NCBI): domain Eukaryota; kingdom Viridiplantae; phylum Streptophyta; class Magnoliopsida; order Poales; family Poaceae; genus Triticum; species Triticum aestivum. The sequence continues at coordinate 51,150,426 of NC_057795.1, forward strand.
TTTTGAGGTGGCGCACACGAGTCCACATATTCACCAACCAATACACCACTATGGATCCGCTCCCGTCTCCCTACGAGAACGCCATCCATAGCACTCACGCTTATCTTGCGCATTTTAGAGTATCCACTTTCACTTGTCTATGAACTGTTATAGGCAACCCAGAAGTCCTTTACTGCGAACACGGCTATTCGAATAGATGATGTTAACCCTGCAGGGGTGTACTTCTTCATACATGTTTCCACCACTTAGCGTCTGCACATGACATGTGCTCGGCAGACTTCAAGCGAAGCCGACGTGGGTGTAGACCACGACCTACCTAAACACTCAAGTCTCTAGTCCAGGTTTGTCGCCTATTCAGGTTCCATCCGCAGGGAGTCCGGCCGAAGTTTCCACATACGGCCCCGAAGGATGTGTGCAGGGTTCCCGAGACACCAAACTGGTGCCCGGTACACCGTGCCACGTGCCTACCACATCACAGCCCACCCCTCGGGTCAGCACTGCCCACGGCCTCCAGCATACTACAAACACCATAAACTACTTGCAACTCCTGGACAGAGGACAAGGGTGATTAAGAAGTCGAGCGGGGTCATATTTCAGGGCCCAATGCATGGTAGTAGCTGTTTCATGGATCACAAACACAGAACTCAGTTCCTAAGGATGGTTTCAATGAGACAACCCACCATGTACTCCTACATGGCCTCTCACCGCTACCTTTACCAAATCGTGTTCGCACACTTAGCTCACACACAGTAGGACATGTTCACACACCTCTGATTCATTCCCGATGAATCAGACCTGACTCAACTTTAAGCAATAGCAGGCATGACAAACAAGCAAGAATGAGTAGGCACAACAGGGCTCAAACAACTCCTACTCATGCTAGTGGGTTTCATCTATTTACGGTGGCAATGATAGGTCATGCAGGGGATAAAGGGGTTCAGCTACCGCAGCAAGTAACAGATGAATCGTTGTTGTCCTAATGCAGTAAAAGAGAGTAGGAGTGAGAGAGTGGGATTGTATCGGAATGAACAAGGGGCTTTTGCTTGCCTGGCACTTCTGAAGATAGCATTGAGTCTTCATCAGTGTCAACGATCACAACGTTGATACAACGTCTACCGAGGGGGAATAACATCGACAAACAAAGAAGAAACACGATCAATGCAATGCACAATATGATGCATGATATTACATGGCAATAAGAATGTGTTTTGGCTTATGCAAGCTAGAACAGATTGAGATGAGTCCATTTGAACCAAAGATTCAAATGCAAACCCATTTTCAGAGGTCATAATAGTGCATTAACTTGTTTCACCTAAACAACAAGGTTAGTGTGTTCTAACATGCATGAAACCAGTGCAGATCGATAGATTGGATTTTTCTGATCATTTTTCATATATAAATTATTTGATTTGGAGGTACGGTTGATTTTATATGATTTTTAGAAGTTTAGGACATTTTCTGGAATTTCCTGAATAAGAATAATTCCAATAATTGAATTAATGCGTCAGCATTGCGTCAGGGTGACGTCAGCAGGTCAAAGGCGCCAGCCCAGGTCAAACCTGACAGCTGGGACCCACATGTCAGTGTAACAACTAACTAACAGAGTTAGTTAGCGTTAGGTTAGCACTAACCTAGGTTAATTAGAGCCTGGGCCCGCTTGTCAGTGAGTCAACTATTTAGCTAAGTTAATTAGTGCTAATTAAACCCACACCTAAACTAAATAGGGGCATGGCCCATGCGTCAGTGACCCTGGGGGGTCAAACCCCAGGTCAAATGAGTCAACCTCGCCGGACTTGGTCCACGGCTCGTCGCCGTCGACGCCAGAGACAGCGGAGGTGCTCGGATTTTGCCCACGGTCGACCAAATCGACCGTCGTTTGGTCCTATGCGTAGCTGGGGCTCGCGCGCATCTGGTAGGCCAAGCGGGAGGAGCTGGGGTGGTCTGAGTCGATGGCGGCGAGCACGAGTGCGGCAGCCGGAGTTCGGACGGGGTTGGGTTCGATGCTACGGTGCACGGGAGGATGAGCTGGTGGTGGCTACGGGCTCGTGTTGCGTTGAGCACAACGGTGAGCTTGGCTTCGAGCCACTGTGGCTCTAGCCACGACGACGCCATGGCCGGCGGTGAGGAGCTTTCGGGTGCGGTGGAAACGGCGGCTACGGAGGCCAAACGAGCACGGGAGCTAGGGGAGAGGAAGAGGAGCTCACATCGGGGTCGGAGAGGGGGTTAGCGAGCTCGGGGAGGCCCTGTGGACGACGAATCGGCGGCGACGATCTCCGATGACCGAGGAGGAAGAAGGTGGAGTAGCAGGAGATGCAGGTCATCCCAGCGCTTGGCGCCAGGGTAGGGCGAAGCAGCGGTCGTCGGCGATTCTTGCGGACTCAGAGAGGCGGTGAGGGGATCACGGTGGCGCGGCTATCGCGGCAGCGAGCTCACGGGCGTCTCGGCCATGCTGGAGAGGGCGAGAGGGAGACGAGGGGGGAGAGTGCGGGGCGGTCAGAGCGATCCAGACGGCTCTCGCGGGTCTGTCCGCGGCGCCACGCAAGCTAGCAGGCAGGAGGTGGCATGGGCGCATGTGTGCGCATGGCGAGCACACGCTTGGCGTCCTTCTGGCGCGGCGGAGACGATGACTGGCAGCGCCAGTCAGCTGGGCCAGAGTAGATGGGCCGCCAGGTAAGTGCCCCAGGTAGGTCCTTCTCTCCCTCTCTTCTAATTGTTTTTGTTTTTCTATTATTCTGAAACTTCAGGGCTTTATTAAAAATACTTCAACAGATCCAGAAATCATGAAACTGCTCAATGCCACTGTTTGGAATATAACCAACAGCAAACATTTTAGTTTATGATTATTTGAGCATTTAAAATATTTTATAGCATTTAAATGCCCAAATGCAAATAGAGTATGATTTAATTCAGAGCCCAATATGTCCTGCAAAAATATAAACCATTTTTGGTAGATGCTTACACCTCAAACCAGAAATGTTGAACATTTTTAGAGGGCATTTTGAGTTCAATGAAAAAGATTTTATTTTGACCCTAGTTGAATTCATTTGGTGCTAGGGTTTAAGCATCCCCATTTCAAGTTTCCAAAAGAATTTAAACATGATGCACACATGAAGCTAGCCTAGGTCAGACCAGAATTAGGGATGTGACAACTCACCCCCACTGAACAAGAATCTCGACCCGAGATTCAAGCGTAGGGTAAGACGAAGGGGGAACGCAACCTAACACAATCTTCACGATCCAGGTTGCCCTTCATAAGAACATTGATTCGATCACCATCATTGTCTCGACGTCTTGCTCTGAGAGCTCTACTACATGACAACGAGAGGAAAAGAAGAACTCTAGAAGGATCGGTCTTCTTGAAGATCGAACAACTCAAGAGCAACTCACTGGGTGAATCATTGAAACATCTCTCGAACTGAGACACGAAGCACACATCCATAGGAATGGAGTGAAGCAGATGACGAAGGTTCACTAGGTAGACAACAATTTCACGCTTAAGAAGGTGGTGAACAGTTGTCAATGTAGCGAGGAGTTGAGGTGCCATGATACCATAACGAGACAACTTGGAGGAGGGTGATTCGTAGAATTATTACTTTAAGTGGCAAAAAGAATTACCTTTGATATAGAGATCATTGATACTCTCTATATCAGCCTAAGGCAAATCACATCAATCGTTTGGCAGAGTTCGAAGGAATGGCATACTTGGACTAGTATGGATGATGTGGATTACCTTGTTGAAGACAACACAAGGGATAATTTTGCTGATCACCTAAAATGGATGAGACCCATGGTAGGACCACTTTTGAAAATGATCCAGAGTAATTACTGAGAAGGGTAATCCAGAGTAGGGTGGCACGATGGCGGTGCAAGCTGGGAACAACATGCAAATGATGGGAATGCTTCTGGTAACTGGGGAAGAGGAGGCTCAATCAGTAGAGAGTGAGTCTACTGTTGAAAATTTATAGCATAACCGAGGAAACTGAGAGCACTATGCAATTAACGTTGACGATAACACCTAGCACTTGCGCGTGCTCTCAAGAACTTTGAGCATTTCCATATTCATCAAGGTTTTACCAATATCCGAGTCAAGGATCCTGGTCAACACAACATACTACCATGATGAATGGTGATGGACGATGCAGATGCAAAAGGAGATAACACTTTCTCAGATTTCACCTTAGCGAAGCCAAGTAAACAAAATCTGGATGATCGACTGAGAGACATTTAGCATTCCGCTTCTAATGTTCTCCTTGATGTGCTAGTGCAACCCATTAATTAAAATGGTTTGCTTCCCAGAACATCAGGTAAAAGGTCGGACTTCGGGAGCACAAGAATCCATAAGGAATAACTATGGAGGTAAATCCTATGAAATCCTCATGGGGAAGTGGCCAACTTCCTCAATCAAGATACTACAATAATGGGTCTTCCGATCGGGTGTGTTGGCCACGACATCCACTTTATCGGGTTACAGAGAGACCAATATTATAGATCTTGGGAAATGTTCCAACCATCATATCTGCCTAAGATTCATAGCTGGCTGGTGTCAGGATATTCTAGACTCATCAAGTCCAGAAAGAAAAATGAAAGTTTGCAACACAAATTGACGAGATGACGTTGCGAGATTCTCAGGGAATGAACTACGGTAGTAAGCTCCAAAACATGAGCTGGTTCTGCTACAAACATGTGGACACGATGTCCCAGACAAGCATGACCACATAGTAGTCTTATAATAAAAATACTACCGAGTTCTGGTTGGGAACCATCATCGAGGATAACGGAATCTTGTGCATGATCTAGAATTAGCACAACACGCTCCTTTTCCTTGAGCAAATCAATCAGTGGCTTGGTGTGCTAGGAATGCATATGGAATGAAGGTAGCTAATCTCACAAACCAATGTATACTTCGCACATGCATGACTGACTTGGGATGATTCCAGATGAAGCAACATTGAATTCCCCGGCTTCACGGCGGCAACTTGCACCAAATGCACATGAATTAGAGGAAGTCACTTCTTTCATCCGGGCATATGCTTCATGGTCTAGCATGAAGAAATGCTTCAAAAGTTTCCAACACTAGCTTAATGTTCAAAAAAAATATGGAAAAGACAAAGATATTGTCGATGGGCTCAACAACAATTCATCCAAGTTTCCATAAAAATGGAATTCCATAATTATGAGAACAAGTGATAGTATTGGTCAGACCAAAGGATATAATGGTGTATGCTCGAGGGATCAACCACGAGTAAGACAACATTACGAACATCGTTGGTTCTGATTTGATTTGAGGATAACCCATACTCAAATCAAAGTTTTGGCAAGACAATAGATCCAATAATTGACCACGAGGTTCAATCAAGGAAGATATCATCTCTCTTCAACACACACACAAGATATCCCTTAAAATGAACTAAGTCGGACAAGCTTTCATCTTCCAACTCTCCAAGTTGTTGTTTAGCCTAACCAACTAGCGCGGGGTATCCGACACAGATTCTTGGAGAAAGAGTGGTTTACAAGAAGACCAACTTGATCACGAACTCAACATAATAGTCAGGTGACAACCTGGTGATACTTCCGAGAAGATATTCGGAAAATCATGAACCACCGATATGTTACCAAGCTCGAGAACAATCTTGCTTTTCAGAGCAAGACGATATGATCAAACAAGCAAGGATTGACACTATCCTAACTCATTGATTGAAAACTGCACCAGGAATAAGGACTAGGTAGCACGATCAACCTTAGGATGATGATTCAATAACCAACATGCTAAGGATGAAATTATTGTCCTATAACTACCAAGCAACAAGGTTGCTATGAGTATTGATTTCACACATCACGATTCACTTGTCGATATTCCGGTTGCGACAACACGGCACCTAGGAACGAGTAATGATGGCGAGAAGTATCACTACGTCAAGAATTCACAAGAGCTGGAGCAATTCTCATGAAAATCCTGACATAAAGGGGGTGATACTCCAGGGTAGAACAGAATCAAAAGCTGGATTGCACTTGATGAGCGGAAGACAACTGCTTTGACCCAATCCTAGAAATGGATGAGGTACTGGAGTTTGTTTCTCCTAGTCATTCTGAACTAGAATGGCTTGACGGACCACAGGAGTAACAGGCATCGATGAACGAATGCATGCATACTCTTGACTATCAATTGGTAGACGAGGGTCAGAAGACAACTAAAGTGGGACAACTCAAAGGAACATACGATTTTCTGAGTTGTGGGTGCATAGATTAGCATGTCGAACGAGTTCAACATATTTCTTCCGGATAACCCATGCAGAAAGGTAGAACTGCCAGAGTCACAACATATAATGGGGAACTCATCGAGAGCACTCATGTTGTGATCTTTTGATCCAACAAACATGTGCTGTAAGTGGTTCATGGTATTTGGAAGAAGGGAATACCACGGACCTCGAGGACTAACGCAAAGGTTACTAATAACCTAAGGGATTTAGCAATTACTATCAACATGAAGTAAGTAGGGTGAATCTCGGGTTCAAAAACCCAGGAGTAGAATACCTACTAACTAGATTGCCTCACGGGATGCTTTCGAGAATGGTGGCTAGAATCATCACACTGGGAACAAAAACATGGCTAAATTACTAGGTGATACTCCAGACACCTAGGGTCATAATAATAGCTCCAACATAAATGTTGAGGCAATGAAATACCTCAATGCACTAGTTAGTGTGGTTGATCTGGCACAAAGGATCTTCAGAACGGTAGAAAGGAATTTGCAAATGCATCAGACTATTTAGAAACCTGGAATGACTCGGAAAGCATAACGGTTATAAATGCTCGAAAGGTTTGAGACATCCAGCGAAAATGGTGGCATAACCACTTAACATCACAATATCAAGGTTCTGATATCAATTGTCAACACACGGAAGTAGTATAAACTGAACCGAGGCTTAAGTCCAACAATTCTATAAGTCTACGGATTAGTAACATGTGATCCTGATAGAAGAAGAGAAAACCTAGTTTCTTAACCCCGCAGGAAAGATAAGATGACTCAGATCAGAAGGCATAAGGGATAAGAAATAAAAAGTTCCTTACGTTCCATCCCACAACCAATTCCCTTATATAACTAAAGAATTTCTAGACTCAACTTCGACCAGTTTGGCTTGGTAATCCTACAAGCAGTCAGGCTCTGATACCAAAGCTGTCAGGACCCCGACTCAATGGCACACCAATCTAGCATGTAACACTTCATATCACTTTGCGGCCTCACGCACGGTATTCCCACGGGTGCCACCGTACCTGGCCTGGGACCGTTTGGGCCTTTTGGCTCACGTATATGATAGTGCCGCTAGCATCCATATGACAAAGAACCCGGGCTAACATGGCTAGTCGTGAACCCAAAGTGGCACTAACTTACAGGGACAGTCATACATGACCCAACAAATAACGTGTCGGTCATCAGCGAGTGAATCCGGGCTGTAGCAACTGGGCTAGCAGGACTCCGGTAAACCGGGCTGTAGGAGGCTAACAGGACTCCGGTAGACACCGCGTGACATTTCCCCGAAGGGACAGACATAGGAACGAAGAAGGACACATGCCGGCCAGCCTAAGTGTTCCGGAGCAGTAGCAAGCTACCAAGACTCAGTGGAAGCACTAGGAGACATTTCCCGGTAAGAGAGGCTACTAAGGATAAACAACTAGATAGTCAGATCCCACACATACCAAGCATTTCAATAACATACACGCAATATGCTCCATATGTGCAAATACAACGTGGCATCACAACATGACTCTACAACTCAAGTATTTTATTCAATAGGCTCCGAGGAGCGAGATATTACAAACAGGGTCTCATGACCCAACATTCAGAGCATACAAGTCAAAGCACAAGCGGAAGTTCAACATGTCTGGGTACAGACATCTATAAATGAAAAAGGCTGAGAAGCCTGGCTATCTACCAGATCCTGCCGAGGGCGCAAGATCATAGCTGAGGTAACAAGCTAACCGTCGAAGTCCACGTGGAACTACTAGTGAGACTGAAGTCTCTCTGCAAAAACATAAAATAGGCAAACGTGAGTACAAATGTACCCACCAAGACTTACATCAGAACTATCTACATATGCATCATTATCAACAAAGGGGATGGTGGGGTTTAACTGCAGCAAGCCAGCTTTGACTCGGTGGCTATCCCGAACTACGACTGCAAGTAACTCTTTTGAGGTGGCGCACACGAGTCCACATATTCACCAACCAATACACCACTATGGATCCGCTCCCGTCTCCCTACGAGAACACCATCCATAGCACTCACTCTTATCTTGCGCATTTTAAAGTATCCACTTTCACTTTTCTATGAACTATTATAGGCAACCCAGAAGTCCTTTACCGCGGACACGACTATTTGAATAGATGATGTTAACCCTGCAGGGGTGTACTTCTTCATACATGTTTCCACCACTTAGGGTCTGCACACGACATGTGCTGGGCAGACTTCAAGCGAAAGCCAATGTGGGTGTAGACCACGACCTACCTAAACTCTCAAGTCTCTAGTCCAGGTTTATCGCCTATTCGGGTTCCATCCGCAGGGAGTCCGGCCGAAGTTTCCGCATACGGCCCCGAACGATGTGTGCAGGGCTCCCGAGACACCAAATGGGCGCCCGGTACACCGTACCACGTGCCTACCGCATCACAGCCCACCCCTCAGATCAGCGATGCCCACGGCCTCCAGCATACTACAAACACTAGAAACTACTTGCAACTCCTGGACAGAGGACAAGGGTGATTAAGAAGTCGAGCGGGGTCATATTTCAGGGCCCAATGCATGGTAATAGATGTTTCATGGATCACAAACATAGAACTCAATTCCTGAGGACGGTTTCAATGAGACAACCCACCATGTACTCCTACATGGCCTCTCACCGCTACCTTTACCAAATCGTGTTCACACACTTAGCTCACACACAGTAGGACATGTTCACACACCTTTGATTCATTCCCGATGAATCAGACCTGACTCAACTCTAAGCAATAGCAGGCATGACAAACAAGCATGAATGAGTAGGCACAACAGGGCTCAAACAACTCCTACTCATGCTAGTGGGTTTCATCTATTTACGGTGGCAATGACAGGTCATGCAGGGGATAAAGGGGTTCAGCTACCGCAGCAAGTAACAGATGAATCGTTGTTGTCCTAATGCAGTAAAAGAGAGCATGAGCGAGAGAGTGGGATTGTATCAGAATGAACAAGGGGTTTTTGCTTGCCTGGCACTTCTGAAGATAGCATTGAGTCTTCATCAGTGTCAACGATCACAACGTCGATACAACGTCTACCGAGGGGGAACAGCACGGACAAACAAAGAAGAAACACGATCAATGCAATGCACAATATGATGCATGCTATGATATGGCAATAAGAATGTGTTTTGGCTAATGCAAGCTAGAACCGATTGAGATGAGTCCATTTGAACCAAAGATTCAAATGCAAACCCATTTTAAGAGGTCATAATAGTGCATTAACTTGGTTCACCTAAACAGCAAGGTTAATGCGTTCTAACATGCATGAAACCAGTGCAGATGGATAGATTGGATTTTTCTGATCATTTTTCATATATAAATTATTTGATTTGGAGCTACGGTTGATTTTATATGATTTTTAGAAGTTTAGGACATTTTCTAGAATTTCCTGAATAAGAATAATTCCAATAATTGAGTTAATGCGTCAGCATTGCGTCTGGGTGATGTCAGCAGGTCAAAGGCACCAGCCCAGGTCAAACCTGGCGGCTGGGACCCACATGTCAGTGTAACAACTAACTAACAGAGTTAGTTAGCATTAGGTTAGCACTAACCTAGGTTAATTAGAGCCTAGGCCCACTTGTGAGTGAGTCAACTATTTAACTAAGTTAATTAGTGCTAATTAAACCCACATCTAAACTAAATAGGGGCATGGCCCACGCGTCAGTGACCCTGGGGGGTCAAACCCCAGGTCAAACAAGTCAACCTCGCCGGACTTGGTCCACGGCTCGTCGCCGGCGACGCCAGAGACGGTGGAGGTGCTCGGATTTTGCCCACGGTCGACCAAATCGACCGTGGTTTGGTCCTATGCGTAGCTGGGGCTCGCGGGCATCTGGTAGGCCAAGCGGGAGGAGCTGGGGTGGTCTGAGTCGACGGCGGCGACCACGAATGCGGCGGCCGGAGTTCGGACGGGGTTGGGTTCGATGCTATGGTGCATGGGAGGATGAGCTGGTGGTGGCTACGGGCTCCTGGTGTTGCGCTGAGCACAACAGTGAGCTTGGCTTCGAGCCACTGTGGCTCTAGCCACGACGGCGCCATGGCCAGTGGCGAGGAGCTTTCGGGTGCGGTGGAAATGGCGGCTACGGAGGCCAAACGAGCACGGGAGCTAGGGGAGAGGAAGAGGAGCTCACATCGGGGTCGGAGAGGGGGTCAGCGAGCTCGGGGAGGCCCTGTGGATGACGAATCGGCGGCGACGATCTCCGGTGACCGAGGAGGAAGAAGGTGGAGTAGCCGGTGATGCAGGTCATCCCAGCGCTTGGGGCCAGGGTGGGGCGAAGCAGCGGTCGTCGGCGGTTCTTGCGGACTCAGAGAGGCGGTGAGGGGAGCATGGTGGTGCGGCTATCGCGGCAGCGAGCTCGCGGGCGTCTCGGCCATGGTGGAGAGGGCGAGAGGGATACGAGGGGGGAGAGTGCGGGGCGGTCAGAGCGATCCAGACGGCTCTCGCCGGTCTGTCCGCGGCGCCACGCAAGCTAGCAGGCAGGAGGTGGCATGGGCGCGTGTGTGCGCACGGCGAGCACACACTCAGCATCCTTCTGGCGCGGTGGAGACAGCGACTGGCAGCGCCAGTCAGCTGGGCCAGAGTAGATGGGCCACCAGGTAAGTGCCCCAGGTAGGTCCTTCTCTCCCTCTCTTCTAATTGTTTTTGTTTTTCTATTATTCTGTAACTTCAGGGCTTTATTAAAAATACTTCAACAGATCCAGAAATCATGAAACTGCTCAATGCCACTGTTTGGGATATAACCAATAGCAAACATTTTAGTTTATGATTATTTGAGCATTTAAAATATTTTATAGCATTTAAATGCCCAAATGCAAATAGAGTATGATTTAATTCAGAGCCCAATATGTCCTGCAAAAATATAAACCATTTTTGGTAGATGCTTACACCTCAAACCAAAAATGTTGAACATTTTTAGAGGGCATTTTGAGTTCAATGAAAAAGATTTTATTTTGACCCTAGTTGAAATCATTTGGTGCTAGGGTTTAAGCATCCCCATTTCAAGTTTTCAAAAGAATTTAAACATGATGCACACATGAAGCTAGCCTAGGTCAGACCAGAATTAGGGATGTGACACTTTTCTCCCCGGACAGATCTTCGTATTCGGCGGCTTCGCACTGCAGGCCGACTTGCTTGGCCATCTGGAGCAGATCGACAGCTACGCCCTTGGCCATCAGGTCAGGTTTAGAAATTTGAACTACACGGCTGACATTCTCGGAGACTTGATCTTCGACGGGTTCGAGCCTGCGATAGGAGCGCCGAACAGTCACGACGTGCATGACTTAGATCTACTATCAGACGGTGTTCGGGATATCGCACCTGTGGCTTCCCTGGCCCCTAATCTGGAGCAGAGGCTGCACACTCATCGGCATTGGAGCCGAACACAGACTCCACCTCTAAGGAAATCTATGTCACCGGACCCCCGGACTTGTCTCCGGTCAACCGGACCACGTGCATCCGTGCCTATCGAATCTGATTGGGCACCGATCATGGAGTTTATCTCTGTGGATATCTTTCAACACTAACCCTTGGGTGACGCGCTAAATTCATTGACGTCTCTCTCTTTATCAGGAGACTCTTGGCCGAACTATGTCCAGCTTGAGTGGGAAGCGGACGACGAAGAAATTCGTTACCCGCCCACCACCCACTTAATAGCCACTATCGATGACTTAACCGACGTGCTCGACTTCGACTCCGAAGACATCGATGGTATGGACAATGATGCAGGAGAAGAACAGGAACCGCCGCCCACCAGGCGCTGGAGAACCACCTCATCATATGATGTATATATGGTGGACACCCCCAAAGAAAACAATGGCGATGAGGCAACAGAGGATAATCCCTTGGGGAAGCAATCAAAGCACCGACGTCATCGGCGCCACTCTAAGCCCCGCCATAGCAGTACCAGCACAGGGGATGATAGCAATCCGGATGGTGCCGAAGACGAATACAATCCCGCCCAGCCCAACTTCAAGCAGGCCGAGCAGGAGGACGGGCAAGCTAGCCCAGATGAACAGGCAACGGATGGAGACTTGGAGGACGAATTATATGCCTCTCTCCGAAGATGAGGTGAGCCTCGGCGATGATGAATTTGTCATGCCTGAGGATCCTGTCGAGCAGGAGCGCTTCAAGCGTCGGCTTATAGCCACTACAAAAAGCCTGATCAAAAAATAGCAGTAGCTTCAAACCGATCAAAATCTGCTAACAGAAAGATGGGCTGAGGTCCTAGCAGCCGAGGAATACGGACTCGTGCGCCCAACCAAAAGTTACCCAAAGCGCAGGTTGCTACCTCAACTCGAGGAGGAGGCACTAGAGCCTACACTACCAGCGCAGGACGAGGCTGACTGGCCACCTCACGGCCGAGACAAAGTGGCGTACCAGCCCGAACAATTGCCCGCACCCTGCCGCCAATACACTACGGCTAGGGGCTACATGCAAGACCGACGAGACGTACTGGGAAACAAAGCAGGACAGTCAAGATCGATCTATGGACCACGGGGGTGCGCCACAACGCATGAAGATGATCGTCACGCTGGATACACTAAAACCAAGTCCGGCCAGGCCGAATAGAACAAACCAGACTCATTCAAACTGTATCATGATATAGCCCGGCACAAAGGCACCACACACCCCCTATGCTTCACCGATGAAGTAATGGATCATGAATTCCCAGAAGGGTTTAAACCCATAAACATTGAATCATATGATGGTACAACAGACCCCACAGTATGGATCGAAGATTTCCTTCTCCACATCACATGGCCCTCGGCGACGATCTACATGCCATAAAGTATCTCCCACTTAAGCTCAGGGGACCGGCTCGGCATTGGCCGAAAAGCCTGTTGGGGAACGTTGCATAAAATAAAAAATTTCCTACATTCACCAAGATCCATCTATGAGTTCATCTAGCAACGAGAGAGAGAGACGCATCTACATACCCTTGTAGATCGCGTGCGGAAGCGTTGAAGAGAACGGGGTTGAGGTAGTCGTTCTCGTCGTGATCCTATCACCGGAGATCCTAGCGCCGAACGGACAGCACCTCCGCATTCAACACACGTACGGTCAGTGTGACGTCTCCTCCGTCTTGATCCAGCAAGGGGGAAGGAGAGGTTGATGAAGATCCAGCAGCACGACGGTGTGGTGGTGGATGCAGCAGGGCTCCGGCAGGGCTTCGCCAAGCAACTATGGGAGGAGGATGAGGTGTAGCAGGGGGAGGGAGGCGCCAAGACTTAGGTGCGGCTGCCCTCCCTCCCCCCTCCTTTATATAGGCCCCCTGGGGGGGGCGCCGGCCCTGGAGATCAGATCTCCAAGGGGGGCGGCAGCCAGGGGGGGTGAAGTGCTACCCAAGGCAAGTGGGGTGCGCCTCCTACCCTAGGGTTTTCATCCCTAGGCGCAGGGGGGGCCCAAGGGGGGCGCACCGGCCCACTAGGGGCTGGTTCCCCTCCCACTCCAGCCCACGGGGCCCTCCGGGATAGGTGGCCCCATCCGGTGGACCCCCGGGACCCTTCCGGTGGTGCCGGTACAATATCGGATGACCCCGAAACTTTCCCGATGGCCGAAACCTCACTTCCTATATATAATTCTTTACCTCCGGACTATTCCGAAACTCCTCGAGACGTCCGGGATATCATCCGGGACTCCGAACAACTTTTGGTTTGCTGCATACACATATTCATACAACCCTAGCGTCACCGAACCTTAAGTGTGTAGACCCTACGGGTTCGGGAGACATGCAGACATGACCGAGACGGCTCTCCGGTCAATAACCAACAACGGGATCTGGATACCCATGTTGGCTCCCACATACTCCTCGATGATCTCATCGGATGAACCACGATGTCGAGGATTCAAGCAACCCCGTATACTATTCCCTTGTCAGACGGTATGTTACTTGCCCGAGATTCGATCGTTGGTATCCCAATACCTCGTTCAATCTCGTTGCCGGCAAGTCACTTTACTCGTACCGTAATGCATGATTCCGTGACCAGACAGTTGGTCACTTTGAGCTCATTATGATGATGCACTACCGAGTGGGCCCAGTGATACCTCTCCATTATACGGAGTGACAAATCCCAGTCTCGATCCGTGTCAACCCAACAGACACTTTCGGAGATACCTGTAGTGCACCTTTATAGTCACCCAGTTACGTTGTGACGTTTGGTACACCCAAAGCACTCCTACGGTATCCGGGAGTTACACGATCTCATGGTCTAAGGACGAGATACTTGACATAGGAAAAGCTCTAGCAAAACGAACGACACGATCTTGTGCTATGCTTAGGATTGGGTCTTGTCCATCACATCATTCTCCTAATGATGTGATCCCATTATCAACGACATCCATTGTCCATAGTCAGGAAACCATGACTATCTGTTGATCAACGAGCTAGTCAACTAGAGGCTCACTAGGGACATGTCGTGGTCTAAGTATTCACACGTGTATTACGATTTCTGGATAATACAATTATAGCATGAATAAAAGACAACTATCATGAACAAAGAAATATAATAATAATCATTTTATTATTGCCTCTAGGGTATATTTCCAACAGTCTCCCACTTGCACTAGAGTCAATAATCTAGTTACATTGTGATGAATCGAACACCCATAGAGTTCTGGTCATGTTTTGCTCGCGGAAGAGGTTTAGTCAACGGATCTGCGACATTCAGATCCGTATGTACTTTGCAAATATCTATGTCTCCATCTTGAACATTTTCACGGATGGAGTTGAAACGACGCTTGATGTGCCTGCTCTTCTTGTGAAGCCTGGGCTCCTTGGCAAGGGCAATAGCTCCAGTGTTGTCACAGAAGAGAGTGATTGGCCCCGACGCATTGGGTATGACTCCTAGGTCGGTGACGAACTCCTTCATCCATATTGCTTCACGCGCTGCCTCCGAGGCTGCCATGTACTCTGCTTCACATGTAGATCCCGCCACAATGCTCTGCTTGCAACTGCACCAGCTTACTGCTACATGATTCAACATATATACGTATCTGGTTTGTGACTTAGAGTCATCCAGATCTGTGTCGAAGCTAGCGTCGACGTAACCCTTTACGACGAGCTCTTCGTCACCTCCATAAACGAGAAACATGTCCTTTGTCCTTTTCAGGTACTTTAGGATATTCTTGACCGCTGTCCAGTGTTCCTTGCCGGGATTACTTTGGTACCTACCTACCAAACTTACGGCAATGTTTACATCTGGTCTGATACACAACATGTCATACATAATAGATCCTATGGCTGAAGCATAGGGGATGACACTCATCTCTTCTTTATCTTTTGCCGTGGTCGGGCATTAGGCCGAGCTCAATCTCACACCCTGCAATACAGGGAAGAACCCTTTCTTGGACTGATCCATTTTGAACTTCTTCAAAATCTTATCAAGGTATGTGCTTGGTGAAAGACCTATGAGGCATCTCGATCTATCCCTATAGATTTTGATGCCTAATATGTAAGCAGCTTCTCCAAGGTCCTTCATTGAAAAACACTTATTCAAGTAGGCCTTAATGCTGTCCAAGAATTCTATATCATTTCCCATCAAAAGTATGTCATCTACATATAATATGAGAAATGCTACAGAGCTCCCACTCACTTTCTTGTAAACGCAGGCTTCTCCATAAGTCTGCATAAGCCCAAACGCTTTGATCATCTCATCAAAGCGAATGTTCCAACTCCGAGATGCTTGCACCAGCCCATCAATGGATCGCTGGAGCTTGCATACTTTGTTAGCATTCTTAGGATCGACAAAACCTTCCGGCTGCATCATATACAGCTCCTCCTTAAGATAACCGTTAAGGAATGCCGTTTTGACGTCCATCTGCCATATCTCATAATCATAGTATGCGGCAATTGCTAACATGATTTGTACGGACTTAAGCTTTGCTAGGAGAGAAAGTCTCATCGTAGTCAACCCCTTGAACTTGTCGATAACCCTTAGCAACAAGTCGAGCTTTATAGATGGTGACATTACCATCCGTGTCCGTCTTCTTCTTAAAGATCCATTTGTTTTCTATCGCTCGCCGATCATCGGGCAAGTCAGTCAAAGTCGATACTTTGTTTTCATACATGGATTCTATCTCGGACTGCATGGCTTCTAGCCATTTGTTGGAATCTGGGCCCGCCATCGCTTCTTCATAGTTCGAAGGTTCACCGTTGTCTAACAACATGATTTCCAGGAAAGGGTTGCCATACCACTCTGGTGTGGAACGTGTCCTCGTGGACCTACGAAGTTCAGTAGCTACTTGATCCGAAGTAGCTTGATCATCATCATTAATTTCCTCTCCAGTCGGTGTAGGCACCACAGGAACATTTTCCTGAGCTGCACTACTTTCCGGTTCAAGAGGTAGTACTTCATCGAGTTCTACTTTCCTCCTACTTACTCCTTTTGAGAGAACTCTTTTTCCAGAAAGGATCCGTTCTTGCCAACAAAGATCTTGCCTTCGGATCTAAGGTAGAAGGTATACCCAATGGTTTCCTTAGGGTATCCTATGAAGACGCATTTTTCCGACTTGGGTTCGAGCTTTTCAGGTTGAAGTTTCTTGACATAAGCATCGCATCCCCAAACTTTTAGAAACGACAGCTTTGGTTTCTTCCCAAACCATAATTCATATAGTGTCGTCTCAACGGATTTAGATGGTGCCCTATTTAAAGTGAATGTAGCTGTCTCTAGAGCGTATCCCCAAAATGATAGCGGTAAATCGGTAAGAGACATCATAGATCGCACCATATCCAATAGAGTGCGATTACGATGTTCGGACACACCGTTAAGCTAAGGTGTTCCAGGCGGCGTGAGGTGTGAAACGATTCCACATTTCCCTAAGTGCGTACCAAATTCATGACTTAAATATTCTCATCCACGATCGGATCGTAAGAATTTTATCTTTCGGTCACGTTGATTCTCTACTTCATTCTGAAATTCCCTGAACTTTTCAAAGGTCTCAGACTTGTGTTTCATCAAGTAGACATACCCATATCTACTTAAGTCATCAGTGAGAGTGAGAACATCACGATATCCTCTGCGAGCCTCAATGCTCATCAGACCACACACATCAGTATGTATGATTTCCAATAAGTTGGTTGCTCGCTCCATTGTTTCGGAGAACGGAGTCTTGGTCATTTTGCCCATGAGGCATGGTTCGCATGTGTCAAATGATTCATAATCGAGAGACTCTAAAAGTCCATTAGCATGGAGCTTCTTCATGCGCTTGACACCAATGTGACCAAGGCGGCAGTGCCACAAGTATGTGGGACTATCGTTATCAACTTTACATCTTTTGGTATTCACACTATGAATATGTGTAACATTACGTTCGAGATTCATTAAGAATAAACCATTTACCATCGGGGCATGACCATAAAACATATCTCTCATATAAATAGAACAACCATTATTCTCGGATTTAAATGAGTAGCCATCTCGTATTAAACGAGATCCAGATACAATGTTCATGCTCAAACTTGGCACTAAATAACAATTATTGAGGTTCATAACTAATCCCGTGGGTAAATTTAGAGGTAGCGTGCCGACGACGATCACATCGACCTTGGAACCATTCCCAATGCGCATCGTCACCTCGTCCTTCGCCAGTCTCCGCTTATTCCGCAGCTCCTGCTGTGAGTTACAAATGTGAGCAATGGCACCGGTATCAAATACCCAGGAGTTACTACGAGTACTGGTAAGGTACACATCAATTACATGTTTATCACATATACCTTTAGTGTTGCCGGCCTTCTTGTCCGCTAAGTATTTGGGGCAGTTCCGCTTCCAGTGACCCTTCCCTTTGCAATAAAAGCACTCAGTCTCAGGCTTGGGTCCATTCTTTGACTTCTTTCCAACAACTGGCTTGCCGGGTGCGGCAACATCTTTGTCGTCCTTCTTGAAGTTCTTCTTACCCTTGCCCTTCTTGAACTTGGTGGTTTTATTGACCATCAACACTTGATGTTCTTTCTTGATTTCAACCTCTGCTGACTTCAGCATTGAGAATACTTCAAGAATGGTCTTCACCATCCCCTGCATATTGTAGTTCATCACAAAGCTCTTGTAGCTCGGTGGGAGCGACTGAAGGATTTTGTCAATGACCGCCTCGTCCAGGAGGTTAATGTCCAGCTGGGACAGGCGGTTGTGCAACCCAGACATTTTGAGTATGTGCTCACTGACAGGACTGTTTTCCTCCATCTTACAACTACAGAACTTGTCGGAGACTTCATATCTCTCGACCCGGGCATGAGCTTGAAAAACCATTTTCAGCTCCTCGAACATCTCATATGCTCCGTGTTGCTCAAAACGCTTTTGGAGTCCCGGTTCTAAGCTATAAAGCATGCCGCACTAAACGAGGGAGTAATCATTAGCATGTGACTGCCAAGCGTTCATAACGTCTTGGTTCTCTGGGATGGGCACTTCACCTAGCGGTCCTTCTAGGACATATGCTTTCTTGGATGCTATGAGGATGATCCTCAGGTTCCGGACCCAGTCCGAATAGTTGCTGCCATCATCTTTCAGCTTGGTTTTCTCTAGGAACGCGTTGAAGTTCATGTTGACATGAGCGTTGGCCATTTGATCTACAAGACATATTTGGCAAAGATTTTACACTAAGTTCATGATAATTAAGTTCATCTAATCAAATTGTTTAATGAACTCCCACTCAGATTTGACATCCCTCTAGTCATCTAAGTGTTACACGATCCGAGTCGACTAGGCCGTGTCCGATCATCACGTGAGACGGACTAGTCATCATTAGTGAATATCTCCATGTTGATCGTATCTTCCATACGACTCATGTTCGACCTTTCGGTCTCTTGTGTTCTGAGGCCATGTCTGGAAATGCTAGGCTCGTCAAGTTAACCCTAAGTGTTTTGCATATGTAAAACTGTCTTACGCTGTTGTATGTGAATGTAAGGATCTATCACACCCGATCATCACGTGGTGCTTCAAAATGACGAACTTTAGCAACGGCGCGTAGTTAGGGGGAACACTTTCTTGAAATTATTATAAGGGATCATCTTATTTACTACCGACGTTCTAAGTAAACAAGATGCATAAAACATAATAAACATCACATGCAATTATATAAAGTAGTGACATGATATGGCCAATATCATATAGCTCCTTCGATCTCCATCTTCGGGGCTCCATGATCATCTTCGTCACTGGCATGACACCATGATCTCCATCATCATAATCTCCATCATCGTGCCTCCATGAAGTTGCTCGCCAACTATTACTTCTACTACTATAGCTAACAGTTTAGCAATAAAGTAAAGTAATTACATGGCGTTAAATCATTGACACGCAGGTCATACAATAATTAAGACAACTCCTATGGCTCCTGCCGGTTGTCATACTCATCGACGTGCAAGTCGTGATTCCTATTACAAGAACATGATCTCATACATCATAATATATCATTCATCATTCATCACAACTTTTGGCCATATCACATCACACGACAATTGCTGCAAAAACAAGTTAGACGTCCTCTAATTGTTGTTGCATCTTTTACGTGGCTGCGATTGGGTTCTAGCAAGAACGTTTTCTTACCTACGAATAACCACAACGTGATTTTGTCAACTTCTATTTACCCTTCATAAGGACCCTTTTCATTGAATCCGCTCCAACTAAAGTAGGAGAGACAGACACCCGCTAGCCACCTTATGCAACTAGTGCATGTCAGTCGGTGGAACCTGTCTCACGTAAGCGTACGTGTAAGGTCGGTCCGGTCCGCTTCATCCCACAATACCGCTGAAGCAAGAAAAGACTAGTAGTGGCAAGCAAGTTGACAAGATCTACGCCCACAACAGATTTGTGTTCTACTCGTGCAATAGAGAACTACGCATAGACCTAGCTCATGATGCCACTGTTGGGGAACATTGCATAAAATAAAAAAATTCCAACGTTCACCAAGATCCATCTATGAGTTCATCTAGCAAAAAGAGAGAGAGATGCATCTACATACCCTTGTAGATCACGTGCGGAAGCGTTCAAGAGAATGGGGTTGAGGTAGTCGTTCTCGTCGTGATCCTATCACCAAAGATCCTAGCGCCGAATGGATGGCACCTCCGCGTTCAACACACGTACGGTAAGCGTGACGTCTCCTCCGTCTTGATCCAGCAAGGGGGAAGGAGAGGTTGATGATGATCCAGCAGCACGACAGCGTGGTGGTGGATGCAGCAGGGCTCCGGCAGGGCTTCGCCAAGCAACTACGGGAGGAGGATGAGGTGTAGCAGGGGGAGGTAGGCGCCAAGACTTAGGTGCGGCTGCCCTCCCTCCCCCCTCCTTTATATAGGCCCCCTGGGGGGGGCTCCAGCCCTGGAGATCAGATCTCCAAGGGGGGCGGCGGCCAGGGGGGTGAAGTGCCCACCAAGGCAAGTAGGGTGCGCCCCCCACCCTAGGGTTTTCAACCCAAGGCGCAGGGGGGGCCCAAGGGGGGTGCACCAGCACACTAGGGGCTGGTTCCCCTCCCACTTCAGCCAACGGGGCCCTCCGGGATAGGTGGCCCCACCCGATGGACCCCCGGGAACCTTCCGGTGGTCCCGGTACAATACCGGATGACCCCGAAACTTTCCCGATGGCCGAAACCGCACATCCTATATATATTCTTTACCTCCGGACTATTCCGAAACTCCTCGTGACGTCCGGGATCTCATCCGGGACTCTGAACAACTTTTGGTTTGCTGCATACTCATATTCATACAACCCTAGCGTCACCGAACCTTAAGTGTGTAGACCCTATGGGTTCGGGAGACATGCCGACATGACCGAGACGGCTCTCCGGTCAATAACCAATAGCGGGATCTGGATACCCATGTTGTCTCCCACATACTCCTCAATGATCTCATCGGATGAACCACGATGTCGACGATTCAAGCAACCCCGTATACTATTCCCTTTGTCAGACGGTATGTTACTTGAGATTCGATTGTTGGTATCCCAATACCTCGTTCAATCTCGTTGCCGGCAAGTCACTTTACTCGTACCGTAATGCATGATCCCGTGACCAGGCACTTGGTCACTTTGAGCTCATTATGATGATGCACTACCGAGTGGGCCCAGTGATACCTCTCCGTTATACGGAGTGACAAATCCCAGTCCCGATCCGTGTCAACCCAACAGACACTTTCGGAGATACCTGTAGTGCACCTTTATAGTCACCCAGTTACGTTGTGACGTTTGGTACACCCAAAGCACTCCTACGGTATCCGGGTGTTACACGATCTCATGGTCTAAGTAAGAGATACTTGTCATAGGAAAAGCTCTAGCAAAACGAACTACACGATCTTGTGCTATGCTTAGGATTGTGTCTTGTCCATCACATCATTCTCCTAATGATGTGATCCCGTTATCAACGACATCCATTGTCCATAGTCAGGAAACCATGACTATCTGTTGACTAACGAGCTAGTCAACTAGAGGCTCACTAGGGACATGTCGTGGTCTAAGTATTCACACGTGTATTACGATTTCCGGATAACACAATTATAGCATGAATAAAAGACAACTATCATGAACAAAGAAATATAATAATAATACTTTTATTATTGCCTCTAGGGCATATTTCCAACAAAGCCTGCCAACAAACTCCAATGGCAGTTGGGAGAACCTGGAAGACGCATTCCTTGATAATTTCTAGGGCACTTACGTGCAACCACCGGATGCTGATGACTTAAGTCACATAACCCAACAGCCTGGAGAGTCAGCCAGGAAATTCTGGACTCGGTTTCTAACTAAAAAGAACCAAATCGTCAACTGTCCGGATGCCGAAGCCCTAGCGGCCTTTAAGCATAACATCTGCAATGAGTGGCTCGCCCGAAACCTCGGCCAGGAGAAGCCAAAATCCATGGTAGCCCTCACGACACTCATGACCCACTTTTGTGCGGGCAAAGATAGCTGGTTGGCTCGCAGCAACAACACAACAAGCAATCCTGGCACATCAGATGCCAAAGATAGCAACGGCAAACCTCGACGCAACAAACACAAGCGTCACAAAAACAATGATGACGCCAAAAACACGTCAGTCAATGCCGGATTCCGTGGCTCTAAGTCCGGTCAGCGGAAAAAACCACTTCAGAAGAACAACTCGGGCCCATCCGGCCTGGACCGCATACTTGACCGCCCATGCCAAATTCATGGTACCCTAGGAACGACAGCCAATCATACCAATAGAGAATGCTGGGTCTTCAAACAAGCCGGTAGGTTAGGCGCCAAAAATAAGGAGAGGGGGTCTCAAAGCGATGAAGACGACGTGGAGCCTAAATCACCAAACAAAAGAGGGCAAAAAAAATTTCCCCCGCAAATCAAAACGGTGAACATGATAAACACCATCCACATCCCCAAACGGGAACGAACGTTCACTCTTCGGGATGTCGACTCAGCGAAGCAAGTCGCCCCACAATACAAACTATGGACGATCACTTATGATCATACAGATCGTCCTGCCAATCCCAACCAGGGTAATTCAGCCGCACTTATCCTCGACCCAATAATTTGCGGGTTCCGCCTGACACGAGTCCTTATGGACGGAGGAAGCAGTCTAAACCTGCTGTAGCAGGACACAGTGCGCCAGATGGGTATCGATCGCTCGATGATCAAACACACTAAAACCTCCTTTAAAGGTGTTATACCAGGTGTGGAGGCCAGTTGTATAGGCTCCATCACTCTGGCGGTAGTCTTCAGACCACCAAACAATTACCGTACCGAAGAGTTAGTCTTCGACATCGTCCCTTTCCGCAGTAATTATCACACACTACTAGGGCGAACCGCGTTTGCTTGATTCAACATGGTACCACACTATGGCTACGACAAGCTTAAGATGCCCGGCCCGCGTGGCGTCATCACAATTAAGGGCACAACCAAACTCCACCTTGGTGCGGAAGAGTATACTGCCGCTTTAACAGCAGAAGTAGCAAGTGGCACTTTTCAATCAAACCTTGAGTCGATGGCCAAGCTCCCGGACACCGATAAAGGAGTCTGAACTACTTGACGACACAATAGCTCGGCTCGACCAGAGCTCAATTAAATACTCCGGCAAAAGCTGGGAAGGGCCACATTACGCGGCTCAACCGCCTCGTGGCACACAAATACTTTTCGCATTTCCTTCACAGGTTCGCTTTTGCGTAGGACAGGACTGGCGACAAGGAATCATCTCGGACGCGGAAGGGAATCCCTAGCTTCTCCCCTCGAAGACAATCCGGATATACTCCGGATCCACACACAGCTTCTTCCTGCCTGGTCTCAGCAGGTTCCGCCGTCATACTTCTTAAACTCACTTGTACTCATACGCATAGACGTATTACTCGAATACAATATGTAGATTTATATGACGCTTCTCTGCTATCATTTCTTATTGAAACCTTTCATCATAACGGCATCCGTACATCCTATCATGCCTTATTACGCCAGGGGCTTCGTTGTACCCATCATAAAGTCCGACCACCTTCTCAGTCGTTCAACACCCCGAACTTATAGCATTATATGATTCAGCTCCGAATCATGTCTTGGGTCAATAGTTGGGTTTGCCCGGCTCCCATGTTTTGGTACCTTACGTTCCGCTATATCGGCTAAGGTAGCGCTGGGAGAACTACTGCGATTGTGTCCCGGTTCTTCTGGACGAGCACCTCAGTAGAGAAAGCCAAAAACTGACTGTCATGATACGGCGAGAGCTGGTCAGCTGTTCGAGAGGTTGTAAAATCTTTTAAATTTATTCCGCATAATGCCATAACCAATGCAGCGTGCGATGGATCGGTTTTTGTCCCGATCAGGTGCCTATAGAGCCCCTCGTGCGGTCTTCCGAACACCAGGGGCTGCGCCTACCATACTTTTGACAAACTCCTATGGCTAAGTGAGAGTGATAAAGCCCTATAGTCTGATTGCGTGGTTCGTTGTGCT
Source organism: Triticum aestivum (assembly GCF_018294505.1). Lineage (NCBI taxonomy): Eukaryota > Viridiplantae > Streptophyta > Magnoliopsida > Poales > Poaceae > Triticum > Triticum aestivum. Next base: position 51,174,570 of record NC_057795.1, read on the forward strand.
GAACACCTCCTTCAAGGACCCAAAAATGGGATAAAGAGTGCTCAGGTTTATCCTGAACACCCCCGTACTTCTTACGTGGGGGCAGAAGCTGACAACTGGCCAACTCTCAGGATTAATATATTTCAAAAGGCCGCACACGATGAAGAGCTTTCACATAAACAGGCAATAAATAATAGAAATGACCTTGTTTACCATTACAAAGGACAACATGACCGTACTCATGGGAATACAATGTCCTTGGTGCATTTCTCCGCCACAAGGAGGGCTCCTTTCAGGACACTATCATAATATAATTTGGGCTTGCGGTGCTCCTTCTCCTCCGGCGGCCCCTCGGTCATTAGCTTTTCCACATCTAGCTTTCCCCAGTGCACTTTTGCGCGGGCGAAGGCCATCCGCGCACCCTCCATACAGACCGACCGCTTGATGACTTCGAGTCGAGGGCAGGCACTCACCAGCCGCTTCACAAGCCCGAAATAACTGCATGGAATTGGCTCGGCAGGCCATAGCCGGACAATCAAATCCTTCATGGCAAGTTCGGCCGCCTTGTGCAGTTCGATCAGCTGCTTCAGCTGATCAATATATGGCACCATATAATTCGGCGCCAAATACTGCGACCAGAAGAGTTTCTCCATAGTCTTCTTTTCCTCGGCTCGGTAGAATTGGGCGGCATCAGATATGCTACATGGCAGCTCCACAAACACCCGTGGAGAAATCAGAATTCAATTTCTCAACTTGATTTTCTCCTTTCACAAAATAAAGATCGCTTTGTATAAGAAAAAGCCTTACCAGCCGCAATCTTCCTCGCCTCCTAAATTTCTTTCAGAGCACCTTGGGCTTCTTCCCGAGAATCATTTGCGGCTTGGAGATCTTGGGCGAGTTCGGATTGTTTCCCTAATAACCTCTGCTCCAAAGTCTCGCCTTTCTTCACAGCATCCTGAAGCTCTCGTTCAGCTTCAATGAACCTAGCCTCGTGCTTTTCATGAAGAGCCTGCTCCGCAGCTGCCTTCTTCTCGGCTTCGGCCATAGCCTTCTTAAGAGCTCCAACTTCGGCCATTGCCCCTAGGGCATACAATAAAAATATTTTAATTAAGCACACTTATTCATTTGTGCTGAAGGAAACAAAGGTTTTTGCATACCTTGGTTATCCTCCAACTGCTTCTTTACTCAGCCAAGTTCTTCTTCGGCCCGCTCCATACTCTCTCTTAGTCCGGATACTTCGGCAGTATGAGAGGCAGCAGTCGTCACAGACGCCTGCTTATACAAGAAAAGAGAGATGTAGATGTCATCAATAGAGTCTCCTGCGAATGCATAGATATTCTCATAACTATGCACTTTTCTATCAATTGCTCGACAGTAATTTGTTCACCCACCGTAATAATTATGCTATCTTGAGAGAAGCCACTAGTGAAACCTATGGCCCCCGGGTCTATTCTCTATCATATAAGTTTCCAATTTACTTTATTTTGCAACCTTTACTTTTCAATCTATATCATAAAAATACCAAAATTATTTATCTTATCATATTATCTCTATTAGATCTCACTTTCGCAAGTGGCCCTGAAGGGATTCACAACCCCTTTATCGCATTGGTTGCGAGGTTCTTGTTTGTTTGTGTAGGCGCGTGGGACTTACACTACTAGAAAAACCACTACTAATGGCACACCTAATATGGACATTAATGGCACATCTGTGGTGCGCCATTAATAGCACGCCATTAGTAATTTTTACTAATGGCGCACCACCTGGTGCGCCATTAGTATCTGGTATACTAATGGCGCACCGCGGGTGCGCCATTAGTATAGGCCAGGGTGCGCCATTAGTATGCCTCCCAGGGGCCATGTATACCCAGGTGCTTTGGCATACTAATGGCGCACCGCCACTGGATGCGCCATTAGTAACCGCGGCATACTAATGGCGCACTACCCAGTGATGCGCCATTAGTATGCACTGTCATACTAATGGCGCACTGTCATGTGATGCGCCATTAGTATGAATATTAGGTTTTTTTATTTTTTATTTTCTGTTTTTTGCACAGGTTACAAAATGTATAATTTGACAAAATATAGACAGCACACATCAACAACAGATTCATCGAATACAATAGAAGATTAGTCTTTGAATACAATTCATCATATTAGTCTCCGAATACAATTCATCATATTAGTCTCCGAATTGAAAAGACCGAACAAAGATAGAACATTATATTACAAGTCTCGAGACCGCGAGTAGCGAGTTTGTCTTCACATTACAAGTCGATATCGATCATCTAAACTACCATCACATAGAAGAGAGCTGCGGTCATCACGATGAGCATCATCACGATGAAACTCGTCTTCATCCGGTTCCTCCAACGCTCCCTCCCCTCTCCCGCTAGATAGCGGGCGTATCTAGATTCGGCCTCGGCCCTAGTGGTGTACCCTTTGTAACTGTTACCGCTGAATCGGTGAACCTGTCTCCGACACTCCTCCCAGTCATCGTAGACTCCGGGAACCTTACCCTTGTACACGACATACGTCGGCATCGCTATGCACTAGCCAAACGAAACGTTAGTACCAATTCACAGACAATACATAAGCAATATATAAGTATGCAACAGAACGATCGGAAGAGAAAAGCAAGACATTAATAGCATCGATTACATCTAAGTTGAACGACTCTCGAAACCAAAGAGACATACTACAAGTTCATTAAAGTTTAATTACAACATGAGCCAATCGATGTTTCAGAACTAGACACAGCATCACTGCTTTCGACTCGACTCAAGGGACCGGAGCGTGGATGAAGCCGCCGTCTATCGTGGGAGTCATGAAGTAACGGTCGTTGTCAGCCTGCATTTGTAGCATTGTGTCGATGTCACTGTTGGACGGTTGATTGTTGAGGTAGAACTGCCCCGAGGTACGAAGGACATCTTGATGGATGATTTCCGCAAACTCCGACTGGATGCGAAAGAATTCTTGTCGGAGGTCCGCGTCCTGGATTGCCGACACGCTCTTTGCCCAATCTTTGAGTTTACTCGGTAGCAGAAGTTGATGATGGTCCCGTACGATCGCCCGCATGTGATGGATGGCGTAGTAGGCACCCTTCTGACCGCCAGGCGGCTGCTTGACGCAGCAGAACGTCGTATTGTGGGAGAACACGTGCTTGCCGTACTTACGAATAGGCCTGGTGAAGGTGCCTCCAGATTTGGCGTAGCCGGGGAGAACATCATCAAGAACCTTCTTGACATTTGTGTAGTCTACGTTCGACTGACGGTCCGGGTCGAAATACGTGGCCATGGAATATTTGGGGCTTAGGAGGATGAGCGTGCAACGTGTGTCACTGCAGAAAACACGGAATGTTAAAAGAAAAACGATCGAAATGTAAGAATTCATATGTTACGGGCCGGTTGAGGGGAGGACTTACTCGGGAAAGTAAGGCACGAGGAAGTTATCCTTATCTTGGTTTGCCAGAATGACGCCTTCGAGGTAAGAACTCGCGACTTGCCGGTCCCCAGCGCTGCCCAAGATCTTGGCACGCATGTAGAAGGGGTCGACTATCACGATGTCCGGGGTCTTGTCGCGAATGATCCGCATCTCCATACTCAGCGAAAATAGCCGAACGAAGGTGTAGTGCAGCGGATGAAGGTTCAACATAGCGTGGATGTCATCAAAACGCAGGACGATCGTACGCCCGATGGAGTTATCCACAAAGCCCTTGCCCTCTGGCACCTTGGCCGCGAAAACCGGGTATGCCACATCCTTCTCTCTGAGACGCCGCTTCTCCAAAGCAAGAACACTGTCATGCAGACTCCGCATAGCACCGGTTGCAGCATTGAGCATATTTGTCGGTAGCATCGCCCTACCCGCCACATGCACCCTCCTCGAGATATCCTGCGGTGAAGGTGGCCCGTCCTGAGCACGGATCGTACTCGGTGCCGGCTGGCTCGCACCCTTCTTAGTCTTTCTTTTGCGTGCCTTCTTCTTCTCCTGTAATGGGACCGAGTTCTGCTCACAGACCGCCTTCTTGAGTGTGTTGGGGCTGATAATATTTCGCACCTCGCCTATCTGAGGCTCGGTGAAGTCGGCAGCTGGAGGCGTCTCCTGAGAGCTGAACGCCAGACGGCGCCTGTTGCAACTTGGCTTCTCCGCGGTACCAGCTAGATCGCACACGTCTTTTGTTGGGTTTGGTTCTTGAGAAGGAGGCCCCATGAAGTCGCCATCGTACCCATGATCGGCAAAGTACTGATCGACGTTGCCAAATGTATCATCGTCGTCGTCGTCGTCGTTCTGATCCTGTGCCATATGCATGTTTGGATCCAGTGGCATAGGGATGTCCGGCACCGTTACGGCGGTCTTGCCATGGGGCCGACTTGGCGCCGGCACGACTGGCGGTGTTGTCTTTGGGGTGGTGTCCCCCGCCCCCAAACGAATCTGGCTCTTCGGCCAAAGCAGGGGCCAGCTCAGGCAGGCGCTGAGGGTCATCACGTCTTCATCGTCGGCCCCGACGGGTCGAATCGGAGGTAACAAGTCGTCGCAGCCTGGCAGCACCCGAACCAGTTGAACCCTAAACAAGTTGGGTGGCATCTGGGTACCGTGGAACAAGGGGTTACCCGGTTGAACGATTTTGCCCTTGGCGACATCGACCAACTCGTTGTTCACGAAGTGGAGGAGAGTGCACGGAACGTCGGCGGCGCCCTGCGAAAACATGTAGGGCGTCAGGGATGCCCAGTCAAAGGCAAGGAGATGAAGTCCTCGGCCGAGAGAGGCTTAATTAGTTACCGTGATGATGGCGTCGAGCTCGGCTAATGTCGACGCACCGCCAACGGCGGGCGTGCAGTTGACGGAGGGGCCGCTTGCTGAAGAGGTGCCGGCCGGCGTACACCCGGGTGCATTAAGCTCCCGTGCCGGCGTCGGAGACACCAATGCCGCCTCCGCCGGAGGCACCAATGGCCCCGCCATCGCATTATGCGAGTTGCTGGCCGTGAAGCTAGGAATCGGGGGCGGCCCCTGTTGGCCGCCCGCAATCCACGCACTCAACCCCGAGATCAAGGTAGGCACAAGGGCGGTGATCGTCGCTCCGAGTCGTTGTTCCACTTGCTCTTGGACAATCTCCGGAATCCGCGCCACCTGTGCCTTGAGTTCTTGAACCTCTCGCGCCTGGCTTTCCGAGCTGGTCTTTTTCTCCTTCCGCACACCAGCGGTATAGTATGACCCCCATTTTGTCGACAAGCCTTTGCCGGCCACACGACCAGCTGACGTCGGCTTACTGAGCTTATCCTTGTTCTTCATTACATTCAACGCCCTATTTAGAGTGGTGTCCCAAGGGTTGCTCTTAGTCGACCCCGCGCTACTGCTTTCAGTCGCCTGCGGAAGGAATGTGAACCATTTAGAAATTTGGCTTCATTAATTAGAATGCAACCATATGGAGCTAATTACGCGGGGGTGTATTCCTTACCAGAACAAGCTCAAGCTGCCTGGTCTTCGGATCCGTGGTAAGCTCCTTTGTTTTCGGGTCCTTCTTGTACCGGGCCCTGACAAAGTTCCTGGTCTGCTTGTTACCGCTGTATTTCTCGAAGAGGGGCGGTAGGCCTTGCTCGGCACGGTCCGCCTCCTCCTTGTCCCATATAGGCTCCGCCACTCTGTAACCGCCGGGACCGAGTGTGTGTTCCCCTATGTTCAGCTCCCGCATTTGTTTCCCCCACTCACTTGATTGGGAGCTTGCGGTGCTCGAGCAATTGATCTTGAAGTCGTTGTAGTCATCTTCGGTGATCGAAGGATTTTTCTCCTTGATCTTCTGATAACTCTCACCTTTCTCGATCATTTTCTTCACATTGCTTTTCCAAGTAGACAGGGCCTTGCTCATCTTCGTGAGGGCAGCATTGTTCACTTTATTCCCTTTGAGGCTTGTGTTTGCAAATTCAGCGGGGAACTTGTATCGTTCGTGCAGCTTCGTGAAGAGGAGGTGGCGCAAATTCCCTCGGTCAGGATGCCTCAGGTTCTCGGTGTTGATCGAGACGGTGCTCCGGACAATGCACCCGAGCTGAAGCGAGTACCCCTTGACTATTCGTTCGGGCGCCGTTGGATTCCCGTTGGAGTCCACTTCAGTAACTTCCTCCTTGAGGGTGAGGAGCACGATCGGGCGCCGGTCCTTCCGTTGCCTCTTCGGTTGGCTGCCATCTGTGCGGGCGCCGCCATCATCAGTGGTGGCATCCTCGGCGGCACCATCAGTGGTGGCATCAGTGTGGTCATCCTCGGCGGCACCATCAGTGGTCTCAGGATCGGTGGGGAAGGCGGCGGCCTCATACAAGTGAGGTTGTTCCTCCATCTCCTGGGACAGCTCCCAGAATGCCTTGCCGCCCGAACCCCCGGCCTCATCGTTGTGGGCCATGTTTCTCTCTAAATAGAAACAAAGTTTGGTCAAAAAGTTGGTTATTGTCAAGGAACAAGATCTCTAAGTTGACCAAATAACCTAATTCTCGAGGAATGTCGCCAAAAAGTTGGTTATTGTCAAGGAACAATTGAGAGATGTTTGTGATATTGCCTAGGTGTTTTGGGATAGAACCTGTTAGTGTGTTGTTGCTAAGGTCCAAGTCCACGTTCTCAGGGTAACCTAGTTCTTGAGGGGTGTGTCTAGAAAGTTCACTCTTCTTTTTAGAAGACAAGCGTCTGAAATGGTATTGCCTTTCCTTAATTTGTACTATTTTTTCATTGTGTTGAATACTTATGTGGGTGAGTGTATCTGTAATTACTTTTTACTACACCGCAGGGTGTTCAAACACGCGGAGAGGATAAACGCTAGCAGGATGATCATTGCATATCATTCATAACCATGAATGAAGGCTCAATGGACCAAGGAAAGAAAACCTACACAAACACAAGGATGACTATTGGAGACACTCAGGCCTGCTGCTTTGTGTTGATTGTTCAGAAGCTAGGGAATGTCCATTATATATAGATGCAGAGAAGCTTCGGCCGTGGTGAAGGTCAACCCCTATATTTTAATTGGAAGGCCAAGAGATAAGCTAAGCTGCAAATTATGAATCTGCGTCGAAAATTGCACCACATTCAGCATAGGGCAAGAGACGCCTACCCTAATGAATATGTTATTCTCACAGCTCATCACTTGCTGAACTTGTAAATCATTTCCGTGAAAACAATCAAACGGTTTTCAGCGACAAGTGATACAAGGAACTAAACTGGGTTTCAGCTCTACATGGGCCAGAGTGGACTTGAGCAAATGTGTGTATGTGATGTGCCCCAACAGGGTAAACTTATTAAGATATACTCCAATCTTCATCAAGTTGCAGTTTTGAAACGTTGGCAGTTTTTCTAGCTGATGAAAGGAAACGATTTCCTTCCTGGACCAAATTAATTTTTATTTCGGTTGAGAATCGGGCACCTTCTAGGTCAAGAAAATTGGGCATGACCTTTGCTAATTTTCTTGACCTAGGAGTGCCCCATTTCTCAACCGAAACGGAAATTAATCAACGTTTTAGGAGAAAGGGGTTATTTTAGAAGATCACAAGTAGCAGCAGCATCACTTGACAAAATCACAACTAGCAGCAACAACTCGCAGATAGCAGCAGCAGCATCACTTGACAAGTAGTACAGCAGCAGCAGCATGCATGCACTGGTCCATGGCACAAAGTCCATGACCCAGAACAGAGCACTTTACTAAAAATGAAGAAGAAAAAAGGCATGCATGCACTGGTTGTAGCAAATCATCAGTTAATTAAGAATAGTTTTAGAGGTAACTAACTGAAACTATTTATCATGTTGACAACAGTAGCATGTGGACCTATCATGGTGATTTCATATCAAAATAGAGGAGCACTCCTGTTCATTTGCAGAACTCATACAACAATTGTTATGCATCAAACTTGGGATCAATAGTAGCATGTGACAAACAAATTATACATCAGGAATAAAGCATCAACTTTGTCAAGCGTATGAAATTGCTTAGGTTCAACAGAAAACAAAAATGCCCTGTCAATTTTCAATGCCCTGTTTAATTGACCAAACAAGTGTTTTTATAGGCATAATACAGCAGCACAGCCCCATAATGATACCACGGGCCCCTGTCTCATTGTAAATAGACAAGTAGTACTGTCCATCATGTATTATCTAATACTGTATATTCTTGCTAGGAGGAAGACCAACTTTCTGGGTAACTAGTGTATAAACTAAACAGTATAGTCAATATCAGCCTGACAAAACAGAACTGAAAGCATTCTGAGGTTGAACAGAAACCTAATCAGGCAGTTTTACTAGACAAAGACGGCAGCAAACAAAATAACAGGCCAACCAATGAAACCTAAAGAAGAATGATCCAATTGACATCAAAGTACGCATTGACACCCACATTCCACAAGAAAATTGACAGCCTGACCAACGAAACCTAAAGAAGCATGATCCAATTGACAGCAAGTATACATCAGCACACCTAGCATCACCATCTAGTCATAAAGCGCGTCCAGTTCATAATTACACCTAGTCAAGAGTCAAGACAAGCTTAACTTTCAGGAAAGTTGATGCACATTTCCACGAAAGCCCACCAAACAAATTGCATCAGTTTCATAATTTGTAACGCAAAGGTGCAATGGATCCAAATAAACTTGCATGTGAGAAACCTAAACAAGCCATATCCAAATGACAACGGGAAGGCATCAATGCAAATTAAGGTTCGCATCAGAAACATGAAAAAATAGCTGTGCAGGGGATCAATGCAAATAGAAGTGACATGTTGCTGTGCAGAATTAGTCATGCATAGGTGTTTCACATACAGAGGGGAGTTCTTGATTAGTTAAGAAAAGCTCAAATTTCAGGAAAGTTAATCCATATTTCCAGAAAGTAAATTCAGATGCAAAATGAGTACATAGGTGCCGAGGGGAGGAGAGGAGGAGAATTCAGATGCAAAAGCTCACCTTAGCAGCAGCTTGGATTCAATGGAGCTTGGAGGGGAGGAGACGGTGCCGAGGCCGTGCGGGAAATGACGGCGCTGCGCGGGTTTCTCCTCTCCTCTCCTCCTCGAGAGGAGTGTGGCGGGCTGCTGCAATGGAGAAGGGGCTAGGGTTAGGATGGATAGAAGCAAGCAGCCGAGGGGGGAGGGGGCAGCTCACCTGGCTTGGCGTCGAGGGAGAGGAGGAGCCGCTCTGCTTGCTTGGCGTCGAAGGGGAGGAGGAGCCGCTCTGCTTGCCTGGCGTCGAGGGGGTGGAGAAGCCCCTCTGCTTGCGTCGAGGCGGTGGTTGGAGACGTCGGGCGTCGAGGCGCAGGGGCGCAGGGGCAAGGGGCGGCGTCGAGGCGTCGGGGCAAGGGCGGCGTCGCGACGTGGGGGCGGCGTCGAGGCGGCGGGGCAGTGGCGTCGGGGCGGCGTCGAGGCGGCGGGGCAGCGGCGTCGGGAGAGGAGAGGGGAAGGGGATCGAGGGAGAGAGAGGGGATCGATAGGTTTGGGCCGGGAGGAAGTATGGATGGGCGGGGGCGGCACAATACTAATGGCGCACCACCCCTCGGTGCGCCATTAGTACATCCATGCTAATGGCGCACCTCACCCTGGTGCGCCATTAGTATTTTGCTCGAGCCAACAGGTTATCTACCACCTGAGCTGATCCACATCAAGTCCCCTCTACTAGCTCAACTGGTCAGCAGCCAGTTCTCACACTAGGAGGTCTTGGGTTCGATTCCCGGGCTCCACTAATTTTTTTTATGCATTTAAAATGTTGTTTGATACTTATTTGTGTTTAAATATGTTCAAACTTGTTTAAATCATATCAGTAATATTTTTTTATAAGACAGTAATAATGTCGGGTGCAGGGGGTCGGCGGCGGCGGTTGAGTAGGGGAGGGGTGCGGGGGGTCGGCGGCGGCGGTTGAGTAGGGGAATTGAGGGTGCGGGGGGTCGGCGGCGGCGGCCGGTGGACCGGGGGGTGCTCGGCGGCGTGGGGGACGACCGGATCTGGCGAGGTGGGATAGCGATCGAGATGGAGGGGGATCGAGATCGAGTGTCCATGAAATTTAAAAATATTCATGATAGTTCAAAAACTGCCGATGAAATACAATCGAGAAATGAAGGTTACGATTTAAATACAATCGATCTTAGCTAGCTATCTGTTCACAATCTTCTTGCCCTTCTTTTTCGCAAATGGAGTTCTTCTGTGGAACGGACGTCCTTTAGGTAGGGTGGTCCTGCTTCTTCTTGTGGTGTATGCTGCTACTTCATCATCGTCGTCATGTTCGATCCTCAGGTCGCCATACTTGTCGAAGTCTTGCTCATTGGCTACTCCATCCATTCCGATGATCTTCCTTTTGCCTCTCCTCACGACAACACGACTGGGCTTTGACGGGTCGGTAATGAATAAGCATTGGTCCACTTGGGAAGCCAGTACCCATGGCTCATTTTTTGCGGTGACGTTTGCGCCCGCGGTCTTGGATTTGGCTTCGGGTATAACCATGGTGGTGAAATACCGGTCTTCTTTTATGACGTTCTTGGCCCATCTGACACGGAACATCGGGACCTTCTCTCCAGCGTAGCTCAGCTCCCAGATCTCCTCGATCCTTCCGTAGTATCTGTCCTTGTCGTTACCGGTGTAGGATTCCATCGTTACCCCGGAGTTCTGATAACCATCGCTCTTCATGTCCTTGGCCTTGGTGTAGAATGTGTAGCCGTTGATATCGTACGCCTCATAGGTCATCAGGTTGTGCTCGATGCCCTGTGACAAGGCGAATATGAGTTGTTCTTCCGCGGAAGAATCCTCATGTAAAGGGTATGACAAAAGCTTCTGCTTGAACCAACGTGTGAAACATGAGTTGTGCTCTTTGAGTATATCTCCGTCCGTCCTCTGTTGGCCTCGGTCATTGTACGTCTTCTTAATAAAGGTTTTGTGCTCTACCACCCAAGGATCGACCACGTCTATGTGTTGTAGCGCGACTAGGTTTGCTCTTTCAAAGTCGGCGAGTCGACCCTCGAAGTCAACATGCATTTCGCGGCGACCCTCACGGTGACCCCATCCAGCGAGCCTGCCGAGGTGCCTGTTGACGGGCAGACCAACGGGGTTCTCGATGCCTAGATAATTCGTGCAGTAGGAGATGCACTCTTCGGTCAGAAAGCCCCTGGCTATGCTTCCTTCTGGACGTGACATGTTGCGAACGTATCCTTTGATGACACCATTCATCCTTTCGAACGGCATCATGCTGTGCAGGAACGTCGGCCCGAGTTGGATGATATCCTCCACTATATGGACCAGCAGATGCACCATAACGTCGAAGAATGCGGGCGGGCAGTACATCTCAAGCTCGCATAGTATCACCATGATCTCTTCCTGTAGCCTTCTGAGTTGCCTCACGCCAATCGACTTCCGAGAGATGACGTCGAAGAAGTTGCATAGGCCAAATAGCGTTTCACGGACGTGCGCGTCCATGATCCCACGGATTGCAACTGGAAGTATCTGCGTCATCAGCACGTGACAGTCGTGAGACTTCATCCCCCTGAACTTCTGCTTCGCTGGGTCTAGGTATCTGCTTATCTTCCCCGCGTAACCGTAAGGAAGTTTTACTCCTAGGAGGCAGGTGAAAAACTGCTCGATCTCCTCCTGACTTAGAGTGAAGCACGCGGGAGGGTAGTCATTTCCGGTCTTCTTGGCCTTTTTGCCTTTGTGACGACTTTCTGTGTCCTGCTTCGCCTCATCATCATCATCATCATCATCATCATCATCATCATCATGATCATCATCATCATCATCATCATCATCATATATAGCGTGAAGCTCCTGCCTGATGCCCATTGATTTCAAGTCTGCCCTTGCTTTCGGCCCATCTTTGGTCCTCTCTGGCATGTTGAGCAGGGTACCAAGCAGACTCTCGCACACGTTCTTCGTGATATGCATGACATCAAGGCTGTGAGGCACACGGTGGATCTTCCAGTACGGCAAGTCCCAGAAAACAGACCTCGTTTTCCATACCTTCAGCAGCGGCTCTGGCGCCTTTCGCTTCTTTCCCGGCTCTGGCACCTTTTGCTTCTTTCCCGGCAGTGGGCAGTCTTTCCAATTTTTCAACAGCCTGTCAATTTCCTCGCCGCTCCTCGTACACGGGCGTTTTCGGGGTTCGGTTTCACCATCGAACAGATCCTTGCGTTTCCTCCACGGGTCATCGTCGCGAAGCCACCTTCGATGTCCCATGAACACGGTTTTCGAAGACCCGGGATCTCTATCTAGCTAGCGATACGTTGTGTCATCCATGCACCTTACGCATCCAGAAAATCCGTGGACTACCTGCCCCGCAAGATATCCGTAACCGAGATAGTTGTGCACCGTCATGAGAAGTGCGGCTCTCATAGGGAAATATTCTTTCTCTGCGGCGTCCCACGTATTGGCTGGCATTTTCCACAGCGTGTCAAGCTCCTCTTTCAGCAGCCCCAGATACATATTGATGTCGTTCCCTGGTTGTTTCGGCCCTTCAATTAGCATACTCATGTGAATGTACTTCCTCTTCATGCACAACCAAGGGGGAAGGTTGTACATCCACACAAACACAGGCCAGGTGCTATGTGTGCTTCTCTGGCTGCCAAACGGATTGACTCCATCGGTGCTCGCGCCCAGCACGATGTTCCTTGGATCGTTCCCAAATTCTGGGTATTCGAAGTTCAACGCTTGCCACTGGCTCGCATCCTTAGGGTGACTCAGCATCTTGTCTTTTTTATCTATCTCCGGATCATTTGCGTCATCTTCTCGCTTCTTCTCCTCCCTATCCGCGTGCCAACGCAGGAGCTTTGCTACCTTAGGGTCCGCGAAATACCGTTGCAGACGAGGAGTGATCGGAAAGTACCACACCACTTTTCGAGGAGCTTTCTTCCTCTTCTTGTATCGAGTGACACCGCACACCGGACATATGGTAGACTCCGCGTGCTCGTCCCGATAAATGATGCAATTGTTCATGCACACATGGTATTTCACGTGCGGTAAATCCAGAGGACACACGATTTTCTTCGCCTCCTCCAAACTGGTCCGGCACTTGTTCCCCTTGGGAAGACGTTCGTGCCAGAATGACATGTTCTCGTCGAAGCATGCGTCGGTCATTTTGTGTTTTACCTTCATCTCCAGAGCCATGAGCGTTACTTTCAGGCGGGTATCCTCGGGCCTGCATCCTTCATACAATGGAGTAACCGCGTCTAACTCAAGTTGATCCATCTTGGCTTTCTCTCGGGCGGCAGCTCTTGCGTTATCCGTCTGCTTGAGAAGCAGCTCTTGAATATGAGGATCCTGCACCCAGCCCATCGATGGTCCAGCATCGTCTGCTCCGCCGGCATCATCATCATGCCCTGCATCTTCTACATGATGGCTGTGTACAGCATCACCATCGTGATCATCTCCTGGGGATTCTTCGTCTTCTCGCCCCCCCCCCCCCGAGCCGCGGTGGTTGTCTTGCTGCCCTTCCTCATTTCTTGCCCGGCCGCCATGGACGACTTCGTAGTCATCTTCATCACCTTGCCACCGATAGCCATCCATGAAACCACGCAAGAGCAGGTGGTCCCGCACCTGCCCGGAATCCGGGTCCGCAATAAGGCTATTCAGCTTGCATCTTCGACATGGACATCTTATCTCCGTCTCGTTCTTTTGTAGCATCTCGGCCTTCGCGGACCTCAAAAACCTATTCACGATGCCTTCGGTCATCGTGCGGACCATGGTCGCCTGCGGGGTAGAGCAAAACGATATTTTAGAACCAAGAAAAAATTTGGCATGACTTTCCCTAAAAATAGGACCAAAAAGAATGCTTAATGCCAAAATTCTCGCCGAAACGGAAATGAATCAACATTCCGGCAAAATATTGGCAACTATCACATTTCAAATAAAGGTACACCTCCAAACACAAACACATATGCAACACCACAAACATATGCAACACCACGAACATACATAGATCTAGCTAGGCCATAAAAAGTGCATGTGCACATTGTTGTAGGGAGAACAACATAAATATAGCTTCCCCCCTTACTTACCTAGCAAAACAAGGTAACTTAACCACTTAATTTGTATGAATCTATGGTGGAAATGAGGTGAAAAAGAGGAGGCACCCGAGACAAGGAGGAGGCGGTGGAGAGAATGAAGTGGGCAGAAAGTGAGTGTGGGAAGAGAGGCTGTCCAAAATATCTTGTTGCTGCCCACTTACTAATGGCGCACCAGCAACAAATGCGCCATTAGTAATCCAGGTTACTAATGGCGCACCCCCTGGTGGTGCGCCATTAGTAGTTTTGCAAAAAAAACACACTAATGGCGCACTCTGCCACGGTGCGCCATTACTAGTTTGAACTAGTAATGGCGCACTCGCACGAGTGCGCCATTAGTACTTTTGCAAAAAAAGGAATAAAAACAATAATAATAAAATTAACATTAGTGGCGCACCTACTGGCTGGTGCGCCATTACTAGTTACAACTAGTAATGGCGCACCACCAGTGGATGCGCCATTAGTATGTTTGGACAGGCGCACTAGTTCAAAAAAAATTTGGTACTAATGGCGCACCGTGGGCAGGGTGCGCCATTAGTAGTTTCAACACTAATGGCGCATCAGAAGGTGGTGCGCCATTAGAATATACTAATGGCACACCGCATGTCTGGTGCGCCATTAGTGTCAATTCCATCTATAGCCCTTTTCCTAGTAGTGTTATGAGGAGCCTCCTACTGGATTGATACCTTGGTTCTCAAAACTGAGGGAAATACTTACGCTACTTTGCTTCATCACCCTTTCTTCTTCAAGGGAAAAACCAACGCACGCTCAAGAGGTAGCACACATCCAAAATGGTTCCATTTTGTTAAATCCATTGTTTGACATTCCTGAGAGATGCGCTACGGACGTCGGAAATTCATGAGAGAACTCCGGTAACTCTTCAACGTGAGTGGGGACGTTGATCAACCCCCTCTCGCCCGACCAAACCCTAGAAGTTTTTCTAAGGCCACCCCAAACCCTAGAAGCGTTGAGGCCACCCAAATTTACTGAGTTAAAACAGCGTTGTCGTCGAGGCCACCCGAAATCCTAGAATCATTGTCGAGGCCACCCCAAACCGTAGAAGCGCAAGGCCACTAATTAATATTCCTTGTTGTGATTAGCTAGCTAGGTCTATGTTTGCCACTAATATATCCATCTCTCATGTTTGTATATTAATTGCCATGTTGTGATATTTGCACAAACTATGGATCAACAAAGAGACATGGAAAAAGAACAATTGTTGGGGGATATAATCTTCGGCGGAGGTGATGTCTTGTCGTTTCTCAACGTCAATAATGGTCTGCAAGGAGAGGATGAAGCAGGATACAGTGATCGAACAATGGAGGAGGAAAGTCAAGATCATGATGGCTCCGACGACCGAATGCCGGTGGAAGAAGGAGACCATGATGACGGCCCGGTGACCGAACGGAGTCGGGATCAACTGTTGCAAAGTGTGGTGAAGTATATATATTAATTAAGCCTGTGCTGACTAGCCAATTGATGCATTAATTGTTTTGGTATGTACATATATTAACTCTTCTTTCTTCTTTTATAGCCCTCCGGATCGAGCCAAACTTTGGTAACGAGACGAGGCCCAAAGAAAAGGTTGCGTGTGGATGAAAGGTTCACAATCACAACAATCGCGGATGATGGCCAACCGATTGTACCCACGCGGACCAAGGATGCATTTTCTGCTCAGTGTGGAGCTATTGTTAGGGACAGCACCCCTATTAGCCTCCAGCTATGGAATAAGCCTAAGAAAGAATACCCTCAGGTTTCATATGTCACCGATAGAGAAAAAGATGATCTTTGGACCTTGCTGAAGGCAAATTTCACCCTACCACCAGAGGAGGATCCGAATAAGCCAATTATAGAGCCATTGGTCAAGTCGTATGCTCTTAAGAAGATGGCAGAGCTATTCAGGAGGTGGAAGAAAGATTTGAAATCAAAGTTTGTCGACAAAGGGAAGACTCCAGAATTCATCTGTCGATTTGACAAGATAAGAGATCATTGGCCTGCATTTGTGTCCTACAACACATCGGACAAGAGTAAGAAAATGTCAGAGATAAACAAGATAAATGCTACAAAGAAATTGTGGCACCATCGCACGGGGTCAGGCGGCTACCTTAAAGCCCGGCCGTTGTGGGACAAAGCAGAGAACGACCTGATTGCTAAATAGGTTGAACCAGAGACACTGAACTGGCCAAACCGTTCATGGACTTGGTTCTTCAGGGTTGGGGGAACTTTGGACCCTGAAACAGGAAAGTGTCATTGGACGGACGAGCAACTTGCAACACCCATCATGAAGCTTTAGGCAGCAATCAAGGCAGTGCAGGAAGGGATGTTCATTCCCGAAAGAGAGAATGATGAGCTGACTGAGGCCCTCGGGAATCCTGAGCACCCTGGACGAACACGAGGCACGCCAGGCTCCATTGCATGGAAGATTGGGTTTCCCAACGTAGGCGGTTACAAAAGTCGGGAGAGTAAGAGGAAAAAGGAGCTGAGCGATATACAGAAGCCCAATGCAAGAGTACAAAACCTATAGGAACAAGTTGAGAGCCAGCGAGCTGCCGACCAACCATTTAAGTGGCACGAAGCTACCCCAGAAGCTACCCCGCCATCTCAGCGGAGAAACAACATGGCTTCCACAGAGCTCCTTCAGCAGCCTGACTTCATGGCTCCTAGCTACACTGTGGATGCTATCACGGAGTATCAACATTGCCAACTTATGACAAAATGGCAAAACATCACCTTGAAGGCGGTTGTCGGCACTGTTCCACCTCCTCAACCCAAAAGAACTTTTCACTGCCACCCAATTCCACAGGGCTATGCTGTTGTGATGGCGGATGAAGTAATGGAGGGATTTGAGGAGCTCGAGCTTGACCACCCTACAGGTGAAGGGGAGATTCAACTGGGTCTTGCTCTAAAGACTCCATGTCTATGGCGGAAGGAGTACATCAAGATTCCAAACTGGACGCCTCCGCCTCATCCTCCTCCTCCGGCGAGTCAGGGCTCCCCGCCTCCTCCTCCGCCTCCTCCGGCGCATGATGGCACTATGGCTCCTCCTCCGTCTTCTCCGGCGCACGATGGCACACCGGCTCCTCATCTGGCTCCCCCGGCGCATGATGGCACTCTGGCTCCTTCTTCGCCTCCTTCGACAAGCACTCCGCCTCATCCGGCGTGTCAGGGCACTACGACTCCTCCGCCTCCTCCGACGCATGGGAGAACTCTGCCTCCTCTGACACGTCAGCGGACTCTGCCGCGTCAGCAACGGCCGAAGAGAGAGGCCGCCGCTCCGGCTGCTAGCAGTAGTACAAGCAGAGGAGGGAACTAGAGCAAATATGGTCCATCTCTCAAGGCTTCGGAAAAGTTACCTTATGAGAGGACCGACAAGGAAAACGAGTACATCAGTTCTGCCAAAGTGAGGGACTTTTTTGCACCGAAACCTCCACCTTCGAAGGAAACAGTAGATCCGGTGAAGGTGAAGCGGACTATCGATGCCTTTACGTGACCACTACCACCTCTACTGGATTCCAACTATGTGCGCACTATTAAAAGTACATATAAGAAAGCGGAGCGGTCGGGAAATACTTGCCGTCATGCATGAAAGGTTAGCAGAATGAAGAAGTGGGAAAAAATTCCTCAGCTAGGTGGACATGCAATGCAAACGTGCCCCTGCTCAAGGTTTCTAGCGATGTCATCGCTAATCATCCGTGGATGGTGCATGGTACCAATCTTGGTGATTACCTGCCCGATGATGTACCCATTGAAATAATGGAGGTGGACGAATTCAGATTTGAGTATGGGAAGCCTCTCGTCAAACCATATCATCCTGCTCTAACAACGATGATGCGAAGACTCCATGAATGGTACATGGAAAGATGCAAGCAGTCTGGGAGGCATACTTTGATGATGAGAATTAAAGAGCAGCACGACCTCTTTGGAATTGATATTTTGAATGTTGAATTTGACGAGTTATTCCAGTTATACAATCAAAAGTTCATCGACAAAACACTCGTGACTTACTACTGTCTGTAAGTACTACTTTTGTAATTAAGTCTCTATATATAGCTAAGATCTTTCATTACATGTATATATAATTATCCTCACTATATTATGCAGGTTGAAGATCGTCGAATGTAGAAAAGCAGATATCTATGACATTGGGTTCATTAACCCAAATATCACACATGAATGGACGGTCAAAAAGAATGTCAAAGAGACCGAGGACAACTTGCTACAATCATTGATAAAAATCAAAATAAAGATAAAATACTCTTTCCTTACAACTTCAAGTTAGTGTTACTGTCTTGTGCATATTCGATTTCCATTACTCGAGGTTAATTATAGTAATGTAATTGATGAGTTATGCATGCGTGCACAGCTTCCACTTTCTTATGATAGAGATTAAGCTTGAACAAGGATTAGTAACTATCTTAGACTCGAGATGAAAAGAACTCGAGGAGTATGCGAACATGACTGGTATGCTCCATAAGTAAGTTCAATCAATCATATCGCATATCGGCAACTTTGTTCATTTCCTGATATCAAGTAATTATTGTCTTTGTTCGACAGGGTTTGGAAATAGTTCACCGCTATTGTTCGGGCACTGCCGAAGGAGCTGCGATTTATACACCCAAAAGTAAGTACTACTAGCTAGTTCCCACACATCTCCCATTGATTCTAGCTAGATAGCTAGTTTCATCAGAACCATTAAACATGCTTGATTATCAGTTTGATAGAACTCCATTTCTCGTAAAGTGCTTGGCAGGCACCCGAGAATGATTTTTTTTGGATACTACATTTGCGAGTTCATCTACAACTCGACGACATCTAAGCGGGGATACTCTAAAACAGAATTTGAGGTACGTAAACAAAACAATTCATAATTTTATTTTAGTACCATCATTTGTGTTGAGTTTCATTAATATAATATTTATTGACCCACTTCTTTAAATTAGATGTGGGAGATGTGGGATGAACTCCTACAACAGGACCGCATACGAGCTATTCAAGAGGAATTGGCGGGATTCTTTCTTGATCACGTCAAAAATAGAGCCGGAGAATACCATGTGGATGTTGAGATAGACCTTAGATGTTAGGGTTTGTAAGAGATCTTATATTTTATATATGTAGCCACTAGCGTCAGATAGATATACGAAAACTTGTTGTTCGACCAATCTCACGGAGAAAGAGAGGTCAATCACTTCTCTCTGTATATGTTCATGAAGATGTTGTGTACTTAATGGTTCCTTCATTTGCTTACTAGATAGCGTGTCAAGTTCTCTCTATTCCTTTGGTAGCTAGCATTGACCAAGTACGGAGATAAGAGAGGTCACTTCTCTGTATTAGCTAGCTAAACCCCTAAATTAACCTTCCAAAACCCCCTAACCCCCCGCCTTCAAAAAATACAAAAACCACAACTCCTGAGCTGCTGACGCGTGGATGCCAATTGGTCCCGGTTGGTGTTACCAACCGGGACTAAAGGCCCTCCTGCCTGGGCTCGCCGTAGCGGCCACGTGGAGCACCATCTGTCCCGGTTCGTAAGCGAACCGGGACTAAAGGTGTAGGGCTTTAGTCTCGACCCATTAGTCCGTGTTCCATAACCGGGGGTAATGAGCCTCTAGAACTAGGACTAATGGCCCATTTTCTACTAGTGAATACTGATCTGCTATTGCATATAGCGGCAATGATGATTTTCTGGTTCATCAAATATTTATTGAGTTGACAATTGTGATAGGAAATGACTCCGTGAGAGTATTATTAATTATGATGTCACTAGTATGATTATGTGTATCAACATTTCTCGGTGTTTAATAAGTTTCTAGTTTCCTGATCAGCATTTTTTCTGCATGTTTCAGTGTTGGTGCACAACAAGTGAAACTCGCTTGCATGCACTTAGGCAATTTATATGCAATAAAATGCAAAAAATGGTGAGAACTCAATACCTTATTACATATGTTACACAATAATTATTCTTAACAACATTTTTCCATTTCTTTATGTAAACCTACCAGCTATTGTTGTCTTTTCTGTCACTGTATTCATCTTATACCAATCTAACATTATAAAGTAGTAACCTGCTTTGTTTTTTCACTTCATTTGCAATCACATTGATATTACTCGGTTCGTTATCTGAATATGGCAACCTTTATGATTATCTTTTAAATTTATTGGCTCTAGACTTCTATTAGTTACACCACTAAATTCCGATGTGGCTACAGTTTTCTTTTCTCTAAAAGAGGGTGACAATTTCCAAACCATTTCAAGCCAGTTCTGCTGACCTCTTCAGAATTTGACAGTCTGATCTATTTGCGTTATTTCAGGTGCCTTCTCTCAATGGATCTTGTCAGGATGAGTTTTGTATTGTGTGCAATGAGTGGGAGATCATGATGTAGGT
Organism: Triticum aestivum; assembly: GCF_018294505.1. Taxonomy (NCBI): domain Eukaryota; kingdom Viridiplantae; phylum Streptophyta; class Magnoliopsida; order Poales; family Poaceae; genus Triticum; species Triticum aestivum. The sequence continues at coordinate 51,194,919 of NC_057795.1, forward strand.
AGCACATTAGGTTCCTACTGTCGTATTTTGATACCACTTCTCTCTAGTTTCATAATCCATATATCAGACCTATATTGTTTAAGATTGAGAAAAAAGAAAAACCTTAAAACATTAATCTTATTCTGTCTATGTTTGGTTTTGAAAATTTTGTTTGAGATCTTAGAAAGTCTTATTTAGCCACTGAATGTTTATATTGTAATTTTTTCAACACAGTTGGTAGTGTTGGGAAACGTAGTAGGAAACAACAAACTTTCGGCCTACGTAGCATATCCTAGGATCACTACGAAGAACGTGCATACAAGGTTAGATATGATCTTACCAATTATCGAGTTGCAGTAGTAAAAAGAGTTGGTGAAGATCATCTTCTCGGAGTCCCACATACCGATCCCTTGAACTAGAACTGAACGTACGGTTCCTTTGTCGAATTGCACATGTACCAATCCTTTGATTTAGTAGGGCTTTGTAGTCTATAGCTATGGCATGCCAGGAAATAAGTAGAGAGAGAGAAGGGAGCCCAAACCTCTACGGGAAGTTATGTACAAAGGTGGGGCGTCCTTGGTGGGTATTTATAGGTGGGAGGGAGGCACGCTCGCGTGGAGCTGGGGCTCCCTCCCCCTAGGTGCAGCGGGCAAGGGAGGTGGCCTCCTCCCAACAATAGCTGCACCCTCCATTTGGAGGGCAAGACAAGGAGGGAGGGTGCCACCTATAAGGGCCCAAAGGCCCATGTGGCTGCCCCTCCAATAGGCCTAGTCATATTAGGCAGCCCAAGTCGCCTATATATCCTCCTCTGGGCTCCCGGTCAATACCAGACCCCTCCTAAATATATATTAGGTACTCCGACTCTATCTCCACCTCTCGGGTTAACCCGATTTTCCCTGAAATGCTTTCAGTTTCCCCGAAACACTTTCGGCTCTCTCTCAAAACTATTTCTGTGGTACTTGAAACTTTTCTAGTGACATTCTCCAGTCCTCCTAGCTAAATTACTACTCAAAGTTCAAATTCATCTTAAATGTGTGACCCTGTAGGCTCGGTAAAATATAGCATGAACAAAACGTCACTTTGTTCAATGATCAATAGTGGAACCATGGACACCCATCTTCACCCCTATACTCACACGAATATTGTTTGAGTGAACGTCTGGATATCATATGTTGTTCCCTTTTCTCTGCAATACTTTACAAAACCCAAGGTGAGATACTGGTATCCTCTTGAGTCATTCACATGCTCACTATACTGGTCTCCTCCTTACCAATTTTGTTCTTTTTCTCATTATCATGTTCCGACATCTCTGTGACTGCCCAACAATGGTGGATGCCATCACGCCGAGAGGGCCCTAAGAATATCTCTCCATCGTCGGAGGAACAAATCCCGCTCTTGAGCTATCTTGCCTCTGTCACGCTTTCTGATAGACCTATAAATTGGCATTATGATCATCGTGTTACCAATGAAGTTCAAGAAACCCTACAGTGTATCTGCCGGCAAGAAATGACTCGATACCCTCAGGATCTAAGGAACTGAGTATAGTTAACTTTCTGTGTTTTTGACTTTTCACTTGTCATGATGACATCTCAAAATATAACAAACAAGTTGGGTAAATTGAATATTATAGTTATTCTAACATCATACTCCCAAAGTTGTTGGCATCTCTATTACTCTTAACGTATGCCTGTGATCATGAAAACATAATCATCATGCAACAGTTGAACTAGTCCTAGAGGCAAGACTATGAATCCGGTTTTACCGTTTACTATTCTACACGTGCTCATGAGTATTCCTCTTGGTCATAAATTCAAGAATCATAGTAGTTATAGCATAGATCATAAACACTTAATTGTCAATGTGGAAATAAATAATACAAATATTTTTGCCTTCAGGGCATATTTGCAATAGTCTCACACTTGTACTAGAGTCAATAATCTAGTTTGCAAGAAACTGCTTGATCCAAACTGCCTCCGTCGAAGGTTTTGAAGCTGCGATATACTCCCCCCGTCCCATATTGTAAGACGTTTGTTGACATTAGTGTAGTGTCAAAAAACGTCTTACATTATGAAATAGAGGGAGTACTCCACTTCCATTGTAGAATCCACTACTATGTTCTGTTTGAAACTCTTCTGAACCACCGCACCATCATTAAAAGACTTAAAACATAGCCCGATTGAGATTTGAAGTCATATGTATCAGTCATGAAGCTATCATTGGTGTAACCACTTATAATGAGCTCTTCATCACCTCATAGACTAGAAGAAAGTCCTTACTCCTTATGAGGCACTTTAGAATATTTTTAGCTGCTGCCCGGTGAGCTACTTCAGGATCACTTTGGTATCTCTTGTATACTCTCAGTGCATAGGAAACATACGGTCTTGTACCTAGCATGTCGTACATGATAGAACCCACTGCCGAGGCATATGGGACATTGCTCATCTTCGCTCATTAACTGTCCGGGGACATTGATTCTTGTTGAGTGTCAAGCCATGTGACATTGTGAGTATGCCTTTCGTCCTTTTCTCCATTTTAAACCTCTTTCAAACCTTGTAAATGTATCTGTTGTTGTCGATCGCTGATTGCCGCCCCTGCCGATGGTCGCGCCCCCGCCGCTGGTCGCCGCCTTATCGCCGGTCGCCAGATCCACGCATGTAACATCATGCACTCGTGGATGTAGCTCCGGTGGCGACGGTTGCAGCTCAGATGGAGAGGGCCACAACTCGCGGCCATGGTCGTTGCCGCTAACGCCAAATGCCACAGTGCCCTGGTCACATCTCATTATCGTAACATCTCAGTCACCTGTTCCAGCAAAATCGAGCGCCCATTTCAGCAAAATCAAGCAACGGTTTGCAGCGGCAAAAAGAGGCTTGGGCGTCTGCACTCACAAGCATATGTCGTTCCTCTGCAGGAGTTCGCCCCCGGCCCCATGGCACGGTCGCGAGAGAGAGAAGTTTGAGAGAGGTATTGGGTGGGCGGGGCTTTTCTCGTGAGGAAGAAGAATAAGAGGACATGCGACAGTATAAGGTCTCGATAGAAGCAGTGGGGGTATCGTTTAGTACACACGATTCTTATCGATCAGATGGCTTGTTAGTACTAATCATGACACGCACTCCCTCCGGCTGAAATTTTTTGTCCCAGACTTCTCCCTCAAATGGATGTATCTAGCATTAACTTGGTGCTAGATACATCCATTTGAGGGACAAGACTTTTCGGACCAGAGCAGTATGTATTTAGTTGGTTGGTTAGAGCATCTACAGCCGGACTTGACAAATCCGGACCCTCAAATGCCCGCGGACATGCCCGGGCGTGTCCATGGGCACTGATCGGGCACTCCACATATTTCCATCTCCAGATACAACTCTCTCATACATCCCCTAAATCCATAAAAAAGCATTCAAAATATATAGTTATGTACTACGTTCTATACTACTCAAATTCCGTTGTTGTTGGAGATGGCCGGAGCCGTCTGTGCCAGAGCCGGAGCCACTAGTGCCGGAGTTTGGGCCGCCTGCGCCGCCTCCATCTATTGCCAACGGCGACGCCTGGACTCCGCAGCTGACTCCGAGCAGATGCAGTTCAGGATGGCGTGCTGCTCCGGCGACATGCCCACATCCTCCTCCATCACCGGCGCCTCCTCCTCCCCCACGTCCAGCGGCGGCGCCTCCTCTGTTGGCTCCTCCTCCTCCTACTCCTCTTCCTGGTTCGCTGGCTCTTACTGCTCCTCCAGCTCATGCTCCTCCCCCTCCTCCGTCGGCTCCTGCTCCTCCTCCTCTTCCTCCTCCCCCAGCACCCCCTCCTCAACCTCCTCAAAATCCTCCTCCGGTTCTAGAGGTAGCCCCGCTTCCGTACGGATCTGGACCTGCTCAAGGAGGAAGAGACGGTGCTGGATTGTGTAGTAGCGGCGGTGTAGGGGTATGGCTAACAGTATAGAGTGGCGGCTGAGGGAGTCCTGGATAAGGGGGTATCCGGACAGCAGGACTATAAACTTTGGCCGGACTGTTGGACTATGAAGATACAAGATTGAAGACTTCGTCCCGTGTCCGGATGGGACTCTCCTTGGCATGGAAGGCATGCTTGGCGATCCGGATTATAGATCTCCTTATCTGTAACCGATTCTGTGTAACCCTAGCCCCCTCCGGTGTCTATATAAACCGGAGGGATTAGTCCGTGGGACATAACAACAATCATACCATAGGCTAGCTTCTAGGGGTTAGCCTCTCTGATCTCGTGGTACATCAACTCTTGTAATACTCATATCATCAAGATCAATCAAGCAGGAAGTAGGGTATTACCTCCATCGAGAGGGCCCGAACCTGGGTAAACATCGTGTCCCCAGTCTCCTATTACCATTAGCCTTAGACGCACAGTTCGGGACCCCCTACCCGAGATCCGCCAGTTTTGATACCGACATTGGTGCTTTCATTGAGAGTTCCTCTGTGTCGTAACTGTAAGGCTCGATGGCTTCTCCAACCTTCAACAACGCTGTCCTGGGTGAGACTTTCCTCCCCGGACAGATCTTCGTGTTCGGCGGCTTCACACTGCGGGCCAACTCGCTTGGCCATATGGAGCAGATCGACAGCTACGCCCCTGGCCATCAGGTCAGGTTCGGAAACCTAAACTACACTGCTGACATCCGTGGAGACTTGATCTTCGACGGATTCGGGCCCATGTGAGGAGTGGCGAACGATCACGACGTGCATAACCTAGATCTGCCGTCGGACAGTATTCGGAACATCGCACCTGCTACGGCTCCGGTCTTCATTCCAGAGCAGGTCGTGCCTTCCGAGGACGGGTGGATGGACCCTGCCCCGGAGGCCGCACACTCGTCGGTGTTGGAGCCGAACACAGACTCCTCTCCTAAAGGAATCTGTATCTCCGGACCCCCGGACTCATCTCCGATCGTGTGTTCCGGACCGCGCGCATCCGTGCCCATCGAATCTAACTGGGCTCCGGTTATGGAGTTCGCCGCCGCGGATATCTTTCAGCACTCACCCTTCTGAGACGTGCTAGATTCATTAAGGTCTCTATCTCTCTGTTAGGAGACTCCTGGCCGAACTATGTCCGGCTCGAGTAGGAAGCTGACGACGAAGAAATTTGTTACCCACCCACCACCCACTTAATAGCCACGGTCGATGAATTGACCAACGTGCTTAACTTCGATTTCAAAGACATCGACAGTATAGACGACAATGCGGGAGAAGAACAGGAACCACCACCCATAGGGCGCTGGACTGCCACCTCTTCATATGATATATATGGTGGATACTCCCAAAGAAACCAGTGGCGATGAGGCAACGAGAGATAACCCCTCGGGGAAGAAATCAAAGAATGGGTGTCATCGGCGCCGCTCCAAGCCCCGCCACAGCAACACCGGAACTGGAGAAGAAAATCCAGATGGTGCCGAAGAGGAATACCATCCTGATAAACCCACCTTCAAGCAAGCCGAACAGGAACACGGGCAGGCTAGCCCAGACGAACAGGCGACGGACGGATACTTGGAGGACGATAACTATATGCCTCCCTCCAAAGGCGAGGTGAGGCTCGGTGATGATGAATTCGGCGTACCAGAGGATCCCATAGAGCAGGAGCGCTTCAAGCGCCGACTTATAACCATTTTAAGAAGCCTGAAAAAGAAGCAGCAGCAGCTCCAAGCTGATCAAGATCTGCTCCCAGATAGATGGACCAAAGTCCTTGCGGCCGAGGAATATGGACTCGAGCCCCCGAGCAGGGGATACCCAAAGCACAAACCGTTAGAAGAAGAGGCCTAAGAGCCTGAACTTCCAGCACAAGATGAGGCTGACCGGCCACCCCGTGGCCGAGATAAAACGGCATATCAGGCCGGATACCAGCCTGCACCCCCACGCCGGTTCACTACGGCCCGGGGCAATACGCAGGACCTGCGGGACATATTGGAAAACAACGCAGGACAACCAAGATCGATCTACGGATCACGGGGGTGTGCCACAACTCATGACAGCGATCGTCATGCCGGATACAATACTAATAAATCCAGCCGGGCCAGACATAACTGACCAGACCTAATCGGACTACGCCGCGACATAGCCCGGCACAGAGGCGCCGCACACCCCTCTGCTTCACTGATGAAGTAATGGAACATGAATTTCCAGAAGGGTTTAAACCCGTCAACATCGAGCCATACGATGGCACAACAGACCCCGCGGTGTGGATCGAAGATTTTCTTCTCCACATTCACATGGCCTGCGGTGATGACCTACATGCCATCAAGTATCTCCCACTCAAGCTTAAAGGGCCAGCCAGACACTGGTTGAATAGCCTGCCAGCAAACTCCATTGGCAGTTGGGAAAATCTTGAGGATGCATTCCTCGATAACTTCCAGGGCACCTACGTGCGAACACCGGATGTTGATGACTTAAGTCACATTACTCGGTTCCTAACTAAAAAGAAACAAACTGTCGACTGTCCGGACGCCGAGGCCCTGGCGGCCTTTAAGCATAATATCCGTGACGAATGGCTTGCCCGACACCTCGGCCAAGAAAAACCGAAGACCATGGCGGCCCTCACGACACTAATGACCCGCTTTTGCGCGGGTGAGGACAGCTGGCTGGCTCGCAGTAACACCGCGCCAGGAAACCCTGACACTTCAGATATCTGTGACAGTAACGGAAAGCCACGGTGCAATAGACACAAGCATCGAAACAATGGCGACAATGCTGAGGATACGGCAGTCAATGTCAGATTCAGCAACTCCAAATCCGGTCAGCGGAAGAAGCTGTTCAAAAGAAACAATCTGGGATCATCCAGTCTGGACCACATACTCGACCGCTCGTGCCAGATTCACGGCACCCCCGATAAACCAGCCAATCACACTAACAGAGATTGTTGGGTGTTCAAATAGGCCGGCAAGATAAATGCCGATAACAAGGACAAGGGGCTGCACAGCGATGATGACGAGGAGCCCCATCGTCCGAAGACTGGAGGACAGAAGAAATTTCCTCCCCAGGTGAAAACGGTGAACATGATCTATGCCACTCACATCCCCAAGCGGGAGAGAAAGCATGCACTTAGGGACGTCTATGCGATGGAGGCCGTCGCCCCAAAATTCAACCCATGGTCATCCTTCACGATCACCTTTGATCGTAGGGACCATCCCAGCAACATCCGTCACGGCGGCTCAGCCACATTGGTCCTTGACCCAATCATCGACGGTTTCCACCTCACGCGAGTCCTCATGGACGGTGGCAGCAGCCTGAACCTGCTTTATCAGGACACAGTGCGCAAAATGGGCATCTATCCGTCACGGATCAAACCCACCAAAACCACCTTCAAAGGTGTAATTCCAGGGGTAGAGGCCCGTTGCACAGGCTCAATAACACTAGAAGTGGTCTTCGGATCTCCAGATAACTTCCGAAGTGAGGAGTTAATCATTGATATCGTCCCTTTCCGTAGTGGCTATCATGCACTACTTGGACGAACCGCGTTTGCTCGAATCAATGCGGTACCACACTATGCATACCTCAAGCTCAAAATGCCAGGACCTCGCGGGTCATAACATTCAATCGAAATACAGACTGCTCCCTCCGTACGGAAGAGCACACTGCGACCCTCGCGGCAGAAGTACAAAGCAGCCTCCTTCGACAAATAGCCAATTCGGCAACGACAACCCCGAACACCGTCAAGCGAGTCCGGAGCACCCTGCAACAGGACCGTCAGGCACGCCAGGAGCTCGATTAGCAATCCGGCCTCCACCCCAGCCCCATTCAGGTGGCGTTTGTGCCACGCGTACATAAATACGCGCTTCAAATACCATGGGCATAGGGTGCGGTTCGGTCGCCATGAGGCCCGCATACCATTTTTTTCTTTTTTTTAGGACCCTACTTTCGGGCAGCCCCTTCAGAGAGATCGGATAACCGGACTCATTAAAGAGGGAACACCAAGGAGGCAAGAGGCTTTGCACACAAGGGAATACTCAGGTGGTCTTCTTCAATGATCGTTATACCTGTTCTTACATACCCGCATGTAGCCTGCCCTTGGATAGGACATGCCAAATAGTCCTATTCCTTTCTGCTTAATGCATTAATTGTACACCTACGCCTTGCCGTATTGTCCAAATAAATTGGAAGTAGTACACAACGTCAGCTTCTTATTACTATCTTCATATTTTCCATTGAATATTTATTCAATATTGCATCCGTACATTTTGGTACGCTCAGTTTGCTAGGGGCTTCTTATCAAGCCCCATAATATGGCAAGAAAAGTCCGAACACTTTCGACAGTGCGGCACCCCGAACTTATAGAATTATATGCATCAGCTCTGAATCATGTCTTGGGTCAATAGTTGGATTAGCCCGGCTCTCTTGATTTGGTACCTTACGTTCCGTTATATCGGCTAAGGTAGCGCAAGGAGAACTACTGTGATTGTGTCCCGATTCTTCCGGACGAGCACCTCAGTAGAGAAAGTCGAAAACTGACCGTCATGATGCGACGAGAGCTGGTCACTATTCGCGAGGTACTAAATCCCTAAAGATTTTTTCCGCTTAAGGCGAGGAATCAGCCTTGCCCAATTTAGGCGTGTATAATGCCCCAGTTCGGCCTTCCGAATACTAGGGGCTTCGCCAAAATTTAAAATTGTAGACTTCTATGGCCAAGTGAGAGTTATAAAGCTGAATAGTCCGATTGCCTTGTTTGCTGCGCTAAACACCTCCTTAAAGGACCAATCATTTGGAAAAAGAGTGTTTGGGTTTCCACGAACACCCCAGTACTAGTTGCAAGGGGGCGGAAGTCGACGACTGGCCTACTTTCAGATTTTGATAAACGGCCGCAGAGAAGGTAATATTTTAAATCAAACAAAGCGTTATATAGCGCAATAAAACTCATTCTCATATTACATAGACGACATGAGTACATTTACTCGAAAATTATGTTCTTAGGACATTCATTTGCCCCAAGCCGAGCGCCTTTCATAACGCCATCATAATATTTTTCGGGGTAGCGATGCTCCTTGCCCTCCGGGGGTCCATCCTTCACGAGCTTCTCAGCATCTAGTTTGGCCCAATGCATCTTCGCGCGGGCAAAGGCCTGTCGGGCACCCTCAATACATACGGACTGCTTGATAACTTCTAGCCGTGGACAGGCATGCACCATCCGCTTCACTAGGCCAAAGTAGCTGCCGGGCAGGGGCTCGCTAGGCCACATCTAGACTATGAGGTCCTTCATGGCCTGTTCGGCCGCATTGTGGAGTTCGGCCAGCTGATTCAGTTGGTCACTTAGAGGCATCGTGTGTTCGGCCCCAGTATATTGGGACCAGAACAGCTTCTCCATGGAGCTCCCCTCTTCAGCGCGATAGAACTCTGTGGCATCCCAAATGCTGCGTGGCAGATCTGCGAATGCCCCTAGAGAGCTCCGGATTCGTGTAAGTAAAAGAAATGACTCCTCCACATGCTTGCTTTGCATAAAGAATGCCTTACCCTCCGCTATCTTCTTGGCCGCCTGGATTTCCTGGAGGGCCTTTTTGGCTTTGGCCTTGGCATCGGCCACGCTCTGGAGGGCCTTTGCAAGCTCAGATGCTTGTGTCTTGAAGTCATGCTCCAAGGAGTCGAACTTCTTGCCGAGCTCCTAGAGCTCTTGTTGTACCTCTCCCACCCGAGCATCTTGCTTCTCACGCTCGGTGCGCTCCATATACGCCTTGGCTTCGGCTGCGGACAATGCTTCCTTTAGGGCCGCCACTTCGGTCGCAGTCCCTATCAAAAGCCATGATGCTTTTTGTTAGCATCATCAACTTTTTATCCTCTATACGACATATGGAGAGGGTTTCACTTACCTTTGTTCTCCTCGAGATGCTTCTTCACGAGGCCGAGCTCTTCTTCGGCCTGCTCCAGTTCGCGCTTGAGTCCGGCAACCTCCGTCGTGCGCGCAACGGCGGTCAGCAGCAATGCCTGTTTGTTCACATAGACAAGTACTATTAGCTTCCTGCGGGTTTTTTAGTTGACCCTCCGTTTGGCTTTTCTTTCTGAACACCAACTAGAGTATCAGGGGCTACTGTCTATCGGGTGATATTTCCTCACACTTTTTTATTAGTTACCTCAAAGCCTGTTAGTAGGCTGGTGCAGGCTTCGGTCAATTCGCTCTTGGCAAACTGAACCTTCTCAATCACCATACTCATAAGAGTACGGTGTTCATTGTCGATGGAAGCGCCTCGAAGCACTTCCAACAAATTGTCTGATGCCTCCGGCTGGGCTGAGGTCATCGGCACGGCCGGCTCGCCCTCCTTCGCGAGGGGCTGCTTATTGGAATTCGGAACCTTTGTAGGCTCCAGTGCAGTAACCAGCTGGGAGCCAGACTTGATGTGGCTCTCGTCAGCATAATCCATGGGGTTCTTACGCCGGCGCCCGGGATTTTGCCTTGGGCGTCTCCGGAACCATCGCCTCCTGCTCTGGCATCCTCCGGGACAACACCTCGGTGTCATCCGTAGGTCGTGGGGAGGTGGCCGTCGGGAGTGAATTCATCTCCGACTCATCCAGAGACTCCTCCGAAGAGGACACCCTGAGATTGGATCCGGCCGGACTGCATATACGTATTATCTGTTATTACAAACCATGAGGTTAGAGTCACATGAAAAAGTATTGCAGAATGCGGATACTTACTACCTCGCCCGGGGCTTGCCCCTGGGCAGCCACTCCTCGTCGCTGTAAGCGGCGGTAGTGGAGTGATCTGGAAGGGATGCCTTTCCCTTCTTCGGCATCCCGGCCTCCCCCGACGGGGCGGCCTTCCTTCTCTTCTCCTCCCCAGTTCGGGGAGGGCGCATTTCTTCACGTTTCCCCTGTCCTCGGGGGGGGGGGGGGATCTTCCTCGTCATCTTCGGATGATGACTCTATCACGGCCCTGCGCCGGAGACTGACTTTTTCTGGTCCCCGCGGCCGCCTTCTTGGACCCTTCGGCCCCCTGAGTTGAGGCGGCCTTCCTCTTCCTCTCCTCCCCTTCGTGGGAGCAGTGCGCCTCGTCCTCTTTTGGCGAGGCGTCGGGAGCGGCCTCGCGCCGAAGACCCTTCCGGGTCCCCGTGGCCTTCTTTTCGGCCTTTTTCTCCGGCACCTTGTAAGGCGCCGGAACCAGCATCTCCGCTAGGAGTGCGTCTACTGGGTCCTCGGGCAATGGAGCTGGACAGTCAATCAGCTCCGCCGTCTCCACCCAATCCTGTTCGGTCAGCATGGTGACTTAAAAACCCTCCCACAAATATACTGGGAAAGGAGCATCTTGTGATGATCAGAGGACTTACCGGATTGGCGAGGCGCATTGCGCTGAGCCCACAGTCCTCGGAAAGGGGAGGAGGAACTTCGCCGGTCTTGAACAACACCTTCCAGATTTCTTTGTGCGTCATGTCGAATAGCTCCAGCAGCATCTGGTGTTCGGCCGCGTCGAACTCCCACATATCAAATGCCCGTATTTGACATGGGAGAATCTGGCGAATGAGCATGACCTGGACCATGTTGACAAGCTTGATCTTCTTGTCCCTCATACTCTTGATGCATGTCTCGAGTCCGGTCAGGTCCGTGGGTTCGCCCCAGGCCAGGCCCTTCTTTTCCCAAGAAGTTGGCGTCGCCCAGTTGCCGTCGCACGGCTCGGTGATGTAGAACCACCCTCATTTCCATCCTTTTATGGTCTCCATGAAGGAGCCATCGAGCCATGTGACGTTGGGCATCTTGCCCACCATGGCGCCTCCACAGTCCGCCTGTTGGCCACTCATGATCTTCGGCTTCACGCAGAGGATTTTCGACAACAGGCCGAAGTGAGGCTTGATGCGGAGGAAGGCCTCGAACACGACGATGGACGCAGAGATGTTGAGGACGAAATTCGGGGCCAGATTATGAAAATCTAGCCCGTAGTAGTACATGAGCCTGCGGACAAACGAGTGGAGTAGAAATCCTAGTCCGTGGATGAAATGAGGGAGAAATACTACTCTCTCCCGAGACTTCGGGGTGGGAGTAATCTGTTCCTATGCCGGAAGCCTGTGCGCAATGCTCTCGGCCAGGTATCCGGACTCCCGAAGCTTGGTGATGTTCTCCTCTGTGACACAGGAGGCCATCCACTTGCCTCCCGCTCCGGACATGCTGCGGTCCTACGGAAAAGGTGAGAACTTGGGCGCTGGAGCTCGAGGGTGTGAGAACGGATGAGCAAAGGAGGAAGAAGGCGTGCGTGAAAACGGGAGATCTTTGTCCCTATATAAAGGTGATGCAGAATGTGCGCCTCCCCACTTGCCTCTCAAAATCTCTTATTTTTCCAAGCGCCTCGATTGATGGCGCTGGTTGGGTTACCCATACCCGTATTGATGGAGATCCCGCGATAAGGGGACACGATCTCTGCTTTGACAAGACGTGCCAAAGGAACCGCCTCGCGATGTGTGCGGAAGCAGGTTGTAGAAAATGGTTCGAATAATTACCGAGCCGTGGCGTGATGTCACACTGCGAAGAGTTATCAGCAGATCAAATTCATCGATTATTATTCTCTCTACGGTGGTATATGGAATCTATCTTGCAGAGCCGGACACGGTCCTTGTGTTCGGAATTTATCTTGGAGTATTGAGAGATGGAACCCGCCTCGCAATGCCGAAGACAATGTACGCGCCGGATTCATCGTCATTGAAGCCTGGTTCAGGGGCTACTGAGGGAGTCCTGGATAAGGGGGTATCCGGACAGCCGGACTATATACTTTGGCCGGACTGTTGGACTATGAAGATACAAGATTGAAGACTTTGTCCCATGTCCGGATGGGACTCTCCTTGGCGTGGAAGGCAAGCTTGGCGATCCGGATTATAGAGCTCCTTCTCTGTAACCGACTCTGTGTAACCCTAGGCCCCTCCTGTGTCTATATAAACCGGAGGGATTAGTCCGTATGACATAACAACAATCATACCATAGGCTAGCTTCTAGGGTTTAGCCTCTCTGATCTCGTGGTAGATCAACTCTTGTAATACTCATATCATCAAGATCAATCAAGCAGGAAGTAGGGTATTACCTCCATCGAGAGGGCCCGAACCTGGGTAAACATCGTGTCCCCAGTCTCCTGTTACCATTATCCTTAGACGCACAGCTCGGGACCCCCTACCCGAGATCCGCTGGTTTTGACACCGACAGCGGTGGAGGGAGGGAAGAGGTGGATTTGCTAGGGCTGGGGGCGCCGACCGGCTTAAATAGCCGGCTACGACCTCGGGCGGCGAACCGGAGCATCGCCAGGCAGCTGTAACACCACGGTGACGGTCGAGGCGCCTGTCGGACCATCGGGTTTCCCGGCGAGTCTATGTGGGGCCACGCCGTCAGGCCAGCATGGCTGGCGTGTCCGGGCGCCACCATATCTGCCCCATATTTGGGCTAGATCTGGGGGGTGCCGGTCAGCCCGGGCGTTTGAGGGCCGTTTGAGGGGCCCGTCTGGATAAAAAAATCATGACCAGATAATGATTGAGTGGCCCGTACAGACGTATGACACGGGTTTGAGTCGTCTGGCTGTAGGTTGTTTGACTATAGGATATGAAAAATGTAAAACTGAGTATCATATTCCTTGTTTGGGTATGATCCAATTCCTCCCTCACCTCCGTCATATCATGACGCAGGCTGGAGGTGGTTGCTCCAAGTAGGCTCGTACGGGTAGTGGAACAGCAACCCACGGTGGCAGGTTCAACTCTTCACCATCACCATCATTGGTTCTCTTGGTTTTTTTTGGAAAAGGGGTATAACCCCGGCCTATGCATACGACCACCTTTATTAGAAAGCAAATGAGTTCAACAAAGGTCATGATGTCTTAAACAAACGGACCAAAAAACGGCTTTCGGGGAGCAAAAAATAAAAGCCACAAGCGGCAGGCACAAGATAGATAGGAAAACTAATTGCCTATCCTATTACATGACCATCATCCAAACCGGCTGAATATAGCCCGAGCTACCATCTCCCATCCGGTAGATCCAGTAACCAAATGCTCACTGGCCTCCGTCTGAGTGAGTAGCGACAACATACGGATCAACGTAGTGGCTCGGAAGATAACTTGAGTATTTGTTGTTCTATTAAAAACCAAATCATTCCTTCAGTTCCAAACTTTCCAGAGTAAAGCACATACTCCTACACGAATGTGCCTTGCTGTTTGGGACTCTATCCCGTCAAGACACGTCCCAAATAACGTGTTGATATTATTTGGTGGAGTAATATTAAACGCAATGTGAATAGTCCGCCATAGAACTTTTGCCATCGGACATGCAAGAAAGTGGTGTTTGATAGTCTCATCACGATCACAAAAACTACATCTCGTAGAACCAGTCCAGTTGCGCTTAGTCAAATTGTCCTTAGTTAAAATGACTTGTTTGTGTACAAACCACATGAAGACTTTAGCTCTCAAAGGTACCTTGACATTCCAAACATGTTTAGAGCTAGGAATATAGCTAGAGTCGATGACATCTAAATACATAGATTTAGCGGTGAACTCACCATTCCTGGTTAACTTCCAGCACAACGTGTCTCGCATTTGAGACAGATGCACATCCATCAGTCTTCTCACCAAATGGAGCCAGGCTTTCCAACGGGCTTTGGCAAGTGTTCTCCTAAAGTGGAAATTGAGGGGACTGGACTGAAGCACGGTAGCAACAAAAGCATCTCTTCGTTGCACAATGCTATACAGGGAGGGATATTGAAGCGCGAGAGGGGTTTCCCCTAGCCATGTATCCTCCCAGAATCTCGTGGAAGTACCAGTTCTGACTATAAACTTTGTTCTGTTGAAAAAGACTGATTTAACTCTCATCAGCCCTTTCCAAAAAGGTGAGTCCATCGGCCTCACTATCACCTGTGACAATGTTTTGGAATGAAGGTACTTATTACGCAGAATCTGCGCCCACGTGGCCTCCGACTCGACAGATAACTTATACATCCACTTGCTGAGAAGACATCTGTTTTTCACCTCAAGAGTTTCGATACCTAGACCCCCTTGGTCTTTCGGTCGACAAATGATATCCCATTTAGTGAGTCTATACTTCCTTTTCAGGTCATCACTCTACCAAAAAAGCGGGATTGATAGAAATCCAGTCTTTTCTGAACTCGAACTCGAATCTCGAAAAACGAGAAAAGAAACATAGGCATGCTCGTGAGAACCAAATTAACTAGAATTAGATGGGCCCCATACATCGTCAGCTTGCCCTTCCAGCAACTCAGTTTCTTTTAGAATCGATCCTCGATACACTTCCATTCTCTATTTGTTAGCTTCCGATGGTGAATTGGTATACCCAAATACCTAAATGGTAAGTTCCCAACTTCACACCCGAACAATTGCTTGTAAGCCTCTTGGTCCTCTTTGGCTCTTCCAAAGAGGAACAATTTGCTCTTGTGAAAATTAATATTTAACCCGGTCAATTGTTCGAATAAGCATAACACCAGCTTCATGTTTCTTCCTTTTGCCAAGTCATGCTCCATGAAGATAATAGTATCATCAGTGTACTGTAGGATAGACATCCCTCCATCAACTAGATGAGGTACCAGGCTACCTGCTTGACCAGCGTCCTTTGCCCTACCTATTAGAATGGTCAACATGTCAACTACAATGTTGAACAGAATAGGTGACATCAGATCTCCTTGTCTCAGGCCCTTATGTGTCTGGAAATAATGACCTATGTCGTCATTCACTTTGATTCCAACACTCCCTTTTTGCGTCAAGGATTCAACCTGGTTTCTCCAAGCCAGGTCAAAACCTTTCATGCGCAAAGCCTACTGCAGAAATGTCCATTTAACCTTATCGAACGCCTTTTCAAAATCCACTTTGAAAACAACCCTGTCTAGCTTTTTCGTATGGATTTCATGGAGTGTTTCATGAAGGACCACAACCCCTTCTAGGATCTTTCTGTCCGGCATGAAAGCAGTTTGGGTCGGATGCACCACAGAATGTGCAATCTATGTGAGTCTATTAGTCCGAACCTTGGTAAATTTTTTGAAACTAACGTTAAGAAGACAAATAGGCCTGAACTGCTCGATTCTCATAGCCTCTGTTTTCTTCGGAAGCAAGGTTATTGTTCCAAAATTCAAATGAAACAACTGAAGTTGTCCAGCGAATAGATCATGGAACATCGGTAACAAATACCCTTTAATAATGTGCTAACATTTCTTATAAAACTCCACCGGAAATCCATCTGGCCCCGAAGCTTTATTATTCTTCATTTGTGAAATCGCATCAAACACCTCTTTACACGAGAATGGTGCAGGTAATACATCATTCCCATCTGCAGCCAGCTGAGGCACATCCTCAATCCTCGACTCATCCAAGGACACAAAATTATCCTCTCGAGGCCCAAACAACTGCTTGTAATAATTGGTTATGTATAATTTTAAGTTCTCCTGCCCTAAGATCGTCCCCTCGTCTTGCTCAAGCTGAAAGATTCTTTTCTTTCTATGCTTGCCATTGGCGATCATACGAAAGAATTGAGTGTTAGCGTCCCCTTGGACAACTTTGCGAACTTTAGCTCGCAGAGCCCACTTCAACTCCTCTTCCCGCAACAGCTCTTTTAATCTCATCTCCGCATCTATTTTGGCATGAAGCTCCGAGGATTGCAGAATTGTGGACTCGGCCATCTAGGGACTGAATAAGTGAAAGGAGCCTTTCCTTTTCAACCTTATAGATCCCACTGAGATGCTTAGCCCACCCTCGCAGGAAACTTCTCAATTTTCTAATCTTATTCTGCCATCTCTCAATAGAAGACCTTCCTCCTGCATCTATTGCCCATTCCCTGGCTATCAGATCCAGGAATCCTTCCCTTACAAACCACGAAAGTTCGAAAGAGAAGGTATTTTTATTACCCACAAGCGTGGCCTCACCAGAGTCAAACAACAGAGGGGTGTGGTCAGAGATACCGCAAGATAGCGCTTGGACTGTAACCAGGGGGAATTTATGTTCCCATTCGACGCTCGCTAGGACTTGATCCAGCTTCTCATACGTCGGGTTTTGCAAAGTATTAGCCAAAGTAAATTTTCTACCCGAAAGCTCTATCTCTCTAAGATCCAAACTTTCAATGATAGTATTAAACATGAACGACCACCTGGCGTCAAAATTATAATTGTTATTTTCGTCTCTCCTTCTGAAAATGTTAAAATCACCCCAATCAAGATTGGAAGCTGCTCAGACCAGCAAATCAAGACGAGATCCGCCAAAAACTCTGGTTTGTGCTCCGGCTGCGCGGCCCCATATACCGCTACCAGCGCCCAATGTGACACTCCAATTTTTTTTTAATTTTCAACAAAAAACCTTGCTTGGTTTGAAAAAGGCCATTTAAGTCCTTCCTAAAACCTCTCTCTCTCAAAACTTTTCCCCTTGGCAAGGACTTTGATTTTTGTATCTTCTGCAACCCTGGTATTTGGTTATTAAAAACCTTTCTTCTGAGTTTCCCATCTCAAAAACATTTCTTGGATTTTAGTTTCTTTTAAAAGAAAACCCTAAGGGTTTTGGAGCTACTCTTTTGTTTTGAACCATCCTTGGTTTTTACCATGCCTCATGTGGTAAATTCTCCCAAAAACCCCTCCCTCCACTTTGGGGCAATCCAAATATCCTGTCCCAACAAGTTCAATCCATTTTTGGATTTTAATCCATTTATTTTTCTCCCCAAAACAATTCTGTCATTTATTCTAAGCCTAGATGCTTTACAAAGGAAGTGCCTGATTTACTTTGAGTTTTGATCTCAAACCAACTCCTCTTGATAGTCCTTAGCACCCACAACCTGGACCCATCAAGATCCACTCGTTCTCTTTTCAAAATTTTCAAGTTTCAACCTCTGCAAGTTTGGACCAGATTCGTCATTTTTGGTGAAATTCATATTTTCCTTTCTCCAAATATTCCACCAAAATTCAGGCATCCCCCAGGTGCTTTGAGAGACCACCACACCAAAGATCAGCCCCAGATAAATTTTTCTCATGCTCGAATCATTTCATCAAACACTTGGACGACACTGTTCCTGTGCACTTTCAGTAAAATTCAGTGTTCAGAGTTATCTTCAGTGTCGTTTTCGTCAGTGACTTGTCACCGATCACCCGTGCACCCTGGCGCATTGCGCACGGTCCCTTCTCCCTCTCCAGAGCACCGCACGCCCTCTTGGACGGACGCAGGTGTTGGTGGCGGCGAGCATCGCCGACGCCGACAGCTTCTGCGGTGGCAGAGCCACCCGTGGCGGCCAACGGAGCTAGCACCGGCTCGCTACGCCGTTCTGCGCAGCCCAACGCTCCCTAGCCCTCCGCGTGGCCTCATGCATGCCAGCACATACTGCAGCACCGTCCCCGTGGCCCGGCAAGCACAGGGCGCGCCCTCTGCCGCCGACGGGCCCACGCCACCCCGTTCTGCCGAAACCACCCAGCACGCCCAATCCAGCCAGGGTTAGATGCTAAACGGAGCCCGTGGACCTCCACGTCGATGATCAACCTCCTAATCTCCCCGACCAAGCATTGCGCCGCCGTAACCATCGCCGGAGATCCCCGTTCTCGGCCACCGCCTCGGATCACCTATAAAATGGAGTCCCGAGCTCGTTCTCGAGCACACACCACCACTGCACCCCACCAGTACCCCGCCAAGCCACTAGGAGGACCTCGAGGAGGTCTCCTCCCCCAACTCCGGCCGCCCCGATCCGCCTCGGCCACCAGCTCGATCCACTCCGGTGAGGCCACCCTCGCTGCCCTAACCTCGTCAGTAGTCTCCTCGGGAACCCAGTGACCTAACCACGGCTTCAATTTGACCTCCGCAGCCCTCCCCGACGAGATCCAACTCCACCCGAGCCGCCGTCGCCGGAGCAAAGACCGCCGTCAACGTGGTGCTCGCCAACGACCACCACCACCACCCACCGACGCAGAAGGACACCCTGAGCACGTAGGTACTCTTCGATCCTCCCAACTCGCCGTGGATCGCCGCCGGCGACCACCGCAGCTCTCGGGCGCCGACAAGCTCTGTTCCTCCCCTTTGAAAATTCAAACCTGATGGGTGGGACCCCTCTTCAGTGATTCCTCTTTTTCGAACCGTTTTCTTTTTTTATAAGTTATCCCCTGGAAACTTTCTGTTTCATTACAGATGAGTCCCTGGACTTAAAACCTTTACAACTTTTAAAACAAAAACTGATTTTTGATTGATTCTTTTTCTTATACCGTAGATACCGGAGGAGGTGATGGAACCACGAACTTCGCCAAGCTAGACTTCGACTACTCCGAACTAGGCAAGCATGTTTCAACTTTTCATATGATGAGTGTTTGTTGCATGTTTGCATTTAGTAGTTTCATGGCATGTTTATGAGCATTTCTATAAATGTTATATTTCATGCAAAGATGAGGCAAGTGAGTTTCGAAAATCCATATGTTGTTGGATATAAGTTTGCATGGCCATGTGATGGCATGAGAATGGGTAAGATGGCAGTGTTGTAGCATGCCAGTCTTATGCCATACTATTTGACTTCAGTATCAACGTGAATCAAGTCACGTTCCCATTCGTTTCCCTTCCTGTACTACCACATGTTTTCCGCAAGGGATATGGCTTAGTAAGTTGCAAACCGCTTTCCTGGTACACACCAAATAGAGAGGCCGTGATGAGGGTTCCATGGCCCTGGATTAAAGCCCGTCATCCGGTCAGGGGGCATGGGTGTTTCCGGTTGGGACCGAGAGGGGGGCACCCCTTAGAGCGCGCGTATATAAATTTGATCCCATGTTATTCGAGGTTGTGACCTCCCCGTCTCAAAGTTTTTCTTAGACGTTGTCTAGGGTGATTCCTGGCATCGTGAGGTGGAATGGGTGTGTACTGGTTAGATGTGTTTCTACCGAAATACCGTAAACATAACTAGTCCTTCAAGACTACGGAAATCCGTTGGCTGTGGGCAATTAGTACAAACTCTGCAGAGTCAAGAAAATCCTTTGAATCATCTTGTACATGTCCAAGTACTGTGTTCATCTTATCTTGTCAAATGTCAGTCACAGTGACAAAACTCCGGTGAACCACATGAGTGTTAAGTCCGGTTAAAAGTTTATTCCGTGGATGGACTAACCCGTTTATTATTATGTGTTGAATATTTCCTATGAGTATTATATCTTCGTGAATCTATCAGATATGAAAAATGAAATATAAGCCCTTTCTGCGATGTCGCTCAGACATCCGACTGTGGCACACTTGTTATTTACTTTTAATATAAGCCCTTTCTGCGATGTCGCTCAGACGTCCGACTGTGGCACACTTGTTATTTACTTTTGATATAAGCCCTTTCTGCGATGTCGCTCAGACGTCCGACTGTGGCACACTTGTTATTTACTTTTGAGATAAGCCCTTTCTGTGATGTCGCTCACACGTCCGATTGTGGCACTCTTGTTATTTACTTTTGATATAAGCCCTTTCTGCGATGTCGCTCAGACGTCCGACTGTGGCACACTTGTTATTTACTTTTGATATACGCCCTTTCTGTGATGTCCCTCAGACGTCCGATTGTGGCAAGCTTGTCATTTACTTTTCAACATAAGCCCTTTATGTGGTGTTGCTTAGACGCCCAACTGCGGCATGATTATTTATTTGTTTACCTTTCGAGGCGTCGATCCAGACACCCGATCGGTCTTCAGTTATTTGTTGGGATTTCGGGAGAACTACCGCCCGACTTTCTTTTTACTTATCATGTCATGCAATTATTTATTATTTGAATAAGCATTGTTAGTTTGCTCATAACGCATTCATGCATGCATTTGTTATATCTTATGTCCGAACTATCTTGCGAGTACTTTTAAAGTACTCACCTGGCTTGTTGATTTGGCCAGATGTTGATGAAGGCGATCTCATGGATGAAGAGTTCGAAAGCGAGTCCGACGCCTAGAGGAGTCCTAGTCAGTCTCGTGCGATCCTGGATTTGGTCACTATATTATATCTGGTTCCGCTACCCCAAAATAAATTCATCGAGCCTCACCTCGACGCTCGATGAGCTGCCAGTTTAGGAGTCATGTTATCCACCACCACTTTTATCTCGAGTCAGTAGCATGTCACCACACCTCTGTGTCATAACCGCCCTTATGTACAATATTGGTGTGTTTGTAATATATTGTTGAGCAACCTCAGCTCAACCCTGTAATATATTTGATGCTACTGGCCTTCTGTGTTCAAGTATTTGTCTACTAGTAAGGACAACTCTTCCTATACTGGGATCAAAAGATCGATTTCTCAATAAGTATTTTATTGAAAAACTGGTCGTGACAAACTTGGTACCAGAGCCAGGCTGACTGTAGGAAGCCACTAGGTGCGATCGCTAATCGGTTATTAGCATAGTAGAGTTAATTCATAATTTTTTTACAAATGTAGTCATTTTCTGACAGTCAGCATAAATTTATGATCTGACCATTCAGAATTTTTGCCTACTTTTGTAGATGGTTGGAAACGACTGTGAGTCAAAGGTGTTCGCCAACGTGCCTGAGGGGTTCGTCAAACTTGTCTCCTTCATCGTCTAGGTCGCGATGGGGCCATCAGTGCGCCTAGTCTTCACACTCTACCCACACAAGATCAACGACAGTCTGACCATGCACCAGGCCGTGGTGCAATTCAAGGGAGGGCGTGTTGAGTTACGCCGCTTCCGGTTCTTGGGGAGAGCCATGCCTACGGAGAGGCATGCTATGCAGATGGCTGCCCGTGAGGCGATAGCTCGTCTCTGGGATGTTCTTCCTTCAATGAAGATTCGTCGCTACCGCTACCTTCCATGCCACGTGCCATACACCTGTCACTACTCATTCTCTTGCCCTAGAGGAGAGCGAGACGAGGCTTTTGAGATGCTTGTCGAGTACCTCCGAGCTCTGGAGGCAGCCTTCGACAACCTGGTGGACGACCTTGTAGCTGCCCGCATGGACTCAGTTCATGGTTGTACCGCCAACAGGAGGGAGCTCCTGCACACCGCTCCACCGCTGACTTTCATCTCGTCCTCGGCATCTCATTCATCTACCATTCTCACCACTGCTCGTCGCCTCCCTACCACCGAGGAGTTCAACCAAGTCATTGCACCCACTCCAGTTCGTTCTGCACCACCTATTGCGCCCACTCCTATTCGTGTTACTCCGCCTATGGTGCCGGCTCCATCAGCTCAGCGCAGCACTTCACGTCTGGAGCCTATTGGCGAGGAGGAAGTTGAGTCCCCAGCCTCACTGCGCCTCACCCTCGGCAGGCCAAGGGAGATCCTCACCATCTCCGACTGAGTACGCTTAGCCGCCATGCGATGTACTGACTTGTGCTATATGTTTATATGTACATAGGTTGTGAGAAGTAGCTTGTTTGCGCATCATGTAGGGACTGGGAGAAGTGCACTAGCCTAAATAACATGTCAGGAATATGTACGCATATCCAGAGTGATGTATTGTATAATTACTGCTTGCGTGTAAGATATGTAATAGTCATTCTCTGTGCGCAAACATTTATGTTTTTGAAAAATCCTGGAGCTTTTAAAATTTCCGTATTTGTGAATTTATTGACTGTTGCGACTCATTTTCTTTTCTTACAAGTTTTACAAAATATATCCCTAGAGTGAAAGATGTCTCGTCCTTGGACGCGCTCCATGCCAATTCCGCCAGAGGAAAATTATGGCACACCACCAAACAACAATTTCACACAGGGGCAGTCAAGTCAACAGGGCAGTGAAACATCATTTACCCAAGTATGCCGCCTTTATGAACAGAGTCAGCAACAACATCAGGAAATGATGAACCAAGTCATCAATATGAGAAATCACCGTGGACAGTATCAGCAGCAATCCAAGTTGTCTGAGATACAGAAGACGCGTCCCCCAACATTTTCTCATACTGACAAACCTCTTGAGGCCGACGACTGGCTTCGAGACATGGAAAGAAAATTAATTATTGCATAGTGTTCAAACCGTGAGAAAGTACTATATGCACCGCACTATCTCACTGGAGCAGCTGGATCATGGTGGGAAAATTTCCTACACATGCACCCCAATAAAAATGAAATAACCTGGGAGGAATTCAAAAAAGGTTTTCGTGGGGCACACATTCCTAAAAGTGTTATGAAGAGCAAGAAGAGAGAATTTGATGACCTCAAACAAAGTACCATGACGGTGTCAGAATACAACAGCCAGTTTACTCTGCTGTCTCGCTACGCCAACGAAGAGCGTATGACTGAAAGCAAGAAGATGGAAAAATTCTTGGAAGGCCTGGCACCCGCGCTTAGATGCCAGCTGGTTGTGCACACCTTCCCAGATTTCAAAACACTGGTGGATAAGGCTATTACCTTGGAAAATGAGCGACACAGCTTGGAGGATTTCCGCAAACGCAAAAGGTACCAGACTACTCTTGCTCGCAACCACCGGAGCAAGACGGATTTTCAGAAAGGTGGGACACACAAACCCACGACGAATAATTCACACCCAATCAAGAATTTCCATGCAAGGGACAAGGAGTTCACATATCGCCTAGGCGTTACTTGCTACGCATGTGGAGAAGAAGGGCACTATGCCAAGCAGTGCCCCAAGCCAAGGAACTCAACCCCAAAGCTGAACAACGGTGGCAATAATTCAGCGCCCAAGTGAATCAATTTCAACCCTAATAACAACCACATGAAGGGTCATCTGAACCACGTGACCAAAGAAGAAGCACAAAATGCCCCGGATATCGTACTCAGTACGTTCCCTATCAACACAATACCTGCCACGGTTTTGTTTGATTCTGGAGCTTCTCACTCGTTCATTTCGAAGATATTTGCTTTGCAAAATAATTTTTCGATGCTTCCCTTGGAAAAATCCATGATCGTCAAGTCCCTTGGGATTAAGCAAGTGACCCAGAGTTACTGTCAAGGTGTGGTTATTGAATTTGAAGGATTGAAGTTTTACGCCAACCTTATTGTATTGGAAAATAAAGGACTGGATGTCATCCTAGGGATGGATTGGTTAACCACCAACAAAGGTTTTATTGACTGCTTCAACCGGACCGTAATTCTCACCCACCATCACGGGAAGACAATAAAGGTTTCAGCCAAAGAAAGACAAATATATCGGCAACCGAGGTTAAACAAGGTGGACGTTTCTGAGTTAAGCAAGGTTCCAGTAGTGTGTGAATTTCCAGACGTATTTCCCGAAGAACTACCAGGCATGCCACCAGACCGAGAGATAGAATTCAGCATTGAGCTAGCACCCGGAACCGCTCCCATTTACAAGAAACCATACCGAATGGCACCATCCGAGTTGGTAGAATTGAAGAAGCAAATAAAAGAATTGTTGGACAAAGGATACATATGATCCAGTTCCTCACCTTGGGGTTCACCGATTTTATTTGCCAAGAAAAAGGATGGGACACTGAGATTGTGTATAGACTATCAAGCTCTTAACATGGCCACAATCAAGAACAAATACCCAATGCCATGGATAAATGATTTATTTGATCAGCTCGCTCAGGCCAAAGTCTTCTAAAAAATTGACTTAAGGTCGGGATACCATCAATTAAAAGTGCGAACAGAAGATATCCCCAAGACAGCCTTCACCTCCAGATATGGACTGTATGAGTTCACAGTAATGCCGTTTGGGCTAACAAACGCACCCGCTTATTTTGTTCACCTCACGAACAAAGTATTTATGAAGTTTATGGACAAGTTTGTTGTGGTATTCATCGATGATATTCTGATATACTCCAAGACACCAGAAGAGCATGCTGAACATCTCAGAATTGTACTAGGAGAACTCAGGAAACATCAACTGTATGCCAAGTTCAGCAAATGTGAATTTTGGCTAAGACAGGTGGGTTTTCTGGGCCACGTACTGACCCAAGAAGGTATTGCCGTAGACCCGAAAAAGGTCAACGTCGTACTTGGCTGGAAACCACCAGCCAGCGTAACGGACGTACGAAGTTTCTTGGGAATGGCAGGATACTACCGAAGATTTATTGAAGGATTCTCCAGCATAGCAAAGCCAATGACGCAGTTACTCAAGAAAGACAAGAAGTTTGAATGGACGAAAGCTTGCGAGAAAAGCTTCCAAGAACTAAAAAGGACATTAACAACGGCACCAGTATTAATTGTGCCAGACATACACAAGAATTTTGAGGTGTATTGTGACGCATCCCGGAAGGGCCTTGGATGCATATTGATGCAAGAAGGCAAGGTAGTCGCGTATGTCTCCAGATAGCTTCGCAAGTATGAAGAAAATTATCCTGTTCATGACCTGGAGTTGGCAGCAGTCATCCATGCACTCAAAGAATGGAGACACTTTCTACTTGGAAATCATTGTGAAATATACGCAGACCATAAGAGCCTCAAGTATATTTTCACACAGCTGGAACTCAATTTACGGCAACGACGCTGGTTGGAATTAGTGAAGGATTATGATGTTGGAATCCACTATCATCCAGGAAAAGCAAATGTAGTGACAGATGCCCTTAGTCGGAACCCCAGCTCGGGCAACGTCAGTATACCAAAATTGAGACCAGAATTTCAGCAGGAATTTGCCAAACTCAACTTAATAATGGTCACTAAAGGCAGTGTGTCGAATTTGGAAATATAGCCTACTCTGATTGAAAAGATTAAGGAGGCTCAGCATGGACACCCCAGCATTGAAGGCATAAAAAAAGCGAGTTTGGGTAGGGCCTCAGAATTTGTCATAGACGAGCAGGGAATATTGTGGTACAAAGATAGACTTTGTGTACCAAATGTCGAGGACCTCAAACATCAAATTCTAGCTGAAGGCCACACTGCTCCATATTCAATCCATCCTGGAGGAACAGAAATGTACAAGGACCTTCAGAACAAAAATTGGTGGCACGGTATGAAAAGGGACATAGCCACATTCATTGCATGTTGTGATTCTTGTCAACACATCAAGGCCGAGCACCAGAAACCAGCCGGACTATTACAGCCAAACAAGATACCCGAGTGGAAATGGGAGGAGATTGGAATGGATTTTATTGTTGGGCTACCTCGGTCACGACACGGAAATGATGCCATATGGGTCATCACCGACAGATTAACTAAGGTGGCACATTTTATCCCGGTGAAGATAACTCACACCACTCAGAAGCTTGCCCGGCTTTATCTTGCCCGTATCGTCTGCCTGCATGGGGTCCCAAGGACTATAATATCTGACAGAGGCACACAATTCGTCTCTAGGTTTTGGGATTACCTACAACAGGCACTAGGAACTCAACTAGCTTTCAGTACCGCATAGCACCCCCAGACCGATGGACAGACAGAACGCGTAAACCAAATTCTAGAAGACATGCTGAGAGCATGTGTCCTCACCTATGGGACCAGTTGGGAAGAAAGCTTGCCATACGCAGAGTTCGCATACAACAACAGCTACCAGGCCAGCCTGCAAATGGCACCATTTGAAGCTCTGTACGGGCGAAGATGTCGTACACCGCTAAATTGGTCAGAAACTGGAGACAGCCATATCTTCGGCCCGGATATGCTCAAGGAGGCTGAGGAAAAAGTTAAGATGATTAGGGATCGACTCAAGACCGCTCAAAGTCGACAAAAGAGTTATTACGATCGAAAGCATCGGGGAATCAGTTTTGAACCCGGAGAGTTTGTG
This sequence comes from Triticum aestivum, assembly GCF_018294505.1. Classification (NCBI taxonomy): domain Eukaryota; kingdom Viridiplantae; phylum Streptophyta; class Magnoliopsida; order Poales; family Poaceae; genus Triticum; species Triticum aestivum. The sequence goes on from NC_057795.1 coordinate 51,221,407, forward strand.
TACCTACGAGTATCTCCTATGAGGGGCCTGCAATGATTCAAGGTTAAGGGAAAGCTAGCACCAAGATTCATCGGACCATTCTGTATAGTGGCCCGAAGAGGCACAGTAGCCTACCACCTAGACTTACCCGAAGAATTATCCGATATCCACGACGTGTTCCACATCTCGCAGTTGAGGAAGTACGTGAGCAACCCAGAGAAGCAAGTATCCCATGAAAACATTGACGTGCAACCAGACCTCACCTACCGGGAACGTCCAATAATAATATTAGAGGAGTCTGAAAGGAGGACCTGACAGAAAACCATTAATTTTTTCAGAGTTCAGTGGAGCAATCACACCAAGAATGAAGCAACTTGGGAAAGAGAGGATTTTCTTCGGACAGAGCACCCACAATTGTTTGAGGATCAGCTGAAATCTCGGGGGCGAGATTTTTCCTAAGGGGGTAGGTGTCGTGACACTCCAATTTTTTTTTTAATTTTCAACAAAAAACCTTGCTTGGTTTGAAAAAGGCCATTTAAGTCCTTCCTAAAACCTCTCTCTCTCAAAACTTTTCCCCTTGGCAAGGACTTTGCTTTTTGTATCTTCTACAACCCTGGTATTTGGTTATTAAAAACCTTTCTTCTGAGTTTCCCATCTCAAAAACATTTCTTGGATTTTAGTTTCTTTTAAAAGAAAACCCTAAGGGTTTTGGAGCTACTCTTTTGTTTTGAACCATCCTTGGTTTTTACCATGCCTCATGTGGTAAATTCTCCCAAAAACCCCTCCCTCCACTTTGGGGCAATCCAAACATCCTGTCCCAACAAGTTCAATCCATTTGTGCATTTTAATCCATTTATTTTCCTCCCCAAAACAATTTTGTCATTTATTCTAAGCCTAGATGCTTTACAAAGGAAGTGCCTGATTTACTTTGAGTTTTCATCTCAAACCAACTCCTCTGGATAGTCCTTAGCACCCACAACCTGGACCAATCAAGATCCACTCTTTCTCTTTTCAAAATTTTCAAGTTTCAACCTATGCAAGTTTGGACCAGATTCATCATTTTTGGTGAAATTCATATTTTCCTTTCTCCAAATATTCCACCAAAATTCAGGCAGCCCCCAGGTGCTTTGAGAGACCACCACACCAAAGATCAGCCCCAGATAAATTTTTCTCATGCTCGAATCATTTCATCAAACACTTGGTCGGTACTGTTCCTGTGCACTTTCAGTAAAATTCAGCGTTTAGAGTTATCTTCAGTGTCGTTTTCGTCAGTGACTTGTCACCGATCACCCGTGCACCCAGGCGCATTGTGCACGGCCCCTTCTCCCTGGCCAGAGCACCGCATGCCCTCTTGTACAGACGCATGTGTCGGTGGCGGCGAGCATCGCCAACGCCGGCAGCTTCTGCGGTGGCAGAGCCACCCGTGGCGGCCAACGGAGCCAGCACCGGCTCGCTATGCCGTTCTGCGCCGCCCAACGCTCCCTAGCCCTCCGCGTGGCCTCATGCATGCCAGCACACACCGCTGCATCGTTGCTGTGGCCCGGCAAGCACAGGGCGCGCCCTCTGCCGCCGATGGGCCCGCGCCGCCCCGTTCTGCCGAAACCACCCAGCACGCCCAATCCAGCCAGGGTTAGATGCTAAACGGAGCCCGTGGACCTCCACGTCGATGATCAACCTCCTAATCTCCCCGACCAAGCACTGCGCCGCCGTAACCATCACCGGAGATCCCCGTTCTCGGCCACCACCTCGGATCACCTATAAAATGGAGTCCCGAGCTCGTTCTCGAGCATGCACCACCACTGCACCCCACCAGTACCCCGCCAAGCCACTAGGAGGACCTCGAGGAGGTCTCCTCCCCCAACTCCGGCCGCCCCGATCCGCCTCGGCCACCAGCTCGATCCACTCCGGTGAGGCCACCCTCGCTGCCCTAACCTCGTCAGTAGTCTCCTCGGGAACCCAGTGACCTAACCCCGGCTTCAATTTGACCTCCGCAGCCCTCCCCGACGAGATCCAACTCCACCCGAGCCGCCGTCCGCCGGAGCACAGACCGCCGTCGACGTGGTGCTCGCCGACGACCACCACCACCACCCACCGACGCGGAAGGACACCCTGAGCACGTAGGTACTCTTCGATCCTCCCAACTCGCCGTGGATCGCCGCCGGCGACCACCGCAGCTCTCGGGCGCCGACAAGCTCTGTTCCTCCCCTTTGAAAATTCAAACCTGATGGGTGGGACCCCTCTTCAGTGATTCCTCTTTTTCGAACCGTTTTCTGTTTTTATAAGTTATCCCCTGGAAACTTTCTGTTTCATTACAGATGAGTTCCTGGACTTAAAACCTTTACAACTTTTAAAACAGAAACTGATTTTTGATTGATTCTTTTTCTGTCATCTTTATTTTTCTGTTTAGTTTTTTGTCATATTTATTTGAAAAATATTTGGAACACTTTTCTGTGCACTCACGGTATTTACGATAAGTATGTATTTTCTTATACCGTAGATACCGGAGGAGGTGATGGAACCGCGAACTTCGCCAAGCTAGACTCCGACTACTCCGAACTAGGCAAGCATGTTTCAACTTTTGATATGATGAGTGTTTGTTGCATGTTTGCATTTAGTAGTTTCATGGCATGTTTATGAGCATTTCGATAAATGTTATATTTCATGCAAAGATGAGGCAAGTGAGTTTCGAAAATCCATATGTTGTTGGATATAAGTTTGCATGGCCATGTGATGGCATGATAATGGGTAAGATGGCAGTGTTGTAGCTTGCCAGTCTTATGCCAGACTATTTGACTTCAGTATCAACGTGAATCAAGTCACGTTCCCATCTGTTTCCCTTCCTGTACTACCACATGTTTTCCGCAAGGGATATGGCTTAGTAAGTTGCAAACCGCTTTCCTGGTACACACCAAATAGAGAGGTTGTGATGAGGGTTCCATGGCCCTGGATTAAAGCCCGTCATCCGGTCAGGGGGCATGGGTGTTTCCGGTTGGGACCGAGAGGGGGGCACCCCTTAGAGCGCGCGTATATAAATTTGATCCCATGCTATTCGAGGTTGTGACCTCCCCGTCTCAAAGTTTTTCTTAGACGTAGTCTAGGGTGATTCCTGACATCGTGAGGTGGAATGGGTGTGTACTGGTTAGATGTGTTTCTACCAAAATATCGTAAACGAAACTAGTCCTTCGTGACTACGGAAATCCGTTGGCTGTGGGCAATTAGTACAAACTCCGCAGAGTCAAGAAAATCCTTTGAATCATCTTGTACATGTCCAAGTACTGTGTTCATCTTATCTAGTCAAATGTCAGTCACAGTGACAAAACTCCGGTGAACCACGTGAGTGTTAAGTCTGGTTAAAAGTTTATTCCGTGGATGGACTAACCCGTTTATTATTATGTGTTGAATATTTCCTATGAGTATTATATCTTCGTGAATCTATCAGATATGAAAAATGAAATATAAGCCCTTTCTGCGATGTCGCTCAGACGTCCGACTGTGGCACACTTGTTATTTACTCTTGATATAAGCCATTTCTGCGATGTCGCTCAGACTTCCGACTGTGGCACACTTGTTATTTACTTTTGATATAAGCCCTTTCTGCGATGTCGCTCAGACGTCCGAGTGTGGCACACTTGTTATTTACTTTTGATATAAGCCTTTTCTGCGATGTCGCTCAGACGTCCGACTGTGGCACACTTGTTATTTACTTTTGATATACGCCCTTTCTGTGATGTCCCTCAGACGTCCGACTGTGGCACGCTTGTCATTTACTTTTCAACATAAGCCCTTTATGTGGTGTCGCTTAGACGCCCAACTGCGGCATGATTATTTATTTGTTTACCTTTCGAGGCGTCGCTCGAGACACCCGATCGGTCTTCAGTTATTTGTTGGGATTTCGGGAGGACTACTGCCCGACTACCTTTTTACTTATCATGTCGTGCAATTATTTATTATTTGAATAAGCATTGTTAGTTTGCTCATAACGCATTCATGCATGCATTTGTTATATCTTATATCCGAACTGCCTTGCGAGTACTTTTAAAGTACTCACCTGGCTTGTTGATTTGGCCAGATGTTGATGAAGGCGATCTCATGGGTGAAGAGTTCGATAGCGAGTCCGACGCCTAGAGGAGTCCCAGTCAGTCTCGTGCGATCCTGGATTTGGTCACTGTATTATATCCGCTTCCGCTACGCCAAAATAAATTCATCGAGCCTCACCTCGACGCTCGACGAGCTACCAGTTTAGGAGTCATGTTATCCACCACCACTTTTATCTCGAGTCAGTAGCATGTCACCACACCTCTGTGTCGTAACCGCCCTTATGTACAATATTGGCGTGTTTGTAATATATTGTTGAGCAATCTCAGCTCAACCCTATAATATATGGCCTTCTGTGTTCAAGTATTTGTCTACCAGTAAGGATAACTCTTCCTATACTGGGATCAAAAGATCGATTTCTCAATAAGTATTTTATTGAAAAACCGGTCGTGACACCCAATTAAATCCATCGACTTTGGACCTGACCCGAAATTTGACGGCAAAATCACCCATGACCACACTTGGTTTTCCAACGCCTCACATCTAACCCCAAGCAGAACCCCCCAGATCTTCCTCTTGGGGGAAGATAGTGGCAATCCAAATCGACACCTCCAAAAAGCATGCTCAGAAACTGAGAGAGAAATTGTCTCTTCCTGTCTCGGAAAGGGCAATAAAATCCAGTCTATGTTCGATTGAAGCATCTTCTAGAAACCTTCTTTTAGCCAAGTCCATCAGACCTCTGCTCTTCGAAAAGAAGCCTCTCATAGTTCATCATGGAATTTTTTGTTTGTACGGACGCTAGCACTTCTACGTACCGCGGATGCAGGATAGATCTTGCGCCTCCACTTTCGCTTAGGCTTGTCCTGATCCTCCACCCGGTCATCACAACCGGGCTCCGTGGACCTAACCTCCTGATGCTCTACCGGGGCACTCTCCCCTAAGGGAATAGAACACTACTAGAAAAATGACTATAGCTAATATGGACATTAATGGCGCACTATACATATGGTGCGCCATTACTAAATAGTAATGGCGCACCATGTGTAGGTACACCATTACTACCAAAACAGTAATGGCGCACCAGGTGAAAAGTGCGTCATTACTAAGTTTGACCAGGGTTTGACCCAGTCATACACATACTAATGGTGCACTTTGTATATGTGGGCCATTACTAAGTTGACATAGTAATGGCGCACCTTTATAGAGTGTACCATAACTATGTGTATGACTGGGTCAAACCTTGGTCAAACTTAGTAATGACACACTTTGCATAGGTGCGCCATTACTATGTCAAACTTAGTAATGACGCACCTATACAAAGTGCGCCATTACTAACTTTGACCAAGGTTTGACCAAGTCATATACATAGTAATGGCGCATTTTGTGAAGGTGTGCCATTACTAACTTACTAAATTTCACCAAATGCACCCCTGGCCCGCCTTTTCAGTTTTTAAAAAAATAAAAGAAAATGATGGAAATGTCAAAAAAATAAAAGAAAATAAGTTTCCCATGTGATATGTGGTCTAGTTGTTGGGAAAATTTACAAATATGAATTTCAATATTATTTGCAAAATCTCTCTGAAATTTAGTAAAATGGGCATAACTTTTGCATACGAACTCGCATTAAAAAGTTTTTATATGAAAAATCATCTACTCGAAAAGTTATATCTGAACCCCATTGAAGATTTTTAGAATCCCCAAAAACCTAACCGAATAAAAGATACAGGGCTTTTAAGATCTAGAGGGGGAAAATGGAAAAAATTTAAACTTAGTAATGGCGCACCATTTGCTAGGTGCGCCACTAGTAATAGAAAAAAAATTGGCTTCGAATTTTTTGTTGGAAAAAATGTTCAAAATATGATACGTAATATGACCGGGAAGTTTGAAATATTTTTTCAATATTTCATCACACTCATGAACATGAACAAAGTTCTAGACATCAACAAGGTTTACTATGATTGATATGATAGATATATGAACAAGTGCATGTTAAGTGAGCTGGTGCTGGGTTGGATAAAATTGCGAAGTTAAGCGTGCTTGGGCTGGAGTACTGTGAGGATGGGTGACCTTCCGGGAAGTTTGACCGTGGAGTGCGATTTGACTTGAGATTAAGCATATTGACCCGAGATTAAGCCATAGTTACCCGAGATTAAGAAAAAAACGAAAAAAGAAATTCTAGAAAAATGAAAAAAATATTTGAATTTTTTTTCTGAAATAACATTTTGAAAAAAATGGTTATTAATGGCGCACTTCTACGTGGTGCACCATTACAAAGTCAGATAGTAATGGCGGACTTCTAGGTATAGTAATGCGCACACCAAATGTGCGCCATTACTATTTATTAGTAGTGGCACGATAATAGTGGCGCACCTATAGTGCGCCATTAATAGCCAAAACAGGTGCGCCACTAACAACCTTTTCTCTAGTAGTGGAACCATCATCCTCCTCAGTCTCAAGGATGGACGGGGCAAGATCCGCACAAAACGAATCTAGCACCCTGACTTCCAAAGCATCAATGTTAGAGTCGTTCATAGGTTTGACCGCTGCTAGGTTACAAATCAACTCAAGAGCACGTTTCGCCTCCAGGTCCAGAATATCATTAACATATTTAGAGATTTCACTATCATTACTACCTAGTGAAACTCCTAACTCATTTACATTGTGGACCATCTCATCATTAGAAAAATGCATAATGGAATTGGAAGTATTGACCGACATATCAGTAGTGACCTCGATGTCACAAAGGTTGGCCGCCTGCATGGCACACCTCAGCTGTATATCATCAACCTCCGGCTGGTCCTGAAGGCGACAGCGCATCCGTCTTCCCTCGGACACAGGATCCGGAATACCTCCAAAGGCGATGACCTCCTCCCGAGTCGCTCCGTTTGGGGTAAGGCCTCCTGCCCCACCCCCAACGCACGGCCCGACAGGAGAAGTCGGAGAACCGTAGGCACTCGTCGGAAATCCCGGGTCTAGGGAGGACTGGGCCACCTGCCCAGGCGCCCCACCCGGAGTCCTGCAAGGAGAGGAGAGAACGGGGGCCACGTGCCCCCGCGCCCCACCTGACCCAACAGTCAGACTGAAGACCGCCGTGTCCACTCCTGACAGCGTTAGGCAGGGCTCGATCGGCGCAACCGAGGCCACCTGCCTGATCGGTGACACCGCAATCTCCGTGGGTAGTCCCGGCGGAGTCCTCCCGATCACCAAAACCGCGGACGGGGTGGGAGTACTAGGGGCCACCTACCCAAGATCGTCCCTCCCCACCAGAGAGTCAGCAGCCTCCGCAAAGTCCAGGGGCGGAAGCGTGCGCTCAAGCACATCCTCAGACTCCACCCTATCACTCCACAGACTGGGAGGAACGGAAGCTGGCTGAAAAGAACCAAAACGCAAAGTACTCATCGGTACCAACGTGGCGGGTGCAGCCCCATTCCCGGGCTATGGGTCAGCCCCCGGGCCATTGGGCAACTCATGCCTAGCATCCACCCCTCGCGCCTCCGAGTTACCCGGACCATCATTCTTATCATGCATGTCCACATCAGTCCCTGCAAAAGCCTCAGCAAAGTACTTGGAATCCTCAAACTCAATGTCGAGGTTATAAACTAGGCCCTTATGTGTCCACTTGACCACATCAGGAACAAACTCGATATCCAAAACGCTCACTAGAAGTCGTGCAACCCCGTTAGATCGAGTAAAAGCCATGTCCACCCTCTTAGTTTTCCTGATCAGAATTTCAAATCTAGCAGCAACACGGGTGTCTTGAATCAGCCTCGACGGAGCCCCCAAAAACGCAACCAGACCTGAGTGAGAGGCTTGCCCTGTGGCTCATCCTTCTTCCACTCGTGAAACTCAAGAATGCACTCTGTGCTAGGAACTTTGCACAACCCAAAACTTAGAAGACGCTCCAAGTCCTCTATAGTACGGAAGTCCACCTTATACATGTTGGCGTTGAGACGAACAAGCTCCCACTGAAAATCACCTGGAGCCAATTCCCTAAGCCTTTACAAAATCTGAGCCTCTGACACATCACCTTTCGTGACTTTCACGATCCCGGTAGTCGAGCTTGGGGCCTCCTCGTGAACATCCCTCGTACAAGGAGACTCAAAGAACATCAGCTCGACACAACAGACTCCATAGATAGTAATACTCGGCATCTGATCACGCAATATCGGGCACTCACCCGCGTCATGCGCAGGCTTGAGGCAGGTATCACATAACACGGTAACACATTCAGCAATAAAGTGACCCCTCTCACCGCAGCGATAACACAACATCTTCTCCTTTTTCCGAGCCCACTTAGAAGCTTTCTCACCATCTGCCTTGTCAACGACACCTGAAACGCCCGACGTCACTGGCTCAGTCACAGGGATCTCAGCATGAGCCATCGCCGTCACCACCTCCATAGCCTCACCGGTCAGTACCGGCATCTGCCCAGAAGTAACCACATCCACGGACGCCGTCTGATCCACAACGACCGGCGGCGGATGTTGGCGGTAATGGTTTCTCCCACCTCGACCATCGCGATGACCACGGTATCCACCTCTTTGTCTGTGATCAGGACCAGATGCCCCCTCAACAAAGCCTCCTGGAGGACCATAAAACGGTCTTTCAGCCGTTCCATCGCTCTGCCACGCATAGCCACACCCGCCGCCCGACGACAACGAGCCACGATGATGCCCCTCGTCATATGCATTAATGCCATCGTCGCCCCATTGACCCCGAGGTGGACCAGCAGCACTGTGGACTGACGCATGAGCAAGACTGGCGCCCCCATCGTTCACTTGTTGTGGCGGAGCAGAATTTGGCATCGGCCCACCGCGATACTGTACCAGCCTAGCAGCAACATGGGGAGGCGGCGAACGAGGCGGCTGCCCCTGTGTCTGCGCCTGCTTGCGCTGCGCCACCGCGGTGGCCCCAGGCGGCGGCGGCCGAGGTCCCAATGAGCCTGCACTTCGACGCGCGACAGTCGGCACGTCCACGAAGGCAGTCTGTGGCCGCTGACCCAGTGGTGGGGCACCACCACGACCAGCCATAGCCGAACCCCCGGCCCCCGCCGGCCGCGGGGCACCACCACGACCAGCCGTAGCCGCACCCCCGGCTCCCGCCGGCCGCTATCCAAGCGGAGCCGTAGCAGCACGGCCCACGCCCACGTGACCGGCGGCCGCAGGTTGCCTCTGGGCCAAGGGAGGAGCAGCTCCACGACCGGCCGGCAGAACCCCGGCAGGTCCCATCGGCCTCGGTCCCGGCGGAACACCCCCTCGCCCCGCCATGGTGATACGTAGAATACGGGCGGCACGGCGGGTCCGCACCGAGGAAAGCCAGGCAAAGCACGCCGCGAAGAAAACCTAGGCGGCGGCAGCATCGAAAACTCAGACTCGCGTCGATCGTGAACGCTGCATGAGTCGAAAGGCACAGGGTTAGCGACCTGATTTTCCTGGGCCACATACCCAGTAAACACCGGTGCATCTAGCCCCTCCTCGGCTTCCTCATGTTGGTCCACATACCCACTCATGAGGTCCAAGTCGACCCACTCATCCCCAGCTCCAGATCGGCCCAAGAGGAAATTCAAACGGGCATCCCTAGCCGCCCGGATCTCAGCCACCGTGTTGATCTCCGGCGCCGGCGGCGCCGCCCCCGGCCTCCCTTTCCTCTTCTTTTTCTTACTGACTACACGAGTCCACGAATCTGTCTGGAAGAAATCTGACAATGCTAAAGGTTTGATGCATACCTTAGGTAGCGGCCCTTTCCAAGGCCGGATCGCAGTCGCCACCGTCCTCCCGTGAATAATCCGGCGAACTACCTCCACCTTGTCCTTGAGATGCAGCCCAAGCCGTGCCGGATCATCACTTGGCATGACGTCGTCCACCAACGTGGCCACCTCCTTTTCCGAATACCGAGGACTAAACCTCTCGCAGATCAAGTCCGAGGGCGTTGGCGAGTATTCGTCCGGCGAAGCTCCGGCGTGATCCCCGTCGTTGTCATCCTCGTCGTCCGAAGCCACGAGGTCCCAGAACCGCCCACCGATATTCCTCGTAGCAGGGTCAATGGGCGCCGGCGCCCGGATCGCGGCGCTCGCAGCGGGCATCGCCCCCATCAACCGGTGACGAGAACGACCTTACTGCCGCAATGCGGAGAGGCGGGACTAAGCAGCGGCGACAACACCGGCCGCCAAAGTGGCGGCTGGCGGCGCTGTGAGACCTAGATCGCTTTTTTTATAGAACATAGACGTCAGGGACGTCCGGCTTTAAATTAATAAAGCCCACATAAGGCAGCGTAGCACAACCACAGTACCAACGCACGGTGTCAGACTTAAGTAAACAGCAGCTAGAAGAGAATAAAGTGTGTTACAAGGCGCGACCAACCAATCAAAACGAGCACGCAGGCTCGGATGCTACTAGGACCAAAAGGGGGCTGCCATCCACATGCGGCAGCCGACGGCACGGACGACGGGGCTCGAGACTCGGAGTAGACAGAGCGAAGACGACGGATAGCTTGGCGATGAAGATCAGAGTCCTGTTGTCTTCCCAGCGGTGCCCATTGCTGCAAGAACACGATGCATTTGAAGATTACATCAGCGGGATGCGAGGGAAACACGCCCTCAATAGTAAACTTGTTACGAATATGCCAAATAGCCCATAACATGGCCGCCGCACATGTCCACATGACCCTATGTGCCATGCCTTGAACCAGAGACAAGGAAGACACAAGCGCGGATCGGGAGCGTGGATCCCAATCCACCCCCGCGGCCTCACGGACCACGCTCCAGGCAAAACGAGCCAAAGAACGCCGGAAGAAGGTGTGGTCAGCATCTTCCGGAGCCCCGCACAACGCACAAGGGCCGGAGGCGGGGCCATTGCGCTTAGCAAGGTTAATAGAGGTAGGAAGGCGGTCTTGGCAAAGTTGCCAGAGGAAAACCTTGATCTTGAGGGGGATTTTAGCCTTCCAAAGCCCCGTGGATGCCGACGGGATCTGGCCACGAGTAAGCTCTCTGTATAGGGAATTGACAGAGAATTTGCCAGAGCCCGAAAGTCTCCAAGAGACCGTGTCCGCGGAATCTGACAAGCGGACATCCGTAATCAAAGCCCGAAGACGATCCCAATCCGCCAACTCCGGCCCCGTTAGTTCTCTTCTGAAGTTGATGAAGGGTGGGGAGTAGCTAAGAGCCGAAGCAACCAATTGGTTGGGCTCGACTGCAATGGAGTAGAGTTGGCGAAACTCCGACCATAAAGGCCCTTGGCCAATCCAAAGATCAAGCCAGAAACGCGTGGAGCGCCCATTGTTAACCCCAAACTTCACGCCCCTGGCAAAGAAGGGTTTGAGGGATTGTATGGAGTTCCAGAAGGGGGACCCTCGAGAGGCCGCCTCGAAGAAATTCCCTTTCGGGAAGTATTTCGCACGGAGGAGGTCGATCTAGAGGCCAGTCTCTCCCTGAGACATTTTCCAGATCCATTTGCACATTAGTGCAATGTTCATTAGCTTGGAGTTGATGATCCCAAGGCCCCCCTGGGCTTTAGGACGACAAACGGCCTGCCATTTCACCATGTGGTATTTCCGTTTGGGTCCCGCTCCTTCCCAAAAGAAACGGGACCGCGGGGTATCCAACTTAGTGTGCACCGCATCCGCCAGCAGGAACAAACCCTTGGCAAACATGGGTAGGGATGAGAGGCTAGAGTTAGTTAAGATTAGTCTAACCCCTGAAGACATAAAACGACCCCTTCACGGACAAACCCTGTTCGCATCCTTAGAGGAGAGAGGTTCCCAATCGGCAATCGAACACTTCTTCGCCGCAATCGGGAGACTGAGATAAGTGAAGGAAACTGGCCAAGTTTGCAGTTAAGCAAGTTGGTGACCCGCTGACTTTCGACCGCGTCCATCCCTATGGACACCACTTCACATTTGTGAAAGTTGATTTTAAGTCCCGACATGAGTTCAAAGCACAGCAGTATGGCCTTGACCGTTGCGATACTGTGTGTGTCGGGCTCGAAAAGGAGGAGTGTGTCATCCACATATTGCAGGTGTGTCTCACTCCCCCCGGAATCAGATTGTCCACTACTCCCCTGCTGTGGCCGGCCAAACGAGCTCTGTCGAGCATGGCGCCCAAGGCGTCCGCCACAAAGTTAAACAGCAACGGCGAGGCTGGGTCCCCTTGACGCAGCCCACGCTTGTTGCGGAAGAAGTTCCCTACTTCTCCGTTCACCGCAATCGCCATTTGGCCCCCCGAGACCAACTGCATCATGCGATGAACCCAAACCGACGAGAATCCTCGATCCAGGAGAACCTGTCGGAGAAACTCCAAATTCACGCGATCGTACGCCTTCTCAAAATCGAGTTTCAGGAGAATCGTGGGTTGGCGAGCGCGTTTTAGGGAGTGCACAATCTCTTGGAGGGCCAACGGCCCCTCCAAGATGTTGCGGCCACGAATAAAAGCCGATTGGTTCCTACTAATAATGCGATGAGCTATCGGAGACAAGCGAGTCGAACAGGCCTTAGCACAAATTTTAAACGGAACATTAATCAACGCAATTGGACGAAAGAGCCTACTCCGCGCCCGGAACCTTGGGAATCAGAGAGAGAACCCCAAAGTTTAGGCGAGAGATATCTACCGTACCCCACATAAAACCATTGCAAACGTCAAAAATAGGACCTTTGAGCACTTACCAAAACCGTTTAAACATCGCCACCGGCAACCCATCCGGCCCGGGTGCGGTATCCGATTTCATACCAAGTGTCGCCTTGTCAATCTCCTCCGAGAGGAAGGCCAATCCCAGGCCCTCGTTTTCCTCGTCTGTGACCCGCAACGCAGGGTCCCACACATCCGCCCTAAGCCGAACACGGGATTCCTCCCTGGAACCCATAAGTTGGATGTAGAACTCGTATATGTGGCGGACGATATCCTGTTGCCGCAAAAGGAGCCCCTGCTCAGATTGCAATCTCAGAATGGCGCACTTGCGGCGTTGGCCATTAGCGTAGGTGTGGAAATACTGAGTGTTCGCGTCTCCCTTGAGCGTCCACTTGATACCACCACGCCTGCGCCAGTACTCCTCCTCAGCTCGAAGAAAGGACTCGACTTGGGCTTCAAGCGCGTAACGCTGAGCCCAGTCTTGCTCCGAGAATGCCTGCACATCCGCCGCAGCATCCATCTGGGCGAGATCTGCAGTAAAACGCGATCGAAGCAGCTTATCCTCGCGCCCCTGGTTAGCCCCCCACCCTTTGAGAGCCGCACGCAAACCCGCCCCTGCGGCAATCCAGAACTCCATCGGCCCGCGCACGCGCCCGACCCGTGCGACGCAATTTTCCCATCTTGAAAGGAAGATTTGCTCAAAGTCCGGAGACTCTAGCCACGCGGTTTCAAAGAAAAAGCGAGGGTTGCGCTTTAACCTTTCCTCCCCCGAGGAGAGAATGAGGGGGACATGGTCCGACCCTATCCTCGTTTCGGCGTGCAGAGAGCACATGGGAAACAACACCTCCCACTCCGAGGACATGAAAACCCTGTCCAAGACCGACCGCACCGGCGTTAGCTGTTTGTTGGTCCAGGTGTAGCGTGCCCCCACGCGAGCCACTTCCCTAAATATAAAGTTAGATTTAATTCTCAAGAAACAGATGAGTTCATTCCTTCTAGGGGCATCAGGCAGGGTGATCCCCTATCTCCCTACTTATTCCTTCTTTGTGCGGAAGGTCTCTCTAGTTTACTGCAGTTTGAAGAAGAAGCTGGTGGCATAGAGGGAATCAGAGTGTGCAGAAATGCACCATCAGTATCACACCTTTTATTTGCTGATGATTCTTTGATTCTTATGAAAGCAGATGTTCTTAATGCAGCATCCTTACAGCATGTTCTAGAGGCCTACTGTGAAAGCTTGGGACAGTTGGTGAGTTTGGCCAAATCAAGTATATTCTTCAGTCCCAATACATCAGCCAATTCTAGGACTGAAATCTGCCAAGAACTACATATTGATACAGAAGCTCTATCAGACAAGTACCTTGGCCTGCCAGCCATGGTCGGAGCAGATAGGATCGATTGCTTCAGGCACTACTATTAACGAATCAAGGAGAGATTACAGGGATGGATGGAGAAGCAACTATCTTCTGGAGGTAAAGAAATTCTCCTAAAATCAGTGGCTCAAGCTATCCCAGTATTTGCAATGTCTGTCTTTAGCTTACCTAAAGGTATTTGCAAGGAAATAACTGATCTAATGGCTCAATTTTGGTGGGGTGATGATAAAGAACATAAGAGAATGCATTGGTACACCTGGTGGAAGCTCTGCTTTCCAAAAACCGACGGTGGTTTGGGATTCCGAGATTTGTACTCCTTTAATCTGGCGATGCTATCTAAGCAATTTTTGGAGGCTTATTACCAACCCGGAATCCTTATGTGCAAGAGTTTTGAAAGCAAAGTATTTCCCCAATGTAGAGTTACTACAAGCAACTTTGAAGAACGGATCATCCTTTACATGGCAAAGCATCATGAAGGGCCTTGATACTTTCAAATTAGGATATATTTGGAGGATGGGGACAGGAGAACATGTGAATATATGGAATGATCCCTGGATCCCAGCGAGCCTGAATAGAAGAGTAATCTCAAACCGTGGTCAAACCATCCTTTCCCTCGTAAGTGATCTTATTGACCCGATAACAGATACTTGGGATGAGGAGTTGATTCGGTCTATCTTTAATCCGGTGGATGTGAGACGAATTCTGCAAATACCACTGAATCTGGGGGCCTTCGATGATTTTATTGCTTGGAATCCGGACAGCAAAGGTTACTTCTCAGTCAAAACGGCGTACAAAATTCAGTGGGCTCACTCTGTCCAGGCTCGTGCAAATGTAATGGCACGTCCGAGCGGTTCAAATACACCAGAAGTATGGAGTTTGCTCTGGAAGGTAAATGTGCCACGTAAAGTTCACATTTTTTGCTGGCGCATCATGCATGGAATAATACCTTTAAATTCGATACTTACTAATCGACATATAGGCACAGTGGGAGCTTGCCCAATCTGTCATCTAGATGCGGAGGATGTGAGACATCTACTATTCGATTGCTGCCATGCAAGAGAATTATGAAAAAACCTGGGAGTTTCAGAAATTATTGATGAAGCCAAAAGGATTGATAGATCAGGTTCCGTAATTATGGAACATTTAATCCTAGCACCGGACGTACCCTTGGCGATCAAACCAAATCTGAACATTAAGAAGGTGGTGTTAGTAGGATCCTGGTATCCCTGGTGGATCAGGAGGCTGTTTACTCATAATGGTGTTCCACCACCTCCTACGAGATGGCACATGGCAGTCCTAGCAATAACAAACAATTATGAGGAGGCTAATGATAAAGCAAGAACTACCACGGAGCAGAGATGGTGCAAGCCAGAACCCAGGTGCGTAAAGGTGAATGTGGACGCTGCGTTTTTTATTGATGAAGGGGTGGCGGCTACAGCAGCTGTAATCAGAGATGATAAAGGAAATTTCCTAGCTGCACAATGTAAGTATATCACCCATATAGCAGATGTGGTAACAGCTGAGTCAACGGCCATGCGAGACGGACTCGTATTTGCAAATCGGCTAGGTTTTCCTCGCGTGGAAGCTGAGTCAGACTCCCTTACTGTGATTCAGTTTTGTGATGGACAGTCAATATGATGGGATGCAGCAGCGGCGTTATTCGCAGAATGTGTAGATGTGGCAGCGTCGATTGGAAAGGTCATCTTCAGACATTGTTTCCGTTCTAGTAATCAAGCGGCGCATGTGCTTGCTAAATTTTGCATTTGTAATAAGATCTCAAAGAGCTGGACAGATGAGCCTCCGGGCTGTCTGGTCTCTCGTCTCATAGACGATGTACTTCCTTTCATTGATTAATAAAGCAAGCCATGATGGCCTTCCCTCAAAAAAAAAATAATACTCGTTTTTCCACAAACGCAAAATCCTGGGTTACCAAGAACCAAGATTGCTATATACGCGGATTAGCCAGAGCCACCAAACAAGATTTTGTACAGTTATATACCGTTTTCCTATTTTATAGAGATCTGGTTTTGCAAATCCTCCGTATACAGTACGAGTTTATAGAAAACTTTGTTTGGGTCAGCAAAGAATAGAACCTTGCTGGTACAGTGCATTGTTTGGTTGTGTGTCATCCGATCCGTGATCCGTGACCTTCTCCTTCCTCTACCGTCCATTGACGAGCGTACATGACCAAGCTGCTGCTCGCCTCTAGTCGCACCCGCACGGCTCCGCGTGCTATCTACCAGCGGTGGCGCTTTCCCTGGCACCGAGGTCGTAGCTTCCTCCCGGAACAGGCTCCGCTTGGGCTGTTGATCGCCTGCCCTCGCACCTCCACCATGTGCGCGCGGCCACCGGCGAGCGTTGACCTTGGTGGCGGAGGCCGTCTATGATGTGAATGGAGCAGCCACACCCAGGCATCGCATCACTTGTGAGAGTGCTCGCCGCCATCCACCCTGACGTCCATGGCGGTCAGCCACGCGGCGGCGACCATGCCGGCGCGGGAGCTCAGTCTATCACCTGAACGTCAAATTGTTGTGCTCGTCTCGTGATCGCCACTTGCCAATCGATGAGGCAAATGTTTGATCGATCGAAGGACTTACACTCTTCGTGAAGCAAAACTAGAGCCAATGAATTGTTGAGGACGAGAGAGATGCGGAAAAAAAATAGTTGCGATCAGTATTTGAGAAACGCGTTTTTGCATAAACAACTAATAGTCATTTTTCCACAAACCCGGAATCCTGGGTTTCTGGAACTAAGTTTCCTAAATCCACGGATTAAGTGGAGTAGCCAAACAAAATTTTATACGGTTAAACGGTTTTCCTAGTTTATAGAGATCTGATTTTGTATATTCTTCCTGTCCAAACAACGCCTTAGTGGATCAACTAGTGCGCCCGAGCCGTTGAGGGGAGCTACGTGCACGCATGCATGTACAGATCGGTTGTGAGCCAGCCGCGTGAGAGGGCGGATCAGGCGCGCAGAGTAGGAGGTTTGGGCAGCCGTGTGCGTGCACCTGCCTGTTAGATATTTGTAAATCATGTGTAACGGGATTATTGTTGTAACTTTTCTGTAATTGTGGATCGCACCATGCCAGGGCCTGCGTGCCTATTTTGTAGGGCATGCGTGCTCCTGTTCCTTGTATAAGTTGTACTTTGTATCTGAGGCAATTTAAGGCAACTATTATTCTCTCCAACTTGGTATCAGACACCAGGACCTTCCCATGGCCTCGCCGCACTCCTCTGCGACCACAAGCGCCGCCAGCTCGCCGGGCTCCCTCTCATCCATGGCGACCGCCGCTGACACCACCGCTCCGGCGCCCCCTCCGGCATCCACCCCGGCGTCTCTCCTACCCATCTACCGTGACCACATCACCAACCACATCAAATTCCTCCTCAACCCTACTGACCACAACTATCATAAGTGGAAGTCTTTCTTCCTCATGGTCCTTGTTCGCTACGGCGTCACTCACCTCATCACGCATCCCCCGCCGCCCAACGCCGATGCCGCCTACCTAGAGCTTGATGCTCATGTTGCTCTGTGGATCTACGCCACTCTTTCTGACGCCATGGTGGATCATGTTGTCGGCGCCACCACCACGTTTGCCATCTGGAAAAAGATCCGTGATTACTTCCTCTCCAACCGCGCTGCCCGGTTCTTGATCCTCAACAAGCAATATCGCAATCTCAAGCAGGGCGATCTCTCTGTCCAGGAGTATGCACGTCGCATGAAACACCTTACCGATGGCCTTGCCGACATCGAGCACGCCGTCACCGAGGTTGATCTCACCACCCAGTTCCTTCACGGCCTCGACAAACGCCTCGACACCATCCGTGTGGTCCTCGGCGATCAGGGCCTGCCGTTCGACGTCGTGCTATCCCGTGTCACCCTGGCCGAGGAGTCCATGGCGCAACGCTCTGCTGAGGAAAGCGCCTCGGTGTTTGCCCTCCACAACGGGGGTTCTTCTACAGGCAGCAGCTCCAGCACCGGCGGTTCACACGGGGACCGCTCTGGTGATCGTGGTCATGAGCGCCCCACGGGCCCCTCGCCGCATCCCCCTGCCCGTGGCCGCGGCGACCGCCAAGGTGATGGTGGTGACCGCGGCCGTGGACGTGGTCGTGGGCGCGGCGGCCGCGGCCGCGGCGACTACAACGGGCGCGGGCAGTCTGCGGCTCCTCCCATGGCGCCCTTCACCGGCTACTTCGCGCCCTACGGGATGGCTCTCCCCTCTCCACGCTCTGGCTGGGTGCCCCCCAACGCGGCGGGCGTCCTCGGGCTGCGCCCGGGCTCGCATGCGCATGCCTACCCCGTCCAGCACACGGCTGCCCCGCCTCCTGCCGCCCACTACCCGCCGGCGATGTACTACCCTCCTCCGCCGCCATCATGGGACCACTTCGCCATGCTGAACGCCGTCTACAGCCACGGTGGTCATCATGCCACCACCCCGTCCAACGAATGGTTCCTCGACAGCGGCGCCTCCTCCCACATCACCGGCAACCAAGGTATCTTGACCTCGTCTAGTTCTTCTTTAAAGCGTTCTACTCCATCTTCTGTGCTTGTTGGCAATGGTCATTCTCTCCCTATTACTGCATCTGGTTCCACTACTCTCGCTCCCTCTTCTTTTAAACTGCATGATGTACTTGTCTCTCCCTCCATCGTTACAAATCTTATATATGTTAGGCAATTCACTGGTGATAATTTCTGTTCTATTGAGTTTTACCCATTTGGCTTCCTTGTGAAGGATCTACGAACGCGGAAGGTGCTCCTGATCTCCACTAGTTTTGATGGACTCTACCCTCTCTTCGGCAGCAACTCTCCATGGCCTACTGCCTTCACCACCACTACTTCCATGTCGGACATATGGCATCGCCGGCTTGGGCATCCCGGCGCGCACTCCTTTACTTCAATAGCCAAAGATTTTCTTAGCACTTGGAATAAGCCACCGCACACTCCATGTACTGCTTGTCAGCTGGGTAGACAGCCTCGACTTCCTTTCCCTTCCTCTTTCAATAAAACTTATGCTCCCTTTGATTTAATTCATTGTGACTTATGGACCTCGCCTGTTGTAAGCTTTTCTGGGTTTCAATACTACTTAATTGTTCTCGACGATTACACTCACTTCTCCTGGTCGTTTCCCTTACGTAACAAATCTGACACGTCCACCGTTCTCCAACGTTTCTTCACATTTGTTCATACACAATTCGGCGTAGTGATTAAAAGCATGCAATGTGACAATGGCGGCGAGTTCATCAACTCTTCCCTTCATGCCTTCTTCTCCTCCAACGGCATTGCCTACCGTTTCTCCTGCCCCCACACTTCGCCTCAGAATGGAAAAGCCGAACGACTCATTCGCACTACCAATGACATTGTCCGCTCTCTTATTTTCCAAGCCCACCTCCCACCACCATTCTGGGCAGAAGCATTACACACAGCCACATACCTTCTCAACCGACGGCCCTCTCGTGCCATCCATGACTATACGCCATACTTCCTTCTCCACGGCTCTCATCCCTCGTATGATCATCTCCGCGTGTTTGGTTGCTTATGTTTTCCAAACCTATATGCCACCACCGACCACAAACTATCCCCCCGCTCGTCTCGTTGTATCTTCTTGGGCTACCCCCTCGAACACAAGGGATATCGTTACGATCTCACCTCACGCCGTGTCATAGTTTCCCGGCATGTTATTTTCGACGAAACGGTCTTTCCATATACGCCACCCCCATGCATGTCACAAACAACCACGTCCACAGAAAATCCCCGCATGCAGATCTCACCTACCAGCCCTGCCGCCGCGGATCCCGAAACAGATCTTCCCCCGCCAGCCCCGCCCGGGCCCCACCTGATCCACTCGGATCGTGCGCCCCCGCCCCACACACCGCGTCGCGACTCCCCCACCCCATCTGCTGCCGCCACGCGTTCCCCAGCCACCCGCACGCCCGACTCTACCTCCTCTGGCCCGCGCACTACGCCCGGTTCCCACCTGACGCCACCCACCTCCGATTCTGCGCCCACACACAGCGCCGGAACTTCCACCACGCAGCAAATCTCCCTCGCCTTCCGCGCCTGTCGGCCCGGTCCCTTCTCCTGCGAGCCCCACCAGATCTTCCTCGTCTTCCGCACAGCCAACCACACCCCTTCCACGCCTTCCACCGCGTGCCATTCCCATCGCACCCACAAAAAATAACCACTCCATGTCCACTCGTGCCAAGTCAGGCTTTTGCATGCCCAAGCGCCTCTTCCTTGTAGATTCTACCTCACCGGCCATCTCTCCAATTCCTCCTACATACAAGACTGCTCTCAAGGATCCTCATTGGCAACAAGCTATGGTAGATGAATTTAACGCTTTAATGAACAACTCTACTTGGTCTTTGGTGCCTAAGCCTGCATGTGTCAATGTGGTCACAGGGAAATGGATCTTTCGCCACAAGTTCAACATGAACGGTTCGTTGGCACGCTATAAAGCACGTTGGGTGGTGCGTGGCTTCTCCCAACGAGAGGGTGTGGACTATGATGAAACCTTCAACCCGGTGGTCAAGCCCGCTACTATCCGTGTTGTGCTCAGTATTTCCACCTCGCAAGCATGGCCCATCCATCAACTTGATGTCAAGAATGCCTTCTTGCATGGTGATCTCCATGAGACGGTGTATTGCTCTTAACCGGCGGGCTTTGTCGACAAATCATTTCCGGACCATGTGTGCCTTCTTCGGAAGTCCCTCTATGGTCTCAAACAAGCACCACGGACATGGTTTCTACGTTTTCAGTCTTTTTTGCTCTCTCTTGGTTTTTGTGCTTCCAAAAGTGACACCTCACTTTTTATTCTCCACCGTGGTTCCACCATTGCATACTTGTTGGTTTATGTCGACGATATTATTCTCACTGCCAACTCCACCACCACCCTAGAGCTCCTCATTCGGTCTCTCAAATCCGAATTTTTTATGTCTGATTTAGGTGCTCTACACCACTTTCTTGGCATCAATGTGACTCACAATACTCCTGGTCTTTTCCTTTGCCAACAACAGTATGCCTTGGAGATTCTCGAGAGAGCAAAGATGTTGAATTGCAAACCGGTGTCCACCCCCATTGATACTAGCTCCAAAGTATCTTCCACCGCTGGCTCTGTTCTTTCCAACCCTACTCACTATCGTAGTCTTGCCGGCGCGCTTCAATACCTTACCCTCACACGTCCGGACATTGCTTATGCTGTCCAACAGGTATGTTTGTTCATGCATGAGCCGCGGGACACCCACATGCAGCTCATTAAGAGGATACTATGATACTTGCAAGGAACCTCCCACTACGGCCTTCAGTTCTATCGCTCCTCTTCGCATGACCTTGTTTCCTACACTGACGCCGACTGGGCCGGGTTCCCGGACACGTGCCGCTCGACCTCAGGGTTTTGTGTGTTTCTTGGGTCCAATCTCATTTCGTGGTCCTCCAAGAGGCAACCCACTGTTTCTCGATCCAGCGCCGAAGCCGAGTACCGTGGCGTGGCTAATTGTGTGGCCGAGGCTTGTTGGTTACATCAACTTCTTCATGAGCTCAAACATCCTCCTCGGCGTGCCACAGTGGTTTATTGTGATAACATCAGTGCCTCTTACCTTGCCTCTAATCCCGTTCAGCATCAACGCACTAAACATGTTGAGATAGACCTCCACTTCGTTAGAGATCGCGTGGCACTTGGCGAAGTCCGGGTCCTCCATGTCCCCTCTTCTTCTCAGTTTGCCGATCTCTTCACCAAGGGACTACCGTCGCCGGTCTTTCATGACTTCAGGAGCAGCCTCAACGTCCTTGCCAACGGAGTTCCGGCTGAGGGGGGGTGTTAGATATTTGTAAATCATGTGTAATGGGATTATTGTTGTAACTCTCCTGTAATTGTGGATCGCACCATGCCAGGGCCTGCGTGCCTATTTTGTAGGGCATGCGTGCTCCTCTTCCTTGTATAAGTTGTACTTTGTATCTGAGGCAATCTAAGGCAACTATTATTCTCTCCAACTTGCCCAGCTATAAAAAAGCCGGATTTACTCCCTCGCGTTCGCTCACGCCCACGAGCGACCCCCTGCAGTTGCGTCCCGTGGACTGCATGTTGTTTTTAGGTGTGTGCCTCAGTTGGATAGCCAGAGATGAAGAAAATGTGGTCTCCGTCAGGACCGTGGTATGCGGTTGGTCGGCTGGAAAGCTCCTATATGGATAAAACTGTGTGTGCGTGTGTATCTTCATGTATGTGTTTGGGTCGTTGTCAGAAATAAAGTCAAGAGACAGGCATTCGTGCGCCGCGGCATTCGTCGCCATGAAAAATTTAAAGTGTCTTCTTCGTGTACTTCTGTCCGGCGTTTGTGTGCCGGGAGACCGCTTGGTGTGTGTCGCCGAGGAGGGTTTGTTTGCCCCAACACGGCTCGAGTGCGACCGGCCCAATCTTCGGCCAGCGCATCGGCGACAAACTTTTCCCTGCACGTGTCACAATAGTTCGCTTGTGCTATCTATGAAAACTTCCAGAGAGAAGGTAAGTCTGTCTCCGACGAGCTTGCCAAATTGGCAGCCCTGAGGTGCAAATGGACGATGCCCTCTCATAGATCATAACAGCTCTTGTAATATGTATTCTCAAAATAAAAAATTGTGTATAACGATGATACTTTCATGTATTTATCTTGTTGAGAACAAATGATGTAAGAGCATCTACAGCAGAACACCTCAAACCCACCTCAAACACCCAGGCGGAAGGCCCGGTCAAGAAACTTCAACCCAGACGGGCGCCTCAAACGCCGTGACCGACCGGCATCCCTCATATTCAGCCGAAATATGGGGGCACATATAGGCGCGCCCAGGCGAGTCCGCCAGGTCGGACCCAGCCCAAGTTGGCCACAAGGAACACTCATATATTCCTCGCCATCTGCATGCCGGACCAAACCCTAGCCACTTTCCTACACTCCCCTACACTCACATCGGCCCCCAATCTCCCGTCTGACGATCTCTAGTGGTCTCCAACATGGTGGGCAGCGGATCTGAGTCCTTCACCTCCAAATCCGTCGACCCCGGCTCATTCCACACACCTCCGAAGAGGAGATGGCCGCCCGGCTTGTGCTCCGCCGCTCCCGAAAGGAGGCCTGTGCGAGGCAGTGCTCTGACTACTTTTGTCGGGAATCCATTGCGTCCACCAAAATGGCGCATGGATTCGGCGCTAGGTGTGCCGTCGCTATCTCACCAGAGGCGGTGCGATTCATCTAGCGTCCCAATGCGGTGGTGGACGCGTAACCCCTTCATTTGCGCGCCGAGACCATGGATGCACCATGGGTGTCGCCCGACGCAAACATGGTGAGGCGTGCCCGACGTGCGAAGCAGCTCGCGCGGAAGGCGGCGGCAGCCCTTGCGGCGGTGGACATCGGCAAAGCAGAGTCGCATTCTCTGGCACCCCGTATGGTCCAGCAGTCCAGGCGCCGCTACCGTGTCGTGGTGGATGTGACGGGCTCGTCCCAGGACGGATCCATCATCAATCTGCCGTCCACCGGCACTGTTCGTGTTCTTGGCTCCGACGAGGAAGAGTAGGACATAGGAGATGGCGGCGCCTTGAGTCTCGTGAGCCAGCTCATGTCACATGCCCTACTTTACCTTGCGGGCGACCGGACCAACACCCTGGGGACGCAGCCGGCCGCCGTACATGGGCACAGGGGAGCTTTGCTTAGATCAGGTTTCATGTTGGGTGTAATGATATATATTCGAGGTTTCTAATTTGAGGCGTCTGGTTGTAGAATTAAATATTTGAGGCCTCACCAGCCACTGTGTGCGAACTCCGGGCATGTCTGCTGGCGTTTGAGGGGTTGGATTTGCTATGTCCGGCTATAGATGCTCTAACTTTGGTATAAATATAAAGGAAGTTTTACAGTGTGAAAAAGCTAGGAGATTGAGTTGTTCGTTCGTTGTGCAATGTAATGTACGGAACGGCCCATTTTGGGAGCGTCGTCGTTGTTTAACTCGTAGGGATGTGCATTTGAAGAGAGAACGCAAACCAGGACATGACAGAGCCCATACCGAAATCATGTTGGACGGCCGTTTCGTGTCGACCAGAAACCGATGCTCGCTTCTGTGGACACGTGGACACACAACCGGTGGCTCCATGCGGGCGCATCGTCGTCTCCAAGCAAGCTAACCAATGGCCCCCGGCCGACGACGTAGTACAGCTAATCCACCTGTCGCTGCCAAACTCCTACGTGAGAGACCCTCGTGTGCCCAGCTATACAACCTCCTGCTGTCCTCATTCACTCCACCGCCGCCAAATTCCCTTCCCTTCGTGCAGGGGCGGACCCATGTAGACACACCCGGTGTCACAGGACACCGGGTAAGTTCTCCGATTACCTTAAGCGATAGGTGATATATCACATGGGACACCGGTAAAATTTGTACGTGGACACCGGCTGAAGCGACGGTACCCAGCTAGCCACGACCCAGGCTATCGATCAATTCTGCTAAACTGTACGCGTTCTGTAAAAGTCATGTATAGAAAGTCCTAGTCTTTAGGATCTGGGGCACTCTCCATGGTTTGCGTGCCTCTGATTCAGGAACAGCGGCAACAACGTTGCATATACTGAATTGAAGAGATAAGGAAGGACAAGATTCTCTCCAACTAATTTGATCGCTTTTATTTACACCTGCAACCCTACAAAATTCTGCGGCTACTCATGGCTTCTTGCCTCCCCTTGCACAGATTCGTCACGCCGCGTCGCCTCACCCACCCGCCCAATCACCATCAAAGCGTCCGTGTTGCCATGGCCTATTCGCCTAATCGTTGGAGAATTGATGAAAAAAGTACCGCAAGTCGCTACCATCGAATCCAAGTGCGTACCTATATAACTTCCTTCTAAATTTTTTTGTAGGTCTAGAGCTTTTAGTTTCAACGATGTTACAGTTAAGAATTGAATTTCTGCGATTTGCTAGTGTTGGTACGTAAAAATCGAGTCCAAGTGGTACTCATTTATGTGGATCATTCCTTGCCATTTGAATGCACAACTCAGAACAACACAATATAAGTAAGTACATCTTCATAATTATAAATTCAACCAATATGTTTTATCTTTTGTTTCGATGCTAGCATGTTCAAACTTAAATAGTGTAGCCTTAGCTGATTAAACTTGTGTTCATAAATTTTATGCTCTATTGTTCAACTTGGGCGAAAGACTTCATATAATCAACTACAAATTCAAGTAGAGCACTATTTTGATAAGGATATTTACTACTGGTTATCTAGAATTGTTGAGTATGTTAGTTTTATATGCATAACATAGCTTAGCGTCCACACATGTAATTTAGGCGTGGACACCGGGACATTTTCGTCCTGGATCCGCCCCTGCCTTCGTGTCAGCTCAGTCCCCCGGATCTCCTCGACATGGCGGCAGCCGCTCTGAGTGCCCAGCTCAATGCCCACATCGCCGCCATGTACGCCGAGGTGAGTCTCCTCCCTATTGGATGTGAGAATTGCACGATGTATTGAGTCGGTGCAATGTGCACGGTATATATGAGTATAATATCGGGCCTCTACCTCAATCTATACAACAAACTAGAGAGGTGGGTCTAATATACAAAGACAAAATACATGCACAAATAATATCCTAACCCCCCCCCCCCAGTCGAAGCGGCACCGCGCGGCTGACGCAAAGACTGGAGCGGAACTCCACAAATGACGCCGTAGGCAAGCCCTTGGTCATGATATCTGCAAATTGGTGGGAAGTAGGGACGTGTAAAACACGAATATGACCAAGAGCCACATGTTTCGGAACAAAATGAATATCCAACTCAATGTGCTTGGTCCGTCGATGATGCACTGGGTTAGCAGAGGGGTAGACCGCCGAGACGTTATCGCAGTAGACCACCGTGGCACGGTCAACAGGGCAAGACAGCTCCTGAAGCAGCTGACGAAGCCAGGAACACTCAGCGACGGCGTTGGCCACCGCACGATACTCAGCCTCAGCACTGGAGCGTGAGACCATAGGCTGCCGCTTGGACGACCACGAGATAAGTGAGGGTCCAAGGTAGACACAATAGCCCGAGGTGGAGTGACGTGTGTCAGGGCAGCCCAACCAGTCTGCATCGGAGTAGGCTGTGAGGGCGATGTCGGCGGAGGCGTGAAGCGTGACTCCAAGATCCATAGTGCCACAAACGTAGCGGAGAATCCACTTGACAGCGGCCCAGTGAACATCCCGAGGAGCATGCATATGAAGACACACCTGCTGCACTGCATACTGGATCTCTGGGCGAGTCAAAGTTAGGTACTGGAGAGCACCAACAATAGACCAATAGAAAGCAGCATCCGAAGCAGGGGAACCATCCGTGGCAGAGAGCTTGGCCTTCGTATCAACAGGCGTGGCGGCGGGCTTGTAGTTAAGCATGCTGGCGCGCTCCAGGAGCTCATGAGCGTACTTCCGCTGATGAAGAAAGAAGCCATCCGGACGGCGCACCACCTCAAAACCGAGGAAGTAGTGCAGAGGACCCAAGTCCTGGATGGCGAACTCAGCACGAAGACAAGCCGTGAGCTGACTGAGAAGGCCAGCCGTGCATGCCGTCAGGATGATGTCGTCGACATATAGCAGCAAGTAGGCCGTGTCGGAGCCCTGGTGATAAACGAAGAGCGATGCGTTCGAGCGAGTGGAGCGGAACCCAAGCTGATGAAGGAACGCTGCGATGCGCTGGTACCAAGCGCGCGGAGCCTGCTTGAGTCCATACAAGGACCGCGAAAGCAGGCACACGTGGTCGGGAAGTGCTGGATCAACGAACCCGGTGGGCTACTGGCAGAAGACCTGCTCCTCGAGGTGACCATGAAAAAAGGCGTTGGAGACGTCCATCTGGTGCACCGGCCAAGCACGGGAGACCGCAAGGTGGAGAACCGTGCATATTGTGCCGGGCTTGAAGACCGGAGCGAAGGTGTCGGTGAAGTCGATATCAGCACACTGTCGGAATCCACGAACGATCCAGCGCGCTTTATAGCGATCAAGGGTACCATCGGGAAGGAGCTTGTGTTTGAAGATCCACTTCCCGATAATCACGTTGGCGTGCGGGGGACGGGGAACAAGCTGCCACGTCCGGTTGCGCAACATGGCGTCAAATTCCTCTTGCATCGCAGCCATCCAGAGCGGGTCACGAAGAGCGGCTCGGACGGAGGATGACAACGGCGACGGCTGAGAGGTGGACGCCGCATGGACGTAGTCATCCGCGGCGTAGCGCGAGCTCGGGCCAAAAACGCCCGTACGAGCACGGGTGACCGGACCGGCCATAGGTGCCGGAAGCGCGGGGGCCGGGGGCGCCGAGGGCGCCGGGGAGGCTGGGGGCGCCGGGGGCGTCGAGGGGGCCGCTGGGGCCGCGGGCGCCAAGGGGGCCACGGAGGCCGCGACTGTAGGAGGCGCCACATGCGGGGGACGCGCCTCAAAGCCAGGGGCGGGCCAAGAGAGGCGCGTGAGCGCCCTGGGAGCGGCGTCGAGGAGCCCGCGTCACCGGTCACGGGAGGAACAACCGGAGGTACCTGCTGAAATGGAAACACATGCTCATCAAAGTAAACGTGCCGGGAAGTGAACACACGGTGGGACACACGGTGGGAGACGGGATCGTAGCACCGATATCCCTTGGCGTTGGAAGGGTAGCCGATGAAGATGCAAGCGACAGAACGAGGTGCGAGTTTGTGAGGAGCGGAGTCCGCAGTGCTAGGATAGCAAAGGCACCCGAAAATACGCAAGTCATCATAAGATGGGGGCGTAACGAAGAGAAGATGGTGAGGTGCATAGCTCCACCGTGGGCGGCAAGGGCGAAGGTTAAGGAGAAGTGAAGCAGTAGCGAGTGCATCCGGCCAAAAATGAGGCGGCACATTAGCGTGGAACAGGAGTGTGTGAACGCAGTCGTTTAGAGTGCGAAGGACGCGTTCGTCTCGACCATTCTGCTGTGAAGTATACAGGCATGTGAGACGAAAAACTGTGCCGTGGTGCGACAGAAAAGTGCGGAAAGCAAGATTGTCGAACTCTTTTCCATTGTCAGTCTGAAGAGCAAGGATGGGACGCCCAAACTGCGTGCTGACATAGGAGGAAAAGGCCGACAAAGTGGAGAGTGCATCCGACTTTCGTCATAAAGGAAACGTCCACACATAGTGAGAATAATCATCAAGAATAACCAGATAATATAAATAGCCCGAATTACTAGGAACCGGAGAGGTCCACACATCGCTATGAATCAACTGAAAAGGAAAAGAAGCTATGGTGGTGGAGTTATTAAACGGAAGGCGAACATGTTTGCCGACACGACAGGCATGACAGGTGTGATCCTCTATCTTATTACAACTGAAACTAAAACTCCTAAGAATATGACGAAGTGTGACGGGGTTGGGATGACCTAAACGAGCGTGTCAGAGATTGACGCCGGCGAAGAGAGCAATCGGTGCGATGGTGGAGGTGGACGGCGGATGCACCGGATAGAGCTCGCCGAGGCTGTCACATCGGTGAAGTACCATCCTTGTTCGAGCGTCCTTGACACAAAAACCAAGCTCGTCAAATTCAACAGTAACAGGATTTTCACGAGTTACACAACGAACGGAAACAAGGTTCTTAATAAAATGAGGTGACACAAGAATGTTAGACAAAGTAATAGGCATAGAAGTAGAAGGAAAAGAAGTGTGCCCGACATGTGTGATAGGTAGTGTGGAACCGTCGCCGACAATGATGCGGCGGTCGGTGGTGACAACAGTGAAGGAGGCAAGATTACCAGGATGAGCAAACATGTGAGCCGTAGCGCCGGTGTCCATGTACCAATCACCGCCTTCAGTGTAGTTGTCCGGCGTAGGCGCAGCGTGCAGCGCGGCGAGAAGCGCCAGATCCCAAGGTGTCGGCGAGGGCGGAGGCGGGGCCACAGGGAGACCGTAGGCGCCGCTCAGCTGCGGTGGTGGGTATCCTCCGTACGGCTGCGGAGCCGCGTAGTACGCCTGGTGCGCCGGTGGGCGCGGCACGGGAAGCGTCGGTGCAGGAGCCCATGGAACCGGCATGGTGTATGCATGGACAACACCGGTCGAGGGGTTGTAGCCGGAGGCCCAGGGGGGCAGCACCTAGAGCTGCGGCGGCGCCTGAAACTGCTGCTGCTGACCGCCACAGCGGGCACCACGCCCCCTCCCCCCCGGGCGCTTTTCAGCGGGAGGGGCGGGGGGTGAGGGCGGGCCGTACGGCAGGGGAAGTAGCCCCGGCTGCTGGGGCGCCGGGAAGGGCGCCGGATGGCGCTGCTGGGGTGCCGGGGCAGTGGGAGGCGCCGGAGGCCCGCCGCGGGTGATGCCAGCGGCGAGGGCGGTGTGGATGGCGCGCGCCTTCACCTGCTTCATCCGCTTCTGCTCCAAGCGGAGGTACGCAACGAACTTGGCGAAGGACGGGTTGGGGATGAGGCTGAGGTTCCCCGCGGTGTTGCCGAAGTCCTCGTTGAGCCCAGCGGTGAGCGTGCTGACGAGGGGGTCATCATCGACCTTGGCGCCGATAAGCTCGTCAGCGAGAGTCTTAAGGTGGCGACAATAGTCGTCGATGGAGGTGTTGTTTTGATGAAACCCAAAGAACTCTTGCTGCAGAAAAACGCAACGCTAGAGCTTGTTGTCGGTGAAGAGCCCGTTCAGCTTGGTCCAGACGGCACAGACATCATCACCGTCCGTCACGACCGTCGAAGAGGTCGGGCGTGATGGTATGGAAAAACCAGCGGATGATCCTGATGTCGATGGTGGACCAGTCGTGAAACTCGGGGATGAGGCTGGAGTCAACGGTGCCGTCCACGTGATCCATTAGATGATACTCCCGAAACACGAGGGAGAAATACGTCTTCCACGTGTGGTAGGAGGAGTCCGTCTGGGAGAGACGAACCGGCACGCGCTTGAAGATGTTGAGCTTGCGGATGTCGTTGACGTCAGGAGGGTTGGCGTCGGCGAACGGGTTGGAGCTGGTGGACGCAGAGGAGGTTACGGACGACATGACGGCGTCGGGTGGTGCGGCGGCAACAGCAGACGGGACAGGCGGCGGCTGGACAGATTGTACGCAGCGGTTGACGGGACAGGCAGCAGACGAGACAAGGCAGGAGACGAGACGGCCGACTGGCAGTAGTCACTAGCGGCTAGCGAGCGAGTGGCTCGCGGGGCTGAGTGGATCGCGGGGCGGGATCGCTAGCGGCCGGGGCGATCAGCTGGGCCAATCAACTTGGCGATCGGCTGTGGCGAGCGGGGGTGGAAGCGGGCGTCCTAGCGGCGAGCGGGTTAGGAGAGGAGGCGGATGCGTCGGCAGGGTGGCGGCGACGGCGGCGGCAGCGGAAGCTAGGGTTAGGGAACCTAGAAAACTGATACCATATTGGATGTGAGAATTGCACGATGTATTGATTCGGTGCAATGTGCACGGTATATATGAGTACAATGTCGGGCCTCTACCTTAATCTATACAACAAATTAGAGAGGTGTGCCTAATGTACAAAGACAATATACATGCACAAATAATATCCTCAACACTCCCCACCCCTCCCCTCTCCTCCCCTCTAGTGGTGCGGTTGTGGGTTTTGGCTTGGCTGCCCGGCTGACCTGATTTGACTTGGGCTTTGGCCTTTGCTGCCATCCAGGGCGTGGTGGACGAGGACACGTTCCAGGAGCTGCGGGAGAACGGCACCGCCGCAGAGGTCGCCCGCCTCATCATTAACGACACCTACCCGATCCTCGATGACATCCGCGACCTGATGTCTGTACCGCCCCCACGCCCTCCCTCTGCTCTCAGTCTCAGGTAGTACTGACTCATCTTGTCTTTTTCTGAAAATCGCAGCCAGCAGCCCGCAGTGCACTTCAACGAGGTGGAAGCCCTGCTAGAGCAGCTCATGGAGTGCACCACCAGGTCATGAATTGACGATGATTGATAAACTCTTTTTTTCCACCTTGTAATTTTTAACTGTATGTTTGTTTGGCCACGACGTCCATGTCATGCGATTCAGATCTGTTTGTGCTGGGCAAAGGGTTCTATTCAAAACTAATAGTTTGAAGTATCAAGTTTAGTCGTGTTTCGTGTGACGGAGTTACCGGTATCCCAATTACTAATGTCAATGGCCTGATGAGTATAAAGTTGTCGTTTTTGCGAACATTTCTGGTATTAATGATATGCATATCACTAACTCTGGTTTTTCTGGTTTGTCCACCACATCAATGTTGTCTTATCCGGGTGTGTTGGCATAGGTTGTGTACCTCATGGGGCATGACCACAAGAGGTTCGTGTCGTTTGCGGTGCCCGTCCCTTAGTTGTATATCTCATGTAATGGAATTGTTGCTATTCCTACTAATGGCAATGGTATAGCTTGATGAGGGCAACTTTTGTCGTTTTGTGAACGCTTCCTGTAACATTGAATCTGCTGTTCAGGCAATGTAATTATTCCATAGGTTGAATACTAAAAAAAATTCTGTTTCACGAGAATGGTTGTTATTAATGATCTGCTATTCTACGTAATGCCAATGACCATTTTTTGGTGTCTCCACTGGAATGATGTTGTTTCTATTCATGTCGCACGCGTGGTGTGTATGTCATGGGAGTCATTCGGCTGTCGTATAGCCAAAACTATAAGATCCAAAATTAGAATTGTCGGTATTCATGACAATGTTATGGTCCAACAACGAAAACATTGTCGTTTTATAAATATTTATGGTACTGCATACAGATCTGCTCTTGCACGTAACAGAAATGGTGTTTTTTCTGGGATCATCAAACATTTTATTGAGTTGACAATCGTGATAGGGAATGGCTCCTTGAGAATATTATTGAGTTGACATGTCAGATTATGATAAGTTTGATAATTTTCTAATTTCCTGATCCACATTTTTTTTGCATGTTTCAGTGTTGGCGCAAAACAAGTGAACCTCGCCTGCAGGCACTTCCGCCATTTCAATGCCATAAAATACGAACAATGGTCAGAACTCAATACCTTATTAGATATGTTACACAATAATTATTCGCAACACTGTTTTTCTGTCTCTATGTAAACCTGCCAGCTCATGTTGTCTTCTGCGTCCTTATTTTCAGCTCATACCAATCTAACATTATTAAGAATTAACCTGCTTTGTGTTGTTGATATTACTTGGTTGATTATCTGAATATGCTAATCTTTGATGATTCTCTTGTAATTTGTTGGCTCTAGACTTAGGTTTATAGTGCAACTAAAATCTGATATGGCTAGAGCTTTTTCATTTTCAAAATAGAGGTTATAATTTTCGAATGATTTCAACTCAGTTATGTTAACCTCTTCAGAATTTGACAATGTGGTATGTTTTCATTGTTTCAAGTGCCTCTTGTCATTGACTGTTGTTAGGACTGAGTTCAGTATTGTGCGCAATGAGTTGTAGATCATGATGCAAGTAGCACCTTATGTGTCTAATGTTGGATATTGATACTAACTTCTCACTAGTTGGATAATCCACAGATTGTACATATATTGTTTAAGATTGGGGGAAAAGAACAACCTTAAATTAATCATTCTCTTGACGTTTAGTTTTGGAGCGCTTAGTTTGAGGTATCGAAAAGTCTCATTTACCAGTTAGATATTTATGTCATAATTTTGTGATCTCATTGGATGGATGTATGGGGTACTCTAAAAAAGTATTGGAACTGGTTTGTTTCCTTGCTTAAATTAAGCTTCGCCAAATACCCAAATAAGAAACCGACCGATTTGTAACATGGCTGATTAGTGAAAACATGTGACTTTAGCACCATTTTGTGCAATAAAATTGCCGTAATAATTTTTGGGAAGGTAATTGTTTTCATCATTGACCAATTATTCATCTTTGGGTCCAGCTAGAGGAGCAGATCGCGGCCTCCTAAGTAGCGGCAAGTGAAGGGGAAAGAGCATGGCCCTATGTGATCCCTTGCATTATGGGGTGTATGTATCTCTGAAGATGTGGCAGTGTTCAAACGGTGTCTAGAACTAGAGGGTGTGCGTGAAACCCTATGAATGAAACTTGTTGTGATGTGTCGATGTACGTTTGTCAAGTCCATAAACTTGTGTGTCGTGGATGGGGTGCTACTTGCCCGCAGGCCATGTGTAAACCCTATACCTTGTTGGTTGATAATTCATGACTTTCTTTTTTTGTATGTTGTGATGTCTCTCTCTAAGCAAGCCTTGTTGTTGGCTGGTGTACAGATAGTGCAGAAAACCATCATATGTGGATATGGTAAACATCTCATTTTGGTTGAAATCTTTAGTGTGGCCTGCTACGAGCACGACGGCACCATGGACATGCCAGAGGAGGGGCAAAATAGAGGGGATGATCGGCGGGGTGGCATCCGATGATCACATAGTCGGTGCTCCTTAGAATGGACGGTCCGACCAATTTAATGAGTGTTGAGTGAAACTCAGGGACTAAGGTGTTCGTTCCATAATTGATGGCCCAGCCCATTTCAGGAGTGGCATTACCATGGGCCGGACCGTGTCTCCATGTTGCTTGTAGTTGATGGGCTACGAGCAAGGTATAACACCCAACCAAGGGCATAGTAGAGCCCATACGGCAATCTTGTTGCACGCTACGAGTCGACCAGAAACCGGTGCTCGCTTCTATGGACACGTGGAGACACAACCGGTAGCTCCATGCATGAGCAACTCTAGCAAATTCCCTGAAATTATATAGAGGAGTAACATTCGGGGTTTACACCTACAACCGGCACCTAGCCAATCTCCTAAACCGATTTTACTCCTCTGCCTATCTGAATTCTTAATTTACTCGACCTGGAGGCGGCCGAGTAAAAGTTTTCTTCGCGCAAAGGCCTCCTTGTGGCTAGCCAGCGACTAATGTGAAGCTCGCTTGTTGACGGCGATCACCTCAGGCCTCGCCGTGAAAAGTGTCTCTTCTCGCAGTGTTTGGTGCTGCTGGTGGGTTCCTAGACACGATGAAAATCATATGTTTTAAGAAAAAAAATGTTCTTCCTTGATATTTTAAGAAACTGCTGGATTTTTCTAAAAATATATGTGGAGTTTTTTATTTTATAAATTACTGAATTTTTAAATAAATATAAAAATAAATTTTATAGTTATATGCAGATTTTTTAACATGTGAAATGTTTTAATTGCATGAAAAAAATTAAAGTGCTGAAACACTTTTTTAAAATGCATCAGCATTTTTTAGAAATACAAGTATACTCAAAAAAGTACATGAACATGTTTTTCAATGTGAACTTCTGTTTTTATTCTATGAAGATATTTTAAATTGACCGATCAGTTTTTAAATTGCATGAACATTTTTATAAATGGTTGAACACTTTCTTAGAGAATGTGACCATTATTTCTATGAAGTTACAGAAAAATATTTTTAAATATGTGGACCTTGATTATATGACCATTTTTACATACGTTGGTTCTAATTTCATGGGTGCGTTGACGAGCTGGTGGATGGACTATGCATGGGGCACTCCTTTCCGTCTAATACGGAAAGGAAGTGCTCCTACCGGTTTCCCGCAAAAAAACAGGCACTCCAGGCCACACAGAAGAGTACTCCACACACAAATTTATTCTTTACGGGACGGCGCTAGCAAGCTGCCGTTGTCGTCGTCTCCATCTGCATGCATGCACGCACGCCGTTTCCATTCTATCAATGGCGTCACGACGGGGCAGTACACTAAAGCCAGCGGTCGCTGCCAAAACACCTCCACGAGAGACCTCGTGATGGAGCTATATACATACGGGATCCAGTTCCATCCACCCTCAACTCCTAGTCCACTCTGCCGCCGCCGGAGCTCCCATTTCCCCAGCGCGCCGTGCCTTCAGGACCTGCAAGCCATGGCGGCCGCCGCGATAAGGGCCCAGATCAACGTACTCATCGCCACCATGTTCAACACGGTGAGGCCCCCTCTCCCCTCCCATCAACGTCCCATCTACACCCCTACTCGTCGGCTGGAATTGCTGAGCATCGCCGTCTTGGACCGGTTTTGCCCGGCTGGCTGGCTGATATGACGTTTGCCTTGGCGTACATGGGTGATGGATCTAGGGTCTGGTGGACGACGCTTTCTTGCAGCTGCAGAGGATGCGCGAGCAGGGCCGCGTAACTCCGGCCTACGTCGTTGAGGTCATGAACCGCTTCCTCAACAACGCCGAGAGGATCATCAACGACCTCATCGGCCTGATGTCCGTATCCCCGCCCCCTCTCTCCCCTCTGCTCTCGTTATTCTCGTTTCGTTCGGATACAGACTTATCTTGTCTGTTCTATGCTCTGAGATTCGCATGCAGGAACGAGCCCGAGGTGGACTTCGACAAGGTGGACGGCCTCGTGCAGCAGCTCAAGCTGGCCTGCAGCAGGTGGAAGCCCTTTCCTCTCTATCCCCCACCCCCCAGTCTTAACTGTGTTTATTTCTTCGCTGCATCATGTGCGATTCAGATGTGCTTCCCTTGTCAGGGGTATATATGCCGTTCATGCTGTTTGCCCTGTCATGCAGCCATAAGTTGAAGTGCCGACTTTAGTTTTGTTTCGTGTAACCAAAGTACAGGTATTGATGCCAACCGCGATGTTACGGCTCTGCGAGGAATCCTTTGTTGTCTCGCGAGGGTTCCTACTATTAATGATATTCTATTCCGCTAATGGTAGTTTTTTCTGGTGTGTCCTTGTTTCTATTTAGACATGCCGCATCGTTTGCGGTTGTCGTATGCACATAAGTAGAAGAAGAGCTAAGTCTGGTTGTGTTTTCAGTAACAAAATTGTCCGCTTTCCTACCAACGTGATGCTCTTGGTTGTGAATGACAAGCATTTCTTATAATAATTATATGCGCCAATGTCCTTTTCAGGTTCTCCACTGCATCAATGTCGTTTCTATATATTTTGAGATTTTGATAGGTTGGCGCAGGGTGTGTACGTCATGACCATGTGGCTCGTGTCGTTTGTGCTGCCGTATGGCCATAACTAGAATAGCCGAATTTACTTGTGTTTCGCGTAAGGGAGCCATCGACCATCATAACAAAGTTATGTCTCAACAAGTGGAACTTTGTTGTTATGTACATATCTCTAGTACTCGGTACTTTATGCTCTATCGCATGTAAAACCTTATTTTTCTGGTTTATCAAACCATTTATTGTGTTGACAACCGTGATAGGAAACGACTCCTTGAGAATATTTTTACGGTATCACAAGTATGCTTATGTGTATCAACATGCTGCAGTGGCGTTTAATAAATATGATAAATTTCTAATTTCCTGATCTTGCTCTTTTTGACATATATCAGTGTTGGTGCTAAGAGATTGAACCTCTGCTGCGTGCAACACATCAGTCCTGAGGCAAAAAACAAAGAAGGGTCAGTAGTCAGTACCTTATTATATCATTGCAAAATAATTGTTCTTCACACTCTTTATTGTATACATTATTTTATATGTAAACCTGTCAGTTGATATTCTCTATTATGGAACTATAATTTGCTCATACAATCTGATATCGTCAAGAACTAAGATTCTTGGTAATTTCATCAACAACCACTTGATGGTTAGGACTTGGTTCATTACATGAATATGCCTCTTTTATAATTCCCTTGTAACTTGTGAGCTCTAGACTTATGTTTACAGCATGACTTTAGTCTGAGATGGCTAGAGTTTTTTTTTTCAAACAGAGGTTTACAATTTCTTAACCATTTCAGCTCAGTTCACTTAATCTCTCCAGATTTTGACACTGGTACATTTGCATTATTCCAGGTACCTCGCGGCACTAGGTCGTGTCAGGTTTCAGTTCTACGATTTGCGCAGCATGTTCAAGATCATAATGGAGGTAGTCCCTTATGTCCCTATGCTGTACTTTTACTACCAAGTTCTCACTAGTATCATAATACATTGATTGGTTGAGGATAAATTATTTTACATTAATTGTATTCTTTGTTGTCGATTGAAATTTATGTAGAGAGGTGCTGTTTTGTTCCTAGAGCACTTTAGTTCCAGGTCTCTGAAAGTCCAATTTGGCCATTGAATTTTGTTCTTAATTTCATCATCACA
Source organism: Triticum aestivum (assembly GCF_018294505.1). NCBI lineage: Eukaryota > Viridiplantae > Streptophyta > Magnoliopsida > Poales > Poaceae > Triticum > Triticum aestivum. Next base: position 51,258,364 of record NC_057795.1, read on the forward strand.
TGTCGGTAGATGTACGGGATAGCTCTATGCAGTGGAGTTTCTTTGTTTCCCACCGTAAGTTAAGTATCGCCAATGACCAGAATATGATACCAACCACCTTGCATCATGACTAATTTTTGAAAGCATGTGAATTGAGCATCATTGTGCGTCACAAACATGTCTTAATCATTGACGTCTTCTTCTTCTTTTGTTGCAGCTGGAGCAGCATCTTGCGGCATGTGGTCCTAAGTAGGAGTAAGTGAGGGGAAAATGGCATAGCTCCATGCGATCTCTCGCATGATGGGGTGTATGTATCACCGAAGATGTGGTCAGTTTTCATTGGGTGTTTGGCTCTCAAGGGTGTGTTCTGATATTAGCAGATTCTAGTGTCGGAAGTCCAGTCTAGCAGCCCAATGAAAGAAACTTGTTATCATGTGTGTGGATGTGTCAACTCTATACATGTTTCTGTCTGGATGTTGGTTGGTTGTTGGTGACTTAGTCTGTTGTAAGTCTCTCTCTCTCTCCTCTCTCTCTCTCTCTCTCCCTCCCTCCCTCCCTCCCTCCCCCCCTCTCTCTCTCTCTCATCTTGAGAGATGTTGGTGCCTCCCTTTTGAGAAAGGGTAAATAAGTGCTCAGAAATCCTGGTACTAGCTGGTATAGCTAGAAGAGGGAGTCACAATATTTGGACATATTAAACATTTCTTTGCGGTCTGGAATCTTCAATGTGGCTTGCTATAAGTGTGGAGGCGGAGGCAAAAGCTGGAGAAAGAAGCAGAGGAAGGGTGAAACAGAGAAGAAATCATGGGACAATATCCAGGAGATCACCAAATTGGAGATCAGTGTGGCAGCGTAAATAACGTTTCTGGGTGTTAGAGTTGTGTCGAATATAGTGTACAAGGTAGGTTACAGTTGGACTTGTAGTTGTATCATGTTTACATAGGATGTGGAGTCGTGTCCTAGTAGGACACTTGTATCCTACGCCTCTCATATATAGCGGGGGTAGACACATGATGTAACCTATGCCAGCATAATAGCACAAGCGCGCAAGGGGGAGCCGGCGGCGTGTGCCGGCGTCTGGGTGGCCGGTGTGCGGTATTGTGACGGTGTCACGGAGAGGAGCGCCCGTAGTCAGGCCCCGGGCATGTAGCCATATCGGTGAACCTCGTTAACAAATCTCGGTGTCGTGCTTGTGTGATTGTTTGGTCCTCGGATGATCGACGGTATGCCTCGGATTTATTCTAACCAATGATATCATGAGCTAGGTTGATTGAAGGTTGCTGGATTGTTGATCTAGAGGAGGAGCGAAAAAAATTGGTGGAAGCAGTCGAGTTTGTGACGCGTGGCAACGGAAACATTCGACTTGCGGCGAAGATGTTTTGCTCGGGGTAGCGATGGAAGCGGTGACGGCGTAACATGCGACCAGCAGGCTTCTAGGGCGCGCTAGGATGGGCTGGCAACAGGCCGGCTTAGGTGCTTCTGCTTCAGGCAGCGTGGCCGCAGGGCTGGGATGTGGTCCAGGTTCGGAGCTGCAGGCAAGGTGGCAGCCGCTGCGTCCTGCGTGTGTGCACGAAAGATTTGTTTTAGAAAAAAGAGGACCGAGTCCTTGTGTATCACGTGAAGACGAGGCAACAGATCCAATAGGCAGAAAAGGCCATCGCTGGTTGTGCTATCCATCGGAATTAGCAAGGGCAAGGCAAAATGAACAGTTTTCCCCCCTAGACCTCTAGGGTTTTCTTATCCGGCGGCGACTCCTCTGGAATCACCGTGGCCGACCTAGGAAGAGGGCCTCTAGCCATCTCCTTCACCGGCAAGGTCTCCTAGCGGGTGGCATCTGGCCACTGGAGCTTGGGGTAGGCATGACCTCGCAGGCGGCGGGGGCAACGAATATCAATGGATCGGCGGCAACAGAGGCGTCAGGGGAAGCAAGGGCACCCGATCCAGTCAGGAATTTGGATGATCTCTTGAACAGACTGGAGATTACGGAGGAGGAAGACGACGCTGTGGATTTGTCGGGTTTGATCGGTGCCCCAGCTCGGGAGACGAGATGGGCGCTGATTCTTAGGGTTTGCGTCAAGACCCCGTTTAGCCATACTGCTTTCTACACAGCTATGCAGGTAGCCTGGGTGTGTGCAAAGGAAGTGAAGTTCAAGCCGCTTGATGATTACACGTTCACGGCTGAGTTTCAGTGCTTTGGAGATTGGAATACAGCGATGCATGGAGGTCCTTGGCTGTTTCGAAACCAAGCAGTGATAATAGAGGAATACAATGGCCTAACAAATACTGAGAGTCTCCAACTGGACTCTCTTCGTGTTTGGATCAGAATTATGGGTCTCCCAGATTTACTTCGGAATAAGCCTGTAGCGAAGATGCTAGCATCAAAGATGGGAGAGGTCTTGGAGGTTGAACTAGGATTTAATGGTGTTGAGTATGGGAAATTCGTCAGAGTGAGAATAAAAATCAAGATTGAGAAGCCTTTGCTGCGGTTTGTCTCAGGGAATGTGGAGGCAAGGAAACCTGCCCAGAAATTTCGAGTGTTTTATGAAAAAATGCCCCGTTTCTGTGCTCAATGCGGGACAATTGGTCATATCGCAGAGCAGTGTGGAGATGGTTTGCACGATCCTTTGAAGTTCCAGTATGGGGATTTTATGATGGTGCCACAAGAGGAGTTCTGGTTCCAACCACGCCGTGAATTTGTGGCCACCCCTGGTGCAAGTTCTATGCGTGGAAGGAGCGCACATAATGGTACTGGAGTGGGCCGAGTTAACAGAGGAGAACATCAAGCTGGGGATGCTGATAGAGAAGTCCCCAATACTAAAGTGGGGAATGGCGCTGTATATGTGCCAAAGGAAAAAAACAGTGAGAATTTAGGAGAAACATCAGAGAGAATGGCTAGGAAGAGATTGGCAGTTTCAAATGAGAAGGCCCCTGGTGGGCAGTTGCTCCTTATGGGAGGAGAGAAGGTTTGGGGACGCCCTCGGCAATTCGGTCGCTGTCGGAATTACTACGGCAGCATAGTCCTGATGTTCTTTTCCTCTCGGAGACTCACTTGAATGATTCGAGCCGGGAAAGATTGCATGTGAAGCTTGGTTTTGATAGTAAGTTTGTTTCACCGAGCGATGGAAGGAGTGGAGGTTTGATCATGATGTGCAAGAACAATGTTAATATGCAGCTGAATTATTATCACGACAACTTTATTGATGTTGTGGTCAAAGGAGCGGATCCTAGTACAGACTGGTGGTTAACGGGTATGTATGGTGAGCCGGTTTGGAGACATAAGCATCGTACATGGAAACGTTTTCGTGATCTACATGACAAGGGTAATCTGCCTTGGGTTGTGATAGGGGATTTAAATGAGATTTTGTATTTATCAGAGAAAGAGGGAGGTAATGCGAGACCCTTATCATATATGTCCGCGTTTAGGGATTGTTTGACTGATTGTTCGCTAGAAGACCTTGGTTATATTGGCAACAAATTCACTTGGAAGAGGGGGAGAATCAGAGAGAGACTGGATAGAGCTGTGGGGAACATGGCATGGGCTGGTATGTTTCCTGATGCAGCTGTGCACCACTTTACTATGGGTGGTTCGTGTAGAAGGGCAAGTTATGGGCTGTGCAATCTCGATGTATTGATCGGTGCACCAGGCACGTATATATAAGTACAGAGGTGGGCCACAACCTCAACTATACAAAGGAAACAGGAGGTGGACCTCACACACAAATATACACGTACACAATATACTCAACCCCCCCCCCCCCATAGTCGAAGCGGCGCGAGTGACGCAAAGACTGGAACGAAACTCCTCGAAGGTAGAAGTCGGCAGTCCCTTCGTCATCACATCGGCGAATTGTTGGGCAGTCGGCACATGGAGAGCCCGAATGCGTCCAAGAGCCACCTGCTCGTGCACAAAGTGAATGTCCAGCTCAATGTGTTTAGTCCGGCGATGATGAACGGGGTTGGCGGAGAGGTACACCGCAGAAACGTTGTCACAGTAGACAACCGTAGCCTGGGATACGTCGTGATGCAGCTCCTGAAGTAACTGTCGTAGCCAGGTGCACTCGGTAACAGCGTTGGCGACAGCTCAATACTCAGCCTCCGCACTGGAGCGTGAAACCGTGGGTTGTCGCTTGGACGACCATGAGACGAGTGAAGGACCAAGGTAGACGCAGTAGCCAGAGGTGGACCGACGAGTATCGGGGTAGGCGGCCCAGTCTGCATCGGAGTAGGCCACCATCTCCAAAGAAGTAGACGCCGTAAGTGTCAACCCAAGTGTCATCGTGCCGCGGATGTAACGAAGGATCCGCTTCACGAGAGTCCAATGAGAGTCACGAGGGGCGTGCATGTGGAGACACACCTGCTGAACAGCATACTGAAGATCCGGTCTGGTGAGAGTCAAATACTGAAGAGCGCCGATAATAGACCAGTAGAAAGGAGCATCCGACGCAGGCGAGCCCTCAAGAGCAGAGACCTTGGCCTTCGTGTCAACAGGAGTAGCAATAGGGTGACAGTTGAGCATGCCAGCACGCTCAAGAAGCTCATGTGCATACTTCTGCTGACGAAGAAAGAAACCGTCCGGACGCCGAACGACCTCAATGCCAAGGAAATAATGTAGAGCACCCAGGTCCTTGATAGCAAACTCGTCACGCAGCCGGAGAGTAATCTGCTGAAGAACAACTGCGGAGGAGGCCGTCAGGATGATGTCATCGACGTAAAGCAGCAAATATGCAGTCGTGTCACCGTAGCGATAGACAAACAGTGAGGCGTCCGAGCGAGTAACGCTGAAGCCCAGTGTCTGAAGAAACCCGGCGATCCGCTGGTACCAGGCGCGGGGTGCGTGCTTGAGCCCGTAAAGAGAGCGGGACAGCAGACACACATGGTCGGGAAGTGAGGCGTCGACGAAACCGGTGGGTTGCTCACAATACACCTGCTCCTCAAGATGGCCGTGGAGAAAGGCGTTGGAGACATCCATCTAGTGAACAGGCCAGCCGCGGGATACGGCGAGCTGGAGGACGGTGTGGATCGTGCCCGGTTTGACAACCGGGGCAAACGTCTCAGTGAAGTCCACTCCAGCGCGCTGGCGGAAACCGCGGACCACCCAGCGAGCCTTGTAGCGCTCGAGAGTACCATCCGAGCGGGTCTTATGGCGAAAGACCCACTTGCCGGTGATGACGTTGGCGCGAGGAGGCCGGGGAACCAGGGTCCACGTGCGGTTCCGTTGAAGAGCATCGAACTCTTCCTGCATCACCGCAAGCCAGTGAGGATCACGGAGGGCGGCACGAGCGGATGCGGGAATGGGCGACGGCTCTGCGGCGGAGGCGGCGAGGACGTACTCGTCGCTCGAGTACCGGAGGCTCGGACGATGAACGTCGGTACGAGTGCGGGTGACTGGGCCGGGCGGCGCCGCCGGAGCCACCGGTGAGGCAGCCGGCGAGGAGGCCGGCGTCGGGGCCGGTGAAGCGACCGGCGTAGGGGCCGGCGAGGTAGCCAGCGTCGGGGCCGGCGAGGGGGCCGGCGTTGGAGCCGGCGAGGGGGCCGGCGTCGAGGCCGCAGAAGATGCGGCCGAGCCTGCAGCGCCCGATCCCGCGATGCCCGAGTCGGGGGCGGCGGGTGAAGGCGGGGTGCCGGCTGCACCGTCAGAGCCGGCCGAGGAGGCCGAGGGGCCGGGTGCCAGCGTGAGGGCACGAGGACCGCCAAAGCCCGGAGGCGGTCCACGAGCCAGACGGGACCGTCCACCTGACGAAGTCGTCGAAGGGCCGGCGGTGATGAGACGACAACGGGTACCTGCTGCTGAAACGGAAACACCATCTCATCAAAGTTAACGTGTCGGGAGGTGAAAACACGATGTGAGACGGGATCATAGCAGTGATAGCCCTTGGTGTTAGGTGGGTAGCCGAGAAAGATGCAGGCGACGGAGCGGGGTGCAAGCTTATGAGGCGCTGTAGCGGCGATGTTAGGGTAGCAAAGGCAGCCGAAGATGCGAAGCCCATCATAAGAGGGGGGTGCACCGAAGAGAAGGTGATGAGGTGTAAAGTTCCCGCGAGTACGACATGGGCGGATGTTGATGAGGAGAGAAGCGGTGGCGAGCGCGTCAGGCCAAAAGCGCGGAGGCACATTGGCATGAAAGAGAAGAGTCCTAACGCAGTCATTGAGAGTGCGAAGGATGCGCTCAGCACGACCATTCTGCTGCGAGGTGTACGGGCAAGTGAGACGAAAAATCGTGCCATGTATGATGAGAAGATTACGAACAGCGAGGTTGTCAAACTCCTTCCCGTTGTCTGTCTGCAACGCAAGAATGGGACGACCAAACTGCGTGAGAACATAAGAATAGAAAGCAGCGAGAGTGGATATATATATCATCCGACTTGCGGCGCAACGGGAAGGTCCACACATAATGCAAAAAATTGTCAAGTATGACAAGATAATAAAGAAAGCCCGTATTACTGGCAACATGAGATGTTCAAACATCACTATAAATTAACTCAAACGGGTACGATGCAACAAAAGAAGAAGCCCTAAACGGAAGACGAGCATCTTTGCCGAGGCGACATGCATGACACGAGTGATCCTCGTTCTTATTACACGTGAAAGAAAAACTCTGAAGTATGTGGCGAAGGGTGGCAGGGTTAGGACCCAAGCGAGCGTGCCAAAGATCCACTCCGGTGGCGAGAGCGACAGGGGCGGCGGAAGTGGTGGATGTGGCGGAGTGAACCGGGTAGAGCTTGTCGGGGCTGTCACATCGGTGGAGCACCATCCGCGTGTGAGCGTCCTTAACAGAAAAACCACATTCGTCAAATTCAACGCTAACGGGATTTTCACGTGTAAGAGAACGAACAGAAACAAGATTTTTAATAAGTTCAGGAGAAACGAGAATATTAGACATGGATATAGGAGTGGAGTTAGAAGGAAAATATGTATGACCAATATGGGTGATGGGAAGGGAAGAGCCGTCACCAACGGTGATGCGATTGGAGGTGTGGACAGGATGGGCGGTGTGGAGGTTATCGGGGTACGCCGCCATGTGAGCGGTGGCGCAGCTGTCCATGTACCAGTCGCCGCCGCCGGTGTAGCTGGACGGGGAAGGAGTGTTGTGGAGAGCTGCCAGGAGGGCCGGGTCCCACGGTGCCGGCGGGAGAGGCGGCGCAGCCGTTAGGGGCAGCGGCGGCGGCCCACCTGGCGGCGGCTGCTGACCGTAGGGCGTCGCGTAGGGCTGCGGCGCGGCGTAGTATGCCTGGTGTGGCTGAGGCCGGGTGCCGAGAATGCCCGGGGCAGGGGCCCGAGGAACCGGCATGGAGTAGGCGTGGACGACGCCGGTCCATGGGTTCTGGCCGGCGTACCATGGGGCCGACTGAGAAGCCTGCTGTGGTGGGTGGGGCGCTCCTCCCTGAGCACCTGCGCCTCCCTGCTTGCGGCCGCCACGACGACCGCCGCGACGCCCCCCTCCCCTCCCCCCTCCTGTTGGCCGCCGGCTGGGACGGCGGGAAGGGGGCGGCCGGTGCGGGCGGGAAGCCTGGAGGGAAGGCGGGCGCCGCCGGCTGGGACGGCGTCGGGCGCGGCGGTGGCGGGGCCGAACCCCCACGGGTGCCTGCGACGAGGGCGGTGTGGATCGCGCGAGTCCACGCCACCCGCATCCGGCGCTCCTCCAACTTGAGGTACGCGACCACCTTGGCAAAGGTGGGCTCCGGGATGAGGGTGAGGTTGGAGGCGGCGTTCCCGAAGTCCTCGTTGAGGCCGCCGGAGAGGGTGCTGATGAGGAGCTCATCGCCGATCTTTTCCCCGAGATCGCGGAGCTCATCGGGGAGCTTCTTGAGGCGCATGCAAAAATCATTGATGGATGAGTCAAGTTGCTGGCACCCGTAAAACTCACCATAGAGCATGACCTTGCGCTGTAGCCGATTGTCGGTGAAGAGGCCGTTGAGCTTGGTCCAGACCGCATAGGCGTCGTCCTCGTCGTTCACCACGGTGTGGAAGAGGTCGCTAGAGATGGTGAGGTAGAACCAGCGGATGATGGTGGCGTCGAGGATCATCCACTCCTCGTCGTTGATCATGAGTGCCGTGTCCACGGTGCCGTCCACATGGCCGTGCAGGAGGTACTCATGGAACACAAGCGAAAAATACCGCTTCCAAGCGGAGTAGGACGCGGTGGTGTGATCAAGCTTGACCGGAACACGCTCCTGGATGTTGAGGTCGCGGACGAGGGTGACATCGGGACCGGCGAACGGGTTGGAGACGGTGGACGAGGAGGAGCTCATGGCGAGGGTTAGGGTTTGGGACCTGTGGGGCGGGTTGCGGCGCGGCTGGGAGGTGCGGCGGCGCAGGCGGCAGGTGGGGTGGAGCGGGTCCGGCGCGGGTGGGAGGGAAGGTGGCGGCGAGAGGGAGGGCCCGGGCAGAAGTGGGACAAGCGGCGGCGGCGGCCTCGGGAAGAGGCGGCGGCGGCGGCGTGCGAGGCGGTGGGGAGAGGCGGCGGCGACCAGCGGCGGCGACGGCAAACGGGAGAGAGGTGGCGGCGGCGGCGGCTGGTGGCAGCGGCAGAGAGTAGCGGCGGCGGCGGCGGCGCGTAGAGGCGCGGCGGCGGCGGCGGTTTTAGGGTTAGGATCGTGCTGCTCTGATACCATGTAGAAGGACAAGTTATGGGCTGTGCAATCTCGATGTATTGATCGGTGCACCAGGCACGTATATATAAGTACAGAGTTGGGCCACAACCTCAACTATACAAAAGAAACAGGAGATGGGCCCTACACATAAATATACACGTACACAATATACTCAACAGTTCGGATCACAGGCCGATTATGATCGATCCCATTCTACATGTCAATACAGACAACAATGAAATTTCTAGTAAAAGGAAAATCCGTCGCACATCTACGTATACTTTGCCTACTAGCGGTACGAGCAGACGGCGAAAACGCTTTGAAGACAAATGGCTAAGGGAGGAAACAGTGGGTGACTTGGTGGCAACGGCATGGGAACACTCGCCCCCAAATATAACGATCTTGGCAAGACTTGCAGCAATACATGACGAGCTGCATGAGTGGGACAAAAATGTACTCAAGGCTCCTCGTAAGAGAATGGGACCTGACGAAACAGCTTGACCGTATATTAGCTGGACCGATGGATGAGCATACTACTCAGCGCCAACATGAAATAACAACGCAGTTGGAACTTGCGTTGGAACAGGAAGAAGTGCACTATATGCAGCAGAGTAGGAGTGATTTCCTTAAGTATGGGGATCGCAATACAGCGTACTTCCAGCACAGTGCATCAGCTAGGCGCAAGAAAAATATAATTGTGAAGCTAAAAGATGCAACTGGGGTTCTTAGAGAAGGAAATGAGGAGATCAAGCCCCTGATACAATCTTATTTTAACGAACTCTTCACATCAGAGGTCTTGGGGACCGATGAAACCTTGCTAGAAAGAGATACACCACGGGTCACTCAGGTGATGAATGATACTTTGCTCAAACCATATACGGCAGAGGAAGTTCGAAAGGCTATGTTTAGTATTGGCGACTTCAAGGCCCCAGGTACCGACGGGCTGTATGCAGTTTTTTATAAAAAGTTTTGGTCTGTCATGGGTGATAAGGTGACAGAAGAGGTTCTGAACGCCCTCAATAGCCGTGTTATACCGGAGGGGTGGAATGATACAGCAGTGGTGTTGATACCGAAAGTTGATTGCCCTAAGCTTATTTCCCAGTTCAGGCCAATAAGTCTTTGTAACGTCGTCTATAAGATAATCTCTAAAGTGTTATCTAATAGATTGAAAGTATTATTACCAGATATTATCTCTCCGACCCAAAGTGCCTTTGTGCCGGGGAGATTGATTACAGATAATGTATTAGTGGCTTATGAGTGTTTCCATGCGATTAAGAAAAAGAGACAAGGAAAGAGTGGCTTGTGTGCGGTGAAGCTCGATATGCATAAGGCCTACGATCGCGTCGAATGGAATTTTCTCCGAGATATGATGACCAGATTGGGCTTCCATAGTTCATGGGTGGAGATGATTATGGCTTGTGTTACTTCTATTAATTACAGAGTGTGGTTCAATGGAGATGAAACAGAGGCATTCACTCCTACAAGGGGGCTCAGGCAGGGAGACCCCTTGTCTCCTTATTTATTCTTAATCTGTGCTGAAGGGTTATCCAGTCTATTAGCGCAGAAGAGTTGATCAGTGGTATCCAAGGGATTAGGGTGTGCCGTAGTGCACCATCAGTTTCACACTTGTTATTTGCTGATGATTCCCTTATTCTGATGAGGGCGGATATGTTGAATGCCACGTCACTCACAAATGCTCTAAACATGTACTGTGCTAGCTCAGGACAACTGGTTAGCGATGCAAAATCCAGTGCATTCTTCAGTCCCAATACTTCAGTCGAAGTGCGAGCGGATATCTGTTCACAACTCAATATTGTCTCAGAGGCGATTTCAGATAAGTACTTGGGGTTACCGTCAAAAGTTGGAATTGACCGAAGTGACAGTTTTCAACATCTAGTTGATAGAGTTTGTGCACTTATTAATGGGTGGATCTCAAAAATGTTATCAATCAGCGGGAAAGAAACTCTTTTGAAGGCGGTGGCACAGGCTATCCCGGTTTATGCCATGTCGGTTTTTAACATCCCGAAGAATATTTGTAAGGCTATCTGTGATGCTATTGCTAGATATTGGTGGGGTGACACGCAAGAAAAAAAGAAGATCCACTGGAAGGCGTGGTGGAAGATGTGCATTCCTAAGAAAGAGGGAGGTATGGGCTTTCGTGATTTACATTGTTTTAACAAAGCTATGCTAGCGAAGCAGTGCTGGAGGCTACTATTCGATCCAGACTCTCTATGCGCCCAAGTACTACGGGCGAAATATTATCCGGATGGGGACTTGATGAATGCATCTTTGAAAAAAGGTTCATCGTATACTTGGCAGAGTATCATGGCGGGTATGAAAACCTTCAAGCTAGGGGCAATTTGGCGACCAGGGAATGGTGCTTCAATTGATAGTTGGTCTGACGAGTGGATACCCACAAGTCATGACCGCAAGGTAATGACCCCTAGGGGGCTATGGTTGTTACAGAAAGTTCAGGACTTAATTGATCCAATTTCTGGAAATTGGGATGAGCAGCTCGTGCGTGAAAACTTCTGGCCGCTTGATGCAGAGACGATATTGCAAATTCCGTTGTCATCTCATGGACAATCAGACTTCATCTCATGGCATTTTTTGAAGTCAGGTTGCTTTACTGTCCGCTCAGCGTATCATATTACATGGAAAAATGAATATAGGACACGAGCTCGGTTGGACTCGGGAGGAGGCAGAATTGATCCACATCCTGTGTGGAAGTCGCTTTGGGGAAGAACTGTCCCTCCTAAAGTACATGTGTTCAACTGACGAGTGTTACATGGGATCGTTCCGTGCTACTGCACATTAACAGATCGTCATATGAAGTCCCCTGTAATATGCCCAGTTTGTCGAACTACCCCTGAGGATCTCCGCCATATGTTGTTTACATGTGACAGATCCAAGAAGGTGTGGGAGGAACTCGGTTTGAAACCTATCATTGAAAATGTTGTAGCACAAGAGAGGTCAGGTTCAGTTATTTTAGAAAAGCTACTTTGTTCGGACCTCGAGGGAGAAGCAAGGACCCCGATTGCAAATGGAGTTGAGATGATTATGGTAGCAGCTTGGTACCTCTGGTGGGATCGCCGGAAAATTAGCCACGACGAGAAGTGTGGCACCCCGGTCCATACAACAATGAGTATACGGGGCATCGTTGCTAATGCCCTCGCTATGAAAATAGGGGTAAAGGACAGAAAAGTGAGGTGGGAGAGGCCCGCTATGGGCGTCTTAAAGCTTAATGTGGATGCAAGTTACCATTCTGATGAGGGATCAGGAGCAACGGGAGCAGTAATTCGAGATTGTACGGGCGCTTTTATTGCAGGATGTTGTTATTATAAACAGCATGCTATGGATGCACCATCCATGGAGGCTCTTGCTCTACTTGATGGCTTACGTCTAGCTGACAATCTGGGCATTTCAACTTTGGTAGTAGAGTCTGACTCACTAGAGATTGTCCAAGCTATCCTTGACCCGTCAAATTACCGTGCTTCAGCGGCAGTTGTTACTGATGACTGTCGAAAGTTATTGACTGCGTTTGGCAGGGATACTATTGTTCATTGCGCTCGGGAAGGTAATGCGGCAGCGCATGGGCTTGCTCAGGCTAGTTACAGAGGAAATTTTTCTGGAGAGTGGCGAGATAAACCTCCTGATTTCTTACTCCCCTTCCTTGTAACTGATATGATTATTGTTTAATAAAGGTTGCCGAATCTCAAAAAAAAGCAAGGGCAAGGCAAAGCAAATTAGCTTAGCATCAGAAATTGAGCCAGGACAGGAGCTATACATGTGAAGACCGGAAGAGATTTTTTGGTTGGAAGTGCTAGTAGTACGTGGAGGACCGGAGGTTCAGTTTCGTACTTTGGGGCATCACGTGCAAAGCTCAGATAATTTTTTCACAGGGTCAACCATACAAAGAACCATGGCGCCATCGGGTACCAGGTTTGAGATGGAGAAATTCAACAGAATTAGAAGCTTTGGGTTGTGGCAGTCAAGGGTGAAAAATTTGTTGGTACAACAGGGATGCTTGAAGGCGTTGTTGCAGGATGTCAAGCCAGCTAATATGGTATTATCATGGGTTGGATGAAAAATCGCGGAAGACGATTTGGGAGCCTCGAGCGTGTCGTATAGTCGAACGAGTTCGGCTGGGTCGGACTAGGCAGTCTGATGGATCGACGGAAGTCGGTTGGAACAGAAGACGGTGGTGGAATCAGCGACAGCGACATAGGAGCGTGATGCTGATGGTGACCGACTTCTGGGGCGTGGAAACACATGGCGCAGGCCCAAGGGCTTGTGTGGCTTCGACAAGACTATGTCGCGGGATTGATTCAAGGTGGTCTATACATGAAGCTTGAAGTCGATGAGGCGCGAGGGTGGACTGATCATCTACCATGGAGTCATGTTGAAGGTGGAGCTGGATTGAGGGGCTACGGTGTAAGGATCCAGAGAATCGAAGCCTATTCAGCGGATGGGAAAAGCGAGTGATATGTAGTTTGGACTGGAGCCCAGTGGTCTGATGGAAGCGTGAAACTCGTCATCGGTCGGTGATGATCGGTGGTACTCTGCGGGAGGGGTTGAGTGGTGTGGTTTCGCGACCCTTGAGACTTGACCGGGACAGCGGAGGCTCGACGCGGTAAGAGCGGCGAGGCGTGCGATACGCACGGGACATGGAGACGGGCCAGGGCTCTGGTGGTCATACATGTGGTGAGACAACTGCGAATTTGACTCGGGATGACTACAAGCGACGGTGAAATTCCTTCAAGTTTTAGACAGGCAGTCAAGAAAGGAGCGGTGATGTTCAGTTCAGGTAACTCTTATGTGTTACATCCAATATGTGAGTTGTTCACTTTTCACGCAGGTCAGTGATCGGTGTGTGATGGCGTTGGACTGATACTCTGGAAGTTGGGAGCACAAACTAGAGTAACAAGGAACTTAATTTTTCTCAAGGGTTGACCGTGGTCAAGAACGGAAGGGACTACAAATTACAGGTGGTGTCATATGAAGTCTTTGGAGTAGCAGCGGTGCTCATGGGATGGGATAAGCTCTAAGTCCAATGTACATGGAAGTTTGACGCATGGACAAATTCAAGGTGGTGGAGAATATTCGCCAAGGTGGAGTTTGTTAGAGTTGTGTCGAATATAGTGTACAAGGTAGGTTACAGTTGGACTTGTAATTGTATCGTGTTTACATAGGATGTGGAGTCGTGTCCTAGTAGGACACTTGTATCCTACGCCTCTCATATATAGCGGGGGTAGACACACGATGTAACCTATGCCAGCATAATAGCACAAGCGCGCAAGGGGGAGCCAGCGGCGTGTGCTGGCGCCCGGGTGGCCGGTGTGCGGTATTGTGACGGTGTCACGGGGAGGAGCGCCCGTAGTCAGGTCCCGGAGATGTAGCCATATCGATGAACCTCGTTAACAAATCTCGGTGTCGTGCTTGTGTGATTGCTTGGTTATCGGATGATCGACGGTATGTCTCGGATTTATTCTAACACTGGGCTTAGGTTTGTTTGCTTTAGTATGAAACAGTCGGTGTCATCACCCATTATATCTTTAGTGATAATAGCTGGAACCTGATTCTCTAGGCCACAAAGGTATTTAAATTAGACTGGTTCACAAACTATGAAAGAAAATGCATGGCCATGTTCATCGCTCTTCTATAGTTGCAACGCATTCCCTCTCCTAAATCTTCATGTCTTTGATGATATCCTTCGTTCTTCTACAGTTGCAACCCATACGGCCATGTTCGTCATGCTTTTATCGGCCGGCAAGGTAATTAGCAGGTGGCCTCCAATTCTCCTGGTCTCCTTGTTTTTCCATCATCAATACCGCAAATTTTCAATGAACTCAGCCACCGAGCACACAACTCGGCACGCTGCACCCACGTTGGAATCTTTCCTTCATGAACCTTGTTCCTTTGTTTGTCCTATAGCCCCAGATGGAAATAACCTCCATTTTATTCCTCAAGGGTATTGTCAAGATATAATCCATCATCCATACTATCACACCATTCCATTTGTTTTCCCACCAATGCTAAAAAAAAAAATCCTTCTCTTTCAGGAAATTTGCGTAATCAAGAAAAAATGGTGCGTGAGCGCGGTAAAATTTCGAAATTCCAATGACTAGGATGCAAAAAAAGATGTTAGTGAGTGCTACAAAATGGACTCATCAACTCTCCCAATCTTAGACTTTGCTCATCCCCTGGCAAAGATCACAGCTGAGAGAACAGGGTCACCGCGTTTATGAAGCATGAATGCATTTTGATCGACTGGTTACATTGAACCAAAATGATAAATGTAATAGATAGCGAACCAGCATGAACACTCACATATTTCTACCAACAAGATAATTAGAGAGGCTTCCACACCCTTAATGATATATTACTTAATGGACGAAGTACAGTCTTATGAAATACTTTACTAGAGATACATTCTAACAAATGGTGAATCTTTCTCAAAGTACTACTTCTCTATTTTGGAGCCCTTCTCATTTACTTTGATTTTAATAATTTGACCGATCATTTTCACTTCCTCAGACAATGTTGAAAAAGCTTATTTGCCCATGGCATAGTCATTTACTAGTTTTTTGTCATCATCGGGGCTAAGCATGCTTAGTGCTTCTAGGGTAGAACAAGAACAATAACGATCAAGCTAAGTTGCAACTGCAAAATAAATTAGGTATGCCTAACTTGTAATTTTTAGAACTAATATTTTGTCATCATGTTTGTTTCTTCAAAGTAGTTTAGCAACTACTCCCTCCGTCTCATAATATAAGAGCGTTTTTGACACTACACTAGTCTAAAAACGTTATGGGACAGAGGGAGTAATAACCTAATCCATAAGATTGATAGCCTACACTCGCTAATGGAAAATAGCGGTGGTGTGGAAGACCCTAAATCATTAGAGCATCTCCAGCCGTTCGGCCCCCCAACGCACCGGCTGGCGCTATTTTGGCCCTTCGACCGGCGCTTTTTTGGCCCTGGGGGCGATCTAGTTCCCAGCCACGCCCTTGGGTGTCGGCCCCAAGAGATTATAAATTCAAACTTGACATTCCCGCTACCAAAAAAATGCCGCAAGTCCGGCGATCAAGGACTGCCACATAGTTCGGCGATCACTATGCCACAGTTAGGCGATCAATCACTCAAAAGTTCGGCGTTCAAAAGGAAGGACGCATAGCAATGCATCAAACGGCGGCGTTGTCCTCCGGCATCGGACTGGCGGGAGCCGGCATGCGGGGGCTGGTCGGCGTTGGCACGGCTTCTGTGTTGGGCGTTGTGGAGGCATCATCGCTCGGGCTTGACGGCGGCGTTGGGGTCGGCGTGGGAGTTGGCGCGGTCCGCGCTCCGCAGGGTACCACGCCTTGACCTACTCGTCAATCTTTGACATGTCCGCCCCCATCAGGAATGCCAGGTCGGTGTTCCTATTCTTCGCGGCGCCATTGCTCCGGAGTAGGTCGAGCTTGATGGCGCTGTTCGTCACCAACGCCGACCACCGCGCGTCAGATTCCTCTTCCCTCTGGGCGGCGTGGTTCTTGCATCGGCAATGCACTGCTCGATGGACGCTTGCAGCAATGTGGCAGCCGGCGCGGCGTCCTTCGCCGTCTTGGCTCGTTTGTTGTCGTCTCGGCGCCCGTCAGCGCCCGACATCGGCGCGTCCGGCTTGTACATCTCCTTGGCCTTGGCGAGGGTGCACCGGACATCCGCCCACTTCTCGCACTTCTCAATGCGGGAGAACACATGAATTTACTTGAACTATTGGTCGGTGTTGTTGTCCTGCCGGTACATGGTGAACATCCGAACCATCTGCGCCGAAGAACAAGTGCCGGCGACACACACGGTGAAAAGGAGCAAGAACCGGCGTCTATGCATACCTGACCCTCGACGTTGGCGGCCCTTTCTGGGCGAGCTGCGACCTCCTCGGCGATCCCATGTCATTTGTCACAGGCAGTTTGGATGAGCGCCCAATGGTTCGCCATGGCCTTCGAGCCGCGCTGCATGCAGATGCCGGCGAAGTAGGGGTCCACCAACTTGCTCTCATTGAACTCGGACTTGATGTGCTCCCAGTACGTGTCAGCGGTCCGGTTCGTGCCGGTGATCGGATCGAGATAGACGGTCTTCCATGCTTCGGCGAGGCACTCGTCTTCTTTGGACGCCCACTTGACGCACGGCTCACCGGTCCTGGCCGCCCGCTTCTTCTTTTCCCTTTCCTCGTCGGAGCAGGCGCTGACTCCTCCTTCTCCTCGTCCTCCTTCTCCTCCCCGCCGTAGTCGAGCTCGTCGTCCATGTCACCGACGAGGTCCATTTTATCGTCTTGCACATGGAACCCGGGGGAGGCGGCGGGGCAGCCGAGCCGCTCGTGATGATGTCGTCCATGTTGGCTTCCGTCACGTCGGGTTGCCGAAATGCGATGACGAGGCTTGCGAGAAGTGCAGGGCGCTACCGCGCAGAGGCGGCGTCGTGGAGGTGGCATA